>NC_143576.1:204915031-205225031 GCF_048544385.1 Mastigoproctus giganteus | reverse complement strand
TCTCCTATTTCGGCCTATTGATATCAATCAGTAAATGCTGAGCTAAGTTATGTCTCGTGACAAAAACCTACTGGAGAAAAGGAATCTTATGAAAACTTCAAAAATTTTATATTACTACAAATATCTTGAGTTAGTTTTGGTTATCAACATACGTAATTTGTTAAAGCGCTGATATTGAAGCTGGCAGTTGAAATGTGCAATATTATAGTAGTAATATTGCCCACCTCACTTGCCACAACAGATCATGAAGTGATCTATCGTGGCAGGTGAGGTGAGCAATATCCCGTTTGATTATTTGTATATAATCTATCGATTATACATTAGAAGATTATACATTATCGATATACATTAGAAGCAAAAATAATGGGCAATAGAACACTAATTCTGAACAGACTACAGCCGTCATCCACTTTCTGGGAGTAGTCAGACAAACATTAGAACATAATGACCCAATAATTTACAAGAAATTTGCAGGTGACTGATTTGCCTGAGAATGATGATGCTAATTTTTCTTTGTGAGTAGAGCCAATCCTTTGAAGAAAATTGTATAAAGGTGCAATATACCCAGAACGCTCTAGAAAGATTACAGGGATCTCTAATTCAGGAAAGAAGAATATGATGGTCATTCGCCACTTGTTTTTGTTCAAGTAATCTTGCAGTTCAAGCTGCTCTTAGATCTGTAGTTTTATATACTGTATATCTCTTAATAAAGGGCTAGTCAAGTTTCTAACTGAACCTGTTCTCGGTCTCAAACCACTAATGCTGTTAAAGAATTTCTCTGCAATGCCGACATGTTTCCCTGGTCTGTTAAGCTTCTTGAGTTGCCTCAGCATATCTGGGACATGATGGAATATCAACTTGAATCCGTGCCTCAATTAGCCCAGAGTGGAGAACCATTAATCCAAGGGAACAGTGACCCAAATATGGATGAATGCTTCTCAAGATGATATAAGGATCCCTTTTGACTCATTTTGAAGACACCTAAATTAGTAATTTCGTTCTGACGTCACCTGATGATTTCTACATCAAATAAAGTTCTTTAGTTCTAATGCTTTGATTATTTTTTTATTTTATCCCTTCCTGTTTACAAACCAAAGCTCAGATAATCCAATCTACACTTTTAGGATACGTCAGTTTTCCTGACACGTGAGGGTATAATACATATAATAGTTAAAAACCTTATAAGTCATACTGCTCAGGATCCTTATTGCGGCTAAGAGTAGTTGATGTGTTATTTGGTGGAAATGGTACTTCCAGGTAAAAGGGATGCAGACTTGAAAATCTGAATTGACATATATTACACGTATCGTCAACAAAATACAAATATATTAACTAAAAAGACATTTTGTAGGACAAATATAATATTACAGACTATTATGTAGAACGTAATTTAATATGACAGACCTGTCTTTACTATAGAGAATCAGACACACCAATATATGAGCGCCTTCTATCGAGCAGTCCTTCATTAACCTATAAGGGAAGGTTATCCACTACATCTGGGAACATCAGACGATATCAACGAATTCCTGAAAGCGATTGTAGGTGCTCGTGCAGTGAGAGCAGCTCTAAGAGCAACCGATGTGAGTTAGTATCGATCCAAACTGTGCCCAGTGTTTATAATCAGTTGCTATTGGTTGGAAAAACCCTTAAGCGCCAAGTTAATTACCAACTAGCTATTAACCTTCTTCTGGAATCTAACATTTTGGTATGGCAGCGTATATACGAGTTAGTATGCTCATAGTTACTATAATAAAAACATATTGAAACAGTTTTTTTCTGAAATCAAGATATTCCAGAAAAATGGAACCCCCCGGTACATTATTAACCATCCTCCCTCCGAGGAAATCGATGAAGCAATCAGTTTCTCTTGCATTACAATTGATTGTGCAATTCTTATTACAAGAGTGGCACAATTACGTACACAAACTACTCTCAATCACAAAATTGCTTTTAATTAGCAAGTTGATAATCCCTCTGCTGATCATCTAAACTTTCATGTTAGTACGTTTCATCCATTGAGACCTTGGATGGATAGATATTGCCACTTCTAAATGCTCAGCTAATGCAATAGCCTAATTTGTTTCTCCAGGGAGTAAGTTGTGACACAGTTTGAGTTGCATCATTAATTATTAAGATTTGATGAATGTATATGTTATTCAACATTCCGTTATACTCTTGATGTCAGGCAGATAGCACTATTAGATGATGGCTTCAAGGATATTTAGTAGCCAGTTATTAGGACAGCCAAATCGGAATTGATAAACACTGTTGTATGGAATTTCCCTATTAATATTTCAAGTCGATGGAGAGCAATCGGAGATAAAATTACTCTCCACCAGGACATATTAATTTGCATAGATTCAAACATTGCTGAGGAATGAATTCACTCTAAAGTGCAATAGAGAGCTTTTTCCTCTTCCTGCTAACGTTTAACTTTGATCTGGCTTTGTAAGCGAATGGTTTTCCCATCCATCAAACACAACAGAAGCTATCATCGATGTGTATGGGGAACTCAGCCACTACACAACAAGCTATGAGATCTGCATATTCACTGGCTGGAGGGATTACAGTTCTCAGATAATGGATGGAGGACGGTGAGTGACAGCTTGGAGGCGGGCGGTGATGAATTAATATCAACATCGATACTGATGTTACCAGATATGGAAGTTGGTTGAAATGTTTTCCAAATATAACAAATCTTCGAGGCATTTTACTTGCACGTATCTGAAGGAGATTTTCATCATCGGGAAATGAAAGGTCGTACAGGAAATGGTGTTTTGGTAAGCAGACAGACTCGACCTTATTTCAAATTCTTCTCGCGTTAATCATCGGAAACTAAGCCACGCGCCTAACTTGGGGACTGTTTAAGTATAACATAACGTGAAAGGAGGCAATTGCTCATGTGGCGTGCTGAAGAAATGGGCCATTTCCTCATTAGTCCATATTTGCAGTAAATGAAGCTTAACTACTCTGTTCGCATTGCATGTTTCCGTACAATTTCCATTCTAAATCTTTACCTTCTCACCTGCTTAAAATTTTACACTCTCATGTTGTAGGGCACATTTTAATCTAACTAATAATGAACTCTTTCAGGAACTCTAGAACATCAGCAGTTATAATTGTTACAACGTATGCACGCGAATAACATATGTGAGATTTAATGTTCGAAATGAATTGTAAATTAAGTATTTCTCACAAATATACAACTGGAGTTAACTCAAAATCGTCCAAAACGAGATTGAAATCGAAATACTGAAGCGATAAAATCTAGGGGGTCAACAACTTTAGAATCAAAGAAATTTATATAAATATATATATATATCAAAAATTTGAAGTATTTTCTTATACACCAACGATCTAACCACTATTTAAATTTCCAATCTTAAAATATAAAGTTTGATCAAAAAAGTTCTGTGATTATTGCAAAAATATTAATTTCATTCACTGATAAGTGTACACTGTTAATATTATTCTTAATCTTCTGCAATCACATACTCGTTTCATCGTTCTTACCCCTTGCCCTTGTGGGCAGCACAGTTGATAGGATCGCCGTCCTTCCCACACCGGGTGGAAAAGACCTGAGTTCGATTCTCCTGTAAACTCGAATTTTTCATCCAGCAAACAGAAAACAAATTAAAACTTGTACGCATCTCAAAAGGTATGGTTAAGCCTCATCCAGTCTTTTAGCGACCGCTAATGAATCAAGAATTATAAAACCGAACCTTTTGATCAAACCTTATACCTTTCTAGGGAATAGTCGTTAGGCCTAATAGCATGACAGGTGACAATTATAATCATCAAATCCTATTAAATTTTCATCACGAGGGGGAGGAAATTTAGTAAATCCTCGATAAAATCAACCCAATGATTTGTGGCAATGTCTTTCGCTATAAAACAGGGCTCTGTGTGCGTGCACTATGCTTCGAAGAACAAACTTTCCTCAGTTAGTAGTTTAAAGAGAAACTGTTATAATTACAAGTCTGGAAACACCATGGGTTGAAGGCAAAGGGTAAATTTAGCTTACCAAAGAATCAACTGCTTTACCTTTAAGGAGAAGTTTTAGGTAAGTAGGTCATCACAGTGTGGCTGTTTTGATGTTTAATTATAGTGGAGAGAATAGTAATGGCCTCTTACATCATGCGAGTTGCCTATTTGGCAAACATGACTTCAACAATTAACTGATGTTTGCTTTAGGAGTCCTCTGGTCTCATTATCTCCAAAATCGATTTGCTCGCTCTCCATCACGTGATTACAGCAGAGGTATACGACAGTATACCTCGGAGGCTAGAACACTGGAAGGTTTCACACCTGCCCAAGCACACGGATTTGGATTAAAGCCGAGCGTACCAGGTGAGCAACCAAACATCACAAAACTAAGTAATCTAGAATTCGCAAAAGGAATTTAAAGAAAGAAGAAAATTAATTTATTCGAAATTTTCAAATGGAGAATTTCTGGAGATGAAAAATCTTCTGGATTACATTCCTCCACGAACTGTCCGTTTCTGGTGCCTTTTACACCAACAATCTAATCTCGGTTACAGTTTTAATTTTCAAATTATTGTCTACACTTCCCAGATTAACTTTCAGAATATCAAAATCTTTTTGTTCAATTCTACAGTATTCTATAAAGATGAAAGAATATTATTTTATACCAACATTTAGATTAATTTCAGAAGAAGTAAACTTTACCGAATGTGGAATTTAACAAGCACAGTGAATAAGTTGCTCTCACTATTATTTTCTTAGTTTGAAAGTTTCTGGAACTAATGGATTTCTGGACCAATATCTGGCAGGTAGTAAATCTTGAGTTGTGCGTAATCCTTCACAGATAATAGCTGCGCACTACTAAAAATAGAAAAAATCATTTTTTGCTCAGAAGAAAATAAAGTTCTTTCTCAACAGGATTAAGTTCAAATATTAGACCAGTATAAAACAGCTCATAAACATCACTCCTCTCTTTTTAAAAAGGAAAAAAAAGAAAAAATGGATTAATAAAAATCAGAAGCTTTTTTTTTTATACTAGCGATGGAGTCACACTAATAGGTGTAGAAATCTTTTGCGAAGAAAAACTTTATAATTGGCAACCTCGGTGCTTTGTTGACCCTGAATACAACTGAAAAATGCCTTCAGTAGTTGACTTCGGTTAGCTGTAGAAGAAACTTGAGGAGTTTACTTTTTAGGCAATAAAAAAAAGGGCTTTCGGCTAACAGGCTTAAGGAAAAACTATTAGGAAAGTAGATTAAAGATATAATAAGAAAAGCAGTTGTAATCCAGAAAAAAGTTGTACGTATTCGTAAAAAGTTAATCACGAATTGGAACTAATATCAATATAGGCAAGTTTTGAGCTATGATCAAAGCCAATAAAATAAGTTGATTTAATCTTCTCTCCGCTCTGGATTTTGGTAAAAAAATAATTTAAAAAAAATCATATTGCGCCTTAACTTTTGACAGTGTAGTGTACCTCAATTACCCGTATGCTTTAAGCAACAGACGTAACATTGAATACAATTTTTGGAGAAAAATGCTGATAATGCCAATAGAGAATTAATAGTCACATTTTTATGTAAAATTCCATTAAGGATGAATGGATTTTTAACGATCTTTTTTTTTTTTTCTTTTTTGCCAACTCGCCGGATTACTGGACTATCAAAACAAAAACAAGAAAAGTGTTATTTATTCCTGTAAACTTCTTTAAAGAAACTATTACTTTCTTTTCAAGAATGCTAAAAAATATGAATTTTTCATTCTTGGGCTATTTTAAAATTAAATCGCTCCCCATCCCCCCCCCACCACTTCCATTCCGGAGGCAGTTAGAAAAATCATCTGGTTTCAGTAAACTGAATAAAGAGTAAACGAAAATCGAACACAAACTGTAAGTTGTGAGAAATGAGGATGATTTTGTACATCATTATTATTATTACTATCCGTTTATTAACCGCAAGACACAGTGGGTCACCCCGGAATAGCAGTGTGCCAGGAGGGTGAGATTTACATACTGAGGTGCGAGGAACCACATGTACAGTGTACAAGAGTACATGTGTGCTCGACCCGAGCACGCATGTACCCTTGTACGTTTATAGCAATAGATGTCTGAATTTAAAAAATATAAAAAATAAACAAATAAATAGAAAAAAATGAAAATAAAAATGCAGCAGGCATAAAGTCCAGGTGTAGGCGGTCTTCACAGGTTCAATAGTTGGTAACAGTTCTTGAGGCATTCCTTTCTGTAGAGCTTGTCCTCACAGAACTTATCAGGGTTGATGCCTAGTTTATTACAGATTTAGAGGCAGTTGGCCGGAAACATGCCCCTAAGGAAATCAATGTTTGTAAGTGTAAACCGGAGAGGGTGGCAGGAGTCACGGCCTTCACCTCTTGTCTTCTTTGTGCCAGAGATTAACGTGGATACAGATGGAGCATCTATTCGGCCTGTGATAAGCCGAGCTAGCATGCGTGCATTTCTTGTGGTAATGAGCAGTCTCCAGGGAGTGGTCCCTAGATTAGCTTGGAGGATGGATCTAGAGATAGTAAAAGGGTGACCCACTACCCTGTTCATTCATCTGAGCAACCAATATTCCAGACTGAGGTACTTTTTTAGGTGGGAGGCAGGAGCAGATGACCAAATTTCAGATGCGTAGAGAAGGATAGGGGTAATGCACCTCAGGATGTACCGACAAAGCAGCGCTGGCTGATGCACACCAACGAGCTCCTGACGCACTGCCCAAAGTGCCGCGTACGTCTTCCGTCTCATCCTGACAAAGTGAGGCTGGAAGGTGAGTCCAACATCCCAGGTGAGGCCTAGGTCTGTGTGGGAAGTTACCCTTTGACCCTTTCTTCGCCAACGAAGATTTGAACATCATTTTTAACTGTTTTTTTGGTTATCAGTAGTTGAGCAGATTTGGAAGGGTTCAGATGCAACCCAATCATGTGTTTTTTCCTCCAGGAAACTCTGGTTTTTCATCCAGCAAACAGCAACTGAACCACAGAACACGCAATTTACAAACATAATATATACGACACAATAAGGGTCTAAGTCGCTGACGAGCTTAACGCCTTACAACAACCAACCAACCAACCAACTAGATACATGAATGTTATTTTACGTGTTCATTTCACTGAATCAGTTCAGTTGTCGAAGATGGCCTTGTTCAAACACCAATATCCTCCTGATCATACCATGAGATTCTTGATCAGTAACCAGTCTTCAGTACAAACCTGAGTTTTTTCCTGGAAAACTCAGGTTTGTATTTCGCAAAATAGAAAAACCCTGGAGCATAATGGTCTAAGTTTCCTTTGAACTTCGCTAAATAATCTCTTCAAGGCAGAGATGGTCTTATTGCTAATAATACTAACTATCGACAAAGATCCTGTACGCTCATAACATCATTCAGGTTCAGCCTATAAAACTAGCTAAATACAGAAGCAGTTGAGTGTTTTCTGACAGCAGAATCAATGTCTATATCTCCACCTGGAGGATTAATCTAAAGATTCCAAAATGGGCCTAACCAGCGAGGACAGCACAGAATGGAATAATGAAGCCGTGCTTGTTTTTTAATGAGACTGTCCAGTCTAGTCATAACAATTCCAATGAGAGTTATCGTCAACTAAATTATCATCTTAATAGCCAGAGCTACGAGGTCCGATTTATCAGCCTTCCTTATCTTACCTAAGTTTTCCGGTCAGCACGATGGAGTTAACTTTCAATGAAATAACATCTTCTGCCACCCTATAGCACGAGTTGCAAATGATTCGTGTTGCAAAATAACAACAATGCCTTACCCTAGACTTCATAAGCATAATAAATCAAAATAGATAATTTCCCCAGGGGGAAATATTTTTGATGCTGTCGGTTTTCTATAATTTGCATTATGGGTGCGCGTAACATGCTGTTCCTGCAAGCAAACTGTGGAAAAAACTGACCTTTAAGAACTTAAGTTAATTACAGCCATTGGGGAGATTTATAAATCCTTGATACCCTTGACAGATCACTGCATATGCGCAATATATTAGCCATTTTCCATTCTTTCCATCGGTCAATTATGTCTTCCGTATGAAAAACTAATGTTTAAAACTTGTTTTCATATCAACTGTGGTATAAAATATTATCGGCATCTGGAAAATTAATTTGTTTCATCTTTTTCACCAATACGTTCTGAAATCGTAATTTGAACAACGTCATGCTATTCGCAGGATATCGGCCATAAATCATTTCAGTCATTAAAGGCCTGGTTTGACGCTAAAGAGGCATTATTTTCTCTCCGATAATACCCCGGAGGAATTCCTTGTCAACGCAATGCTTTATAAGTGCTCAAAGAAGACAAGGGGTCTAGTACAGACGAGTCACTTTCAAATCATTTATAAACCTTTGCATGAAAAATGGACTTCTGTCTTCAGCATTACATCAACAGCAATACGTATAAATGCGAGTAATGTCATGCCAGGACAGCTGCAATCACATTCTCTTTACTGAAATCGTAAGATTCCTTTAGCATTAGATTCGTAAACCAGGCAGTTGATGAAATAATTAAATTTAATTTCGTCGAAGAGATTGTTTATGGTTTTTATTTTATTTGATTTATTTAATTACTATACGATTATTTATTTAAATCCAGTTAAGTTAATAAACAAAAAAGCCTTTGTAATTTAAATTTTAAAATTAACATAAATTAATGAGCTTCTTGCGCGAGTAAAGACGGTAAATCTGATCGTTTTAAAGTTACTTTGCTTACCGATACGCTGATATGAAATAAATATTTTCTAGTGTTAGAATCGTTCCATTTTTTTTCAATTTCCCCACGGTCCTTTCTCACAAATCAACTTATTTCTAATTGCAGACAATAAACTTTCTTGTCGGCAGGATCTTATCTCTGTACCGCGCCGTTCCTTACTTGACACAATTGTCGTCGTAGTAGTGCTTCGCCTGTTCGTATTTAAACCTCTCGCGACAGGCTCTAGAGAATAAGAAAACCTAATAGAAAAGGAAGTCTTGATTTATTGGGAAAAAGCGCATCCCATGGATCAGTCCTTGTATTTAGTACGATAGCGCAGGTAAAGTAGTTGGAAGTGGGCGCAAAAAAAAAGAAGGCGTAAAGGCAAAAACATGACAAAAACTATTTGTTTGTGTTATCCAAGGGAGAAGAGATAATGTCCTTCGACGAGAGTTTTAAGGAAGCTTTCGTTAAGTTCTTAAAGAGATTCTTGTTGAAATTCTGACAAGGAAAAAAAAAAAAAACACGGTGGATGGATTTTAAATAGAATTCTTTCTCGTTGCTTAAAAGAAGATTTTGGATGAAATTAGAACGCCCATATAGTTACGAATTCCTGATATTTTTCGTTAATTAATAGCAGCCATTAATATTTTTATAAATTCTCTTACCATCCATTAAAGCCCACAGAGAGGCGCTGCTATCGCCGTTCTGATAATGTACAAATGCTATTATCGGAAAAATAAAATAAAAAACAAATAGATAATTTTAAAAAATAATATAAAATACAAATAGATAATTTTAAAAAATAAAATAAAAAAACAAATAGACAATTTTAAAAAATAAAATAAAATAAAACTGTGGCTGGATTGATTTTAAATCGAATTCTTTCTTGCTGCTTAAAGGCAGATTTTGGAAGAAATTAAAACACTCAGATAGTTACGAATTCCTGACATTTTTCATTGATTAATAGCAGCCGTTAATATTTTTATAAATTCTCTTACCATTCGTTAAAGCCCACAGAGGGGCGCTGCTATCGCCATTCTGATAATGTACAAATGCTATTATCGGAAAAATAAAATAAAAAACAAATAGGTAATTTTAAAAAATAAAATAAAATAAAACTGTGGCTAGATTTTAAATCGAATTCTTTCTTGCTGCTTAAAGGCAGATTTTGGAAGAAATTAAAACACTCAGATAGTTACGAATTCCTGACATTTTTCGTTGATTAATAACAGCCGTTAATATTTTTATAAATTCTCTTACCATCCGATAAAGCCCACAGAGGGGCGCTGCTATCGCCATTCTGATAATGTACAAATGCTATTATTGGAAAAATAAAATTCTGTAATCCAGTTAAACGAATGGAACTGAGAAAAGTGACTTAGAGAGGCGGCTATAGTTAAGGCTAAGTATGTTATCTGGAAATAAGTAATCGTTTACTGAACGCATTTCAAATTATAATTTTATTTAGTTTCATTTTATTATTATTATTTTATTTAGTTTCATTTTATTATTATTATTTTATGTAGTTTCATTTTATTATTATTATTTTATTTAGTTTCATTTTATTATTTTTATTTTATTTTATTTATTTATTATTAGTTTTCATTTTTGTTTTCCATGCAGCAAAAGCCTGTGGCTTTTTTGCCCTATATGGCTAATAAAAGAGAGAGAAAAAAAATCTTTATTGCAACTAGATGAATACAATATAGATAAGTAAAGTTGCAACTGTCCCCTCACGGCCAAAGGCCAGGGGCTCACATCAGAATTAAATAATTAATTGTGAACATAAACAGATATAAACAGAAAACATTTTTTAAAAAATTTAACATATTATTATGATTCCTTACATAATGCAGTATAAACTACACTTACGTGCTGCATCACGTAAGGTTAAATTTACAATAATATTCTGTACACGAATGGCATTTATACCTTCTCTGTAGAGACGCATCGATGGGCACTTGTTTAAAGACGCGTGGATATGGTGAGACTTTGCCCCACACATAGCTAACGAATTTCTTCGAATCACAGGAGAACGTGGAAGATGGTGTAAAGAGGAGCACGAGCTTGTGATTCGAGAGAGCTGCTAAGACCTTTTCCTGTAGCTTTTATTCGTGAGAACTTGTTCCAGTCGGTATCGAGGTGCTGTACATCCGTTAGCATTTGATTTGGAAAGAAGCGATTCGAGATATAAAGTCTCCGATGCTTCGAGCAGAGGATCGGGTTCGACCGAAGTTCTGGCTTGGGTACTTGCCAGTAACATGAATCCCAAATGGACGGTGTTGAGATTTGGTCTGTAACCATCTTAACTGTGGCTACCAGTTGCTGTACTTCAATAATATCAGATAGTCGCTGCATCCCCAGTGAAGTAGCTAAGGATGTAGTTCTATGCTGAGGTGGGAGACAAGCTTTCCGGTTAGCCCATTTAAGGAGCCAGAAATTTTCGGCGAGGATTGAGGATTGGTTTCTTCGTTGTAGTAGCTGCTGATGCCCACACTTCAGCGGCATAGAGGAGTGGAGAATAAATTTCCGTCCTAATGAATTTCCTAGTTATTTGCGGATCCTTGACATAGATTAATTGCTGTTTAGTTTTCCATCGAATTGAGGTTGCTCTGGACGTCAGCTTGTCTACACGAGCATAGAAGCGAAGTTTTGGGTCAAATACTATTTCCAAATCTGTGTGGTTAGGAGTGGCAAATATTACAATTCCATCGAATGTTGGGGCTATTATTGCAAGGATAACACCATTCGAGGGAAAACACCATTAGTTTTGTTTTTTGAGGATTGATTGAGGGTCCATACTGTTTGATGTAAGAGGCGATGTTGATAGGTCTATTATTTATACATGCTAAAAATACTAAATACTCGTCGAATAATTAGGGTATTCTGGTAATTAAAAAAGAAATTTGTATTAATTTGATTAACAATGTCTTCGAAACCCATTCTTCCTTTATTCGGTTTTTTCTTCCAGTTGGACGATGTGGAGTGTAGGATTTTTTCCTCTCTTAACAATTCGTGTTTTTCATCCCATAAATACGCACGCACAGTTTACAGACATACTATAATGATGCGTCAGAGTCCCGATTTGGAAACTTTGATATTTCATACACACATGAAGAAACTGGACATTAAAATAGCAATATCTCTTTACTAGCCATTCAGCGATCATGTTTAAAACAAAAACATCCTGATACATTGCTTTTGATGTTTAATAACTGAACGAAATAAATTCTCGTTCGAAAATCGCACAAAATTATTGTTGGGAATAAATTACATTAAGATTACTCTAAGAATCGTAAAATCATCAAAACATATGAATATTCATAAAAGTATACGATTTCACTATAATTTTGAATCCATTAGGATTTATAATCATCATTAGTATCACTGACATACGAAAAAATTCGCTCTTATTGAGTTGCACTACACGCCGTATTAATTCCATCAATCCCTTTAGATCTGCAGACTCTCCTTAAGAGACTGAATAGAGCTGGTCTTCCGGTTATATTTACAGTTCATTTGTAGACTTCTAAAAAGTACTGTGCACTAACACCTTGAAACTACGATTCAAAAGAATCCCGAAGCAAGTGGAGACTCCCTTCAAGAGTTTATGGTATCGTACTTAAATACTCGCGTCAGTTACTGAAACTTTTAGCAGTTTTGAGAAAGTCTATCTCATAAACAAGTCCGAGAACATTCTACATCTTGAGAGATGTGGCAAGGATTAACAGTCTCACGTATAACAGTTCTCCCCATCACACTGGGAAAAGAAAGCACCGTAGTCGTTCAACTAGAACACTTAAATGTCTTTTTCTGAGGGGAATCTTACGTGCAAAACTTTGCCGTTTTGTTTTAAAGTTTAAAGTGGATGATTTTTCTTTACTTTATTGCTTCAACAGGAAGGAAATATCTCCAAGCAATTCTCCAAGTAAATGTTTACAAATTTCTCTTTGATACCATACCAGTCAGTGGCTCATACTGAAAGTTGTGCTGTTTGATGTGTGTGTGTGTGATATCTATTCGTTTCCAGTTTTGACAACGATAAGAAGTTACTTCAACGTGCGATTGTTACCCGTTTAATTTTAGCGATGAGCTACTACGAGGCCGCGTATAAGGTTATTGAAAACGAATCGCTAATAAAGAACAGATGACAATAATTGATGATGAGTATCTGCCAGAAGGTAGCTTTATATACGTTTATTTCTGGTTGCCTTTTGCGCCTGTGTGTGTGAGGCGCCTAGAAAGCAATATAAGAGCGTGTGTTCAGGGTCAGTTGCTTATTTGTAAGCAGGGAAAAACCCGCGCCTCTCTTTGAGAGAGACTACCTCAAGCCAGAGTGAAAAGACCGTTAGAAATTCGATGTTTTCAAATGGGTGTCAAGTTGTTAAGCAACTACCACATGGAAATCAGATGTGGTAATTTATGGATGTCAATAATCTCTTACTAAGCCGTATGTGGTAAAAAAATAAATTATTTTTTCAATCAAAGGTTTTGTACTACACGATCTCCAACTAAGCAAAGTAACGTATAGTTTCTGTTATTAGTTTTTTCGATAAAACTCAGTCCAGGGTCGATGAACATAGTCATAGGTACATTGCTTCGCTCTGCGTTATTAAAAGAAACGGTGAAGTAGTAAAAGTTCCTGTGCGAACGGTGGTCGCAATGGAAGTCGATGAAATCAGAGCAGTGACGAATGGCCGATATTCTACCAAGCGAGAGAGAGAGGCTGGAGAAATGTTTCTTTACTTTTCCGCTTGTGGTTATTAGATGGTTCATCGCGCAAAGCTTTTCGATTCTTGGCCTGATGGAATTTTTTGCAGTAAGCCTAGCCATCGATGCAATACCCTTATACGTACGATAACATCTAATTAATAAAATGTATCGTATAAGCTGCTGTTTATGACATTACATAAACTTCGTCTAAGAGAAGTTTTATATGCTGCCCAAGACTTGATTTATACAAAGGTATTTTCTTCCAGTCAGAGATTATTGTTTACAATGCCAATGAATGCATTCTTTTCACGTTAATCAATAAAATGATGTCATCCATTGTATAAATTGCGTGATCTTTAGAATAACGTCATTCAGATTACGAATAACAATCATTCTAAAGACTACATGTTCGTTTATTTAAAAAATATATACGAGACAGAGAATGCATTCCAGCTTAGATGTATATTAACATCGATATACAAATGAGATAAATTATAATTTATGTAAATTATTAAAATCACTGCGATCTGCAATCTTAAAATAAATTTCAATATCAGACAGTAAAGCTAAAATTAATTACCATCAAAGTACTAAGAGGAGTAGATTTTCCTCAGCTGTGTGGTATTTCATTATAAACTTCTTTTTTTTTTTAGTTAGGACCTTCAAAAGTTCTGAGATAGTATCTGTTTTATTCGGAATCAGACAGTTGGGATTCCTCAGGGCCTTAAGTGCATCGCCATATAAAAAGAGTTTAATCCTTAGAACTACTTTTTAAAAGTTTCCATTCTGAACGAGGTGTATCATTTTTTCCCAATAATATGTAGTCATCTCTTTTTCCAAGAAAGATGGTTATATATTCTAAGGCAAAATCTTTCTCCGAGAAAGGAAGAGAGAAATTTTAGCTTTAAAAAAATAAGGAAAGAAGACCTTCAGGTGATGGAAATTAAGCATACATTTTTAAGGATCGTTCAGATAGCAAACGTCTCAGAAAACCAGTCCTACCAATCACATGCAATAATTCTGTTTTATTATCATTTCTAAGATAGAATTGGTTTTCTGGAGTGTAGGTGTACAAAACGTAGATCGAATCCTCGATCGTTCCAAGCGTATTTCTTAAAAACAACTCTTTGGAATTCTGTCATATTTCTTACGCCTTCCTTCTTTTATCACTACGTTCTTTCTGTCTGTGCTAAATTCAACCGTTATCACTCAAATGTGCAAAACCATCCATTCGGAATCTATAAAAATCGACAAAAATAAGATTTTTCCATTTACTGTATAACAGGTGTTAAGTGAATCTACTTTCATCCTTGCACGAATCATTTTAAAGATTCATACCATTGATTTGGGCGAGTTTCCATTTTATAAAAGGACCGAGAGTTCTTTGCAAATATTAAAAGAACATTTTCATACAATAAATCTTCTCTCAAGGATGGAAGAAACTGTTTTCAGTCCGATTAAGTTTCCTTGATCGATCCTTCTCTGGAGCGAATGGAAATCAAACTGCAAGTAAACTATAATAGATAGTAATAGATTACGTAGGAAAATCTAACACAGAAATTTACCATTTTTATAAGTCTTCTCTTAGTTTCCTTTTTATGTTTTAGCAATTCATTTCCAAATCACTTCTCGGAACTTCTTCTATCCTATGAGCCCTAACTCAAAACTTTACAGTGGATATACAATGTATTTCTCTATATTATATAGACTGATGTTCAAAGAAAGTTCATCACCCCTTAAAATTGTAATTGTCGTCCAAATAACGTAAGTATATGGCAATATTTCTTACAGATTGCATCAGATCAGATCGACACGCGTAGGTGATGACGTAATATTGCATCAGCTGTTACTTTCAGCTATATAAGCACGCTCTGCAAGAGTTGCAGTCATTCCTTGCTTGTGTCAGGATGGCGAGTTACGTCCAGTTGACGCCACAAAGAAAGAGTGCTTTGCGTGAAGAAGAATGTTCTTCCCTTCATATTGCTTATAGAGTGTCAAGAAATTAAACTAAAAGTAGGTTTACTTGGCATAAGTTGCAACTGTCTGGGCACACACACACACACACACACACACATATGTTAATGTCCTTTTAATCCTATGTAGTTCAGTCTTAATGACTACGATTATTAATATTTCGGATCGCAATTTGGTACAGCACGCATATCACGTGTTAAGTTGATCACGCTATGAGCTTAAACCTCTTAACTGGATTATTAAATCACAGTAGATAATGAAAACGAGTGGACTAATACTGGCGATTGCACGGGCATAGTAAGAGCGCTGCCAATTTGCTTGTTTTAGCCGAAAAAAACGAAGAAAAATTTGACTGATGCTTAGCTGTTTTTTAATCGATTGTCACTAATAATCCACATAGTTCATAATCGATGTTCGATGTACACAGATTACTAGCAGCGTTTTCAAAAGTTAAACGTTACAATTCCCTCTCCAAGAACTTCTACTTGATTTAGCAATTTGCTGGTCTGTTTAACACGGAAACGGTCTCTTCGAACAAAAGGTTTTGCCCTCTTCTTTTTTCATCCCTGGACTAACATTTGAGTTATTTCATTGACTAGATGGATGCCCTATTTAGCAAATGTGTTATTTCTTTTACCTCAACGCACTAAATTGCTGCCTTCCTTGCAGACCGAGATAACATGAAAGTTTTCTCTTAAAAGAAAATGACCCCGAATTTGTCATGTGGAATGGGTTCGCTAAGTATTTTGATGGGACGCCGCATAGAATAGGAGTGTGTTATTGCTCTCAAGACACGCTCGTGGCTCTTTGATGTCATCTAAGTAATAAAAGTAAGAATAATGACCGCTATTTGAAATATCAAAGAGGTTCATTGCGACGTGGAAATAAACCTACGCAAATAGCCAAACAGAGAGAGAGAGAGAGGATGGGGGTTCTTTCTGCACTTTAATCTATTTTGCTATTTACCTTAAATAAAGAGTCCATAAAGAGATTCTTTGATGCTCCCATACCACCTTCCCTTTTATTAGTCCCCCCATTAGGATAACTTTTCAGACTGCTCCTTTGAAGATTTTGCTCGCCAGCATCGTAATTGAAATACAAACAGTCATTCACTGTCCACTGAACCTTTATTGTTATGAAACCAATAGAGCATTCTAGGAAAACATTATCAACTTTCTTCGGAACCGTTAAGAAAGAACTGGCAACTTTTACGTAGTCTAAACGTGTCGTAAGCAGCACAGGACGGACTTGGTACTATTGTTTTCTCGAGCTTTCTGCGCGGCAAATCGTTCTTGATGTAATAAGTATGCTCAATCCTTCTTCTGCAAGTGTAAGTTACACAAAATACCGGTTGGCTATCGATAAAGTTTGCTTCCTCCCACGCATTTTGTCCCCCAAAAACTTAGTTTCCCAACGAAGCTTTTTAAAACGTTTTTAGATAAGGCCTGCTGGACAGTTTTTGTTGCAGTTGTTGTTGTTGTTGTTGTGGGAGTTTCGGGCCCAAGGGCTGCATAGGCTATATCGCGCCTATGTTGTAGTTGTAGAGTTTTAGGCGCATCAGTAATTTAGGCCATATTATGCCCTATATAGTATGTCTGTAAATTGCGTATGTTCTATGGTAAATTTGCTGATGAAAAAAGCCGAATTTCCAGGAGATTCTATTCTACCCTCCTTCCTGAGACCGACTAACTCGGCCACATTGTGAAAAAGATCCATGAAAATTCCTCGTGTCATTAACGGGATTCAAACTCAGGTATTTTCCTCCCGGTGTAGTGAGGACAATGATTATACGAACTATGCCACACGCCAGGGCAACCCTTCCATCTAGTGTGGGGACGACGGTACTTATATTCGCTGTGCTACCGCTATAGCTGTGTTTATGTGTGTTCTTAACCGCTTATAATGATATAAATAATTGCACTACATCTGCATATAAATACTATTTTCACGATGTTACACCAATATTATCTGACATCATCGGGAGAGCAGAATAAAAAACCTAAGGTTAACTTGAGAAACGTAGAGTGGCTTCACAAAGTCACCTGAGCACAAATGATAAACATAGAGACCAAAGAGAAATGAATGCTCTTATAGAAATGAGTCGACACAGAAAGAATACTTTCCCTACAGACGGGTGACCATACGAAGAGCCTCTTCCTTCACCACAGTTTAACAATTTACCAAGACTAGTGTTGTAATACAACCAACTGACAACATTTGCATAAAGAAGGGTTAAAAACACTTAAAGAAATTCCAAGAAGTCTTATCTCGCTGTAAGAAACTTGTTTGTTCTTACAGAACATCGTTCAGGTCTTGAACGATACACCTAACAGATTTGTATGCGGACGGCAAATAGATAGACAGGTATAGAGAGAGACCGTTCTATCATAACATCCTCTGCGTAGTTTGTGCCAGCAGTTTCTCTCCAGGGGATAACTGCGGCCGAATCTGTAACTGACCTGCCTTCCCACGATCTACTTCCAACTGCGCAAAATAAACAGACAACTGCTGTTGCTACATTTACTATTTATTTTTTCCACATCACGACATATTCCTGAGGAATTGAAATTCAGTCGACAAAAGCAGCCCATCTATCTCTACTCAGATCCAATGAAGCCCTAGACATCTAGTGATTTTTTTGAAAACCTGCAGAAACGAAGTATTTAGAAACAGTCACATATTATATGTGACTTCGTGTTCACAACACTTTAAGCAACACTTCCAGGTGCCTTTTCATATCCAGAGAGTATCAGATTAGAAGATTATTATTACACTGTTTTTACTCATTTAATGTAAAAGGAAATTTCTTATTCGGACTTTCAGTCTGCCAAAAGCTTCGTGGCCCTGATGAATCTCATTCTACTCCACCGATGAATCTAGATACAGTTTCATCTGCTTCTGTATTTTATGTCAACAGAAACGATTATATGGAAAAGAAATGTTTCTACCTGGAACGTCAGATGAACCCCAATTTTTAACACAAAGGGAACTTGGGAAGTTTGTGAGGTATTTGAGTCTTCCAACGGATTCTTCAGAAATTTTTGAGTCCAAACTTCGGTCTAAGAATTTACTTTCCCCAAGAAGATCATTTCACTGGTGCAGAAATGCATTTTATTGATAGAAAAACCGTTCATGCCATATTTTTCTCTATCTAGATGGTTCACTGGTTTCTTGTAACAATATTTTTTAAGTTAATTAATGAGCAAGGAGTTTCAGTGGAAAATGTTTATTGGTTCCTCCAAAAGAAGTCCAAAAAGAATTTTATGGGCTTTTTCCAATTGTGGCCAAGTTTATCGGTCTCTGACGGAACTTTCATGGTTTTATCTTCCGAAAACTTAAATTTTTTGCCAAATAAACAGACAAATCAACTAAAGAACACACGAAATTGCAATATATGCACACTTAGCACCTTTCTTTTATTTTGTAAAGGTTTTATTTTTGTATTTGCTTTAACAAACGATTATTATTTTGCATTATGATAAAAATTCTCGCTGCGTTAAAATATAAGAATTAAATTTATATTACTGCTTTCTCTCTTGCCAATTTGTAAATATTCCTTAGAGAGTAAAAAATTAAATCTATTTTCGGAATCAGCTAGCTGAATTACGAAAAATCACTGATTAGAACCAAAACAATTCTTAAAAAAAGTTTAAATCGCAGCCCTGAGTAATTAATGAACAAAGATAATTAATTCTTAACTCTTAAGAAACTTTAAGAAAATAATTACAAACCAAGTTAATTAATTATTGTTTGTTTTTTTACAACACTTGCACGTACTAATATAGAGACTAGCTACACTTAACATCCCTCTGTACTATGGCACGTTCTTTCCAGTTAAAATTAGTCGGGAGATGGTGGGATCTGCACTGATAAAGCATATCAATGCAACTTAAAAATGGTAAAGTAGAATGACTTTAAGTAATTCAGTTGAACTGATCTAAATTGTCGCAAAAGTATTCCTGAAAATTATTTTTCAATGACAAAAATCGATCGATCCAAAGTTGAAAAAATTTCACCATCCTTAAAAACGTGATTGTTGATGTTATTCAGCCTTTCTAGCACAGATTATGTTTTTAGATGAACGCGTTAACTTTGCTATTTTAATTTAAGAACATATCCTCTTTGCCATGTACAGAAGAATTTAGAATGTTAGCAAGCATTCTAAAAATGTCATTTTAGAAAGAGAAGTTAATTAGGAAATCAATGTCAGCATAAAAGTCCGCGTAGTAATGATTTTCTTCTTTCAAAAGTAGTTTAACACTTCTTCTTCTTCTTTGGATACGTAAATGTCTTCATTTTAGAACAGCAAACCTCATGTTCTGATCCCATTCCTTAGAGTTCTTTTTTAAAAAAAAGTCTGGACTTCAACAGCTAGGTTGTGATTAAGTTAACCATTTTAACAGCAGTTAATAAGATTTAATTAAGGTAAAAATCAAGTGGTTTGATGCTAATGCTTCTCGATATCAGTGTCCACATAGCGTCGGGAATGATTTTAGAGATCTACTGAAGGCGTTATCTGGAGACAAGGACTAGAATACGTTATGGGTCCGCATGGCTGGGGACTAGGAATGATGATGGCGACAGGCTGTTGGATTTCTGTTTATGGAACAGCTTGGTCATAGGAAACAGCTGGTTCAAGAAGAGAAAGAGTCACAAAGTGAAAAGATACGGTTGGGACGATCAACAAGAATCCCTCCTTGATTATATACTCGTGGATAAAGAGCGACACAGAAGACTAGTGGACGTCAAGGTCATTCCTAGTGTCTCCTTGGGTAGTGATCACAGGTTAGTTTTTGGAGTTTTACGATTCCCTAAATTGAAGAGGATCAAAATAACAAGAGAGAGAGAAAACTACGGGTGTGGAAATTGAAAGAAGAGGAAAAAGGGGCGATGTTCTGAGAAGAGTGCAGGAAGGTTGTACCTAAGTAGGTGGTGAACAGCGTGGAATCAGAATGGAAAGCATTCAAAGACTGACAGAGCAGGTTTCTGGAAGGACAAGCAATAGAAGGAGATCGAAAGAAATCCCATGGTGGAATGATAGGACGAGAGAGACTGTGAAAATCAAGAATAATGCATTCAGGACCTATTTTCAGAACAGAAATTACGATAATAAAGAGAGATATGAAACTGTGAAGAGAGAGGCCAAGAGGATAGTTAACGAGGAAAGAAGACAGTGGTTGGAAGAATGGAGTAAAACTCTACGACAAGATATCGACGGTAATAAAAATACGCTGTACGGTATGGTGAGGTAAAGGAGAAGAGAGGGTGAACAGAGCAAATACTTAATGGATGAGAATGAGAACCTAATAACCAAGGACGAAGAGATAAGAGGAACATGGAAGAAGTATTTTGAAAATCTGTTGAACGTGCAGGACAGCCAGCAAAAGGGACAAAGACGGTTGATCATAAAAGAGGGGATGAAAGCGAAGATACGGAGAGAGTGCAGACAGACTTGACTTTGAATGATGTAGTGCAGGCATGGAAATACATCAAGACAGGTAAGTCTGCTGGTATGGATGAGCTAAATGGAGAAATGCTCAAGGCTGCAGGCGAGGCAGGGATAGCGTGGACATACAGACTGTTCCGTAAGATCTGGGATGAGAGACAGGTGCCGAAGGACTGGAAAGAAGGTTTGATCATCCCGTTGTTCAAGAAGGAGAAACAGGAAAATTGTTCCATTTATAGAGGCATCACACTGACATCACATGTGAGTAAGCTGTATGAGAGAGTGTTAGAGCGGAAGATAAGAGGAACAATTGAAAATAGGATGACCGAGGAACAGTATTGGCTTTAGGCCTGGAAAATCGACGGTGGATCTAATTTTCTGCATCAGGCAACCGATGGAAAAGTTTTATGAACACAATAAAGAATTATGGATGGCATTTTTGGATATAAAGAAAGCGTTTGATGCCGTAAAGAGAGAGAAAGTGTGGTAGGTTTTGAGAAACTTGGGGATAGAGGAACATCTTGTGGAGAGAATTGAGAATATGTGCGCCAATACAGCGAGCAAAGTAAGAACAGTGGTTAAGTTGATGGAGAGCTTCGAAATAACATCAGGTTTGAAGCAAGGAGGCGTCCTGTCACCACTACTGTTCATAGCTGTCATGAATGATGTGCAGTGCAGTGTAGAGTGGTGGAACAACTTGGGCAGGACCAGATGAAAGTCATGCTCTTCGCAGATGACCTCTGCATATGGGGAGAGAACAGGGAACAAGTGCAGTGGCAAGTTGATATATGGGCTAGTACGGCCAATGAATTTGGACTGGTTTTCAGTCAGGAGAAGAGTGAAGTAATGGGTCTAAAGAGGAGTGACGAGCTTGACAGATACATTACAATGGAAGGGAAACAGCTAAAACAGCTAACAACTTCAAGTATCTAGGAAGCACCATTACAAAGACTGGAGTAATAGACGAAGAAATAAAAAGTAGAAGGATACAGGCGGGTGGGAATTTCTATAGGCAGACAAGAGATCTTATTTGCAACAGGAACATACCACTGAAGTGTAAGAAGACTATGAGGACTATGAGAAAAAAGGATGAAAGCAGAATTCAGTGGGCAGAAATGAGATTTGTGAGGAGCATAGCCGGAAAGACAAGACGCGACAAAATCAGGAATGATGTGATGAGAGAGAGAATTCAGGTTGAAAGACTCCAGAATAGGATTGAAAGGTCCCGTTTGAAATGATTTGGACATGTCAAGAGGATGAACGAGAGGCATTTGCCAAGAAGAATGTTTGATTTACAATTAAGGGGCAAAATACCAAGGGGGAGACTAAGAATGAGATGGCAGGACATGATGAAGACCGATGTCATTAAGAGAGGAAACTGGAGTGAAATCAACGACGGAGAGAAGTACACGGACAAGGCATGGTGGCGAGACTTCATACGACGACCCGTGGAATAGCGGAACGATGATAGATGATTTTTTTTTTTTTTTTTTTTTGGAGCTAAACCCATTCAGACACTTTCTGGAATCCATGCCATGACGCGTATGGACTGAAATTCTAAAAACGGTAGCTCTACTACGTATTGAATAAAAGCTTTTAATTTTTGGCCAGTGAGTGTAATATTTCCATGATTATTACATAAATAAATTTTAACATTCATATAGTTTACGTTTCGGTTTACATTACTAAACATTGATCTACTGTGACACTTTTGACACTTTATACATTAACGTGCTATACGTATAAATTATTTTAGAAAGAAAAAGCAATAAGACACAATTGAACTGAAAACTGCCAGCCAACAATTTAAACAATAAAATAGGGTCACGTTCCCAATCATAGGCGTTATCTGAAATTCGTCAGTGTAACCACGCAGGCTCATCAAGTTTTTTGTCCTGGATGATGGCTTATAGTTCAGCTTTGTGCAACTATCTGTAGACCAATACTTGAGCGGCGAATACTCGAAGAAGGGTAGATCGGGTCAAGAATTTTATATCTATATGCATTGTCTTTGTCAAAAAAGGGCGAGGTCAGCATCAAGGGCTTGGACATCCTGTATAAGGTACAAACCTGTCGGTGTACCTTATACAGGAACGCTTAGCGATTATTTACCACGAAGTGTTTCTAGTTAGTTCCAAGGAATGCAAGCGGGATTCTCCAGCCACAGAAATCCCAGAATAGGAGCTCAACTGTAATTGGAAGTAAGAGTGTCTGGATGAAGACGGATAGGCAGGGTATGGTAAGATTAATTGCCAATTCTGTAGTTTGAGGTTGATGGAAGATGTCGGCGTTTGTAGTTGGCCTATTTTAAAAACCAGTCACCATCGTCAAATCACTCTATGCTGCGAAGATTGGTTTCATAGCGGTGGGGTATTGCAGATGCCCATATTTCTGTTGCAGGAGTGGAGGATAAGCGATTGACTTGAACGTATTTAGTTGTTGTAGCTTTACTCTATCATCAGCTTCGGGGTCAGACTGAACCAGACATACACACAGATTTATGTGTATATAAACATAAAGACATAAAATTTATGTGTATATAAACATAAATCTGTAATTCAACTTCCCTTGAAATTTCTCTAAGGTCCTCAATACTTAATGACTAAGTAAAATTACTTTTTTTCCTGAGGGCTTTTTTGTTTTTACTGAAATACCTTTTGCTTCTTTGTTAAACTCCATACGCAAGACACACACACTGCTTGTCGCAGATGAGAAGCATTTAATGGTAAAGTGAATGGGTGAATACTTTTCAGCGAAAAAAAAAAAAATATATATATATATATATATATATATGTTTTTTGTGTTTTTTTGAAATATGCATTTAGGAATTTTTTTCGCTATAATTTTAAATAACATTCAAAGGAAGGATTATTCAGTAAAATTCACACAAAGAATCCATATTCTTTAATATATAAAATATTTATGGGACATCCTAATTATAAATAAAATTTAATATTTTCAAAAAATACATTAAAATTTTACAGTTTCATATATTTAAATTTGTACCTTAACTTTTGGTCTTAATAACGCCAAAAGTCGTAAACATCTGTTTATCACATCAATCAGTAGAAAAGCCAAAACAATTCTTAAAGTGCTTTTACAATTCGATTATATTTTCGTCTTTCATGTCTTCATTTAGTATTTAAAAAAAAAAAAATGAAAAAGAAAAGAAAACAAACAAGAAAAAAAAAAAAAACCGTCCTATAAATTCGCGCATGAAGTACAATAATTAAAGTGCTGCCATCTAGTGTCAATCTTATATATGCATTGTGAAGCAAACGGCAAAATAATGAATTTTTAAAAAAATGTTCCTTTTTCATTAATTTTTTGATATTCTACTTTAAGTAGTAAATAAATAAAAAAAGTAGTCAATAAAGTAAATAAACAAATAAATATGCTGATATTTAAATATATTTTATAATTACCATTTTAAAGCTTTTTAAATTATAAAAGTCTTAATTTTTTTGATCTTATGCTTAATCACAGCGCCCTCTATGACACATAACTGTAAATTTCTCATACGTTATTTTTTCTAAAAATACAATTTTCTAATATTGCTGTCAGAAATTTGCATACGTTAATAATGATGCTTGAAAATTGCTAACATTAACAAAAAGAATGTAACACATTTACCAACTAATGAAACATCAGTGGAAAACGATCCATGCATTTCCAAGGGCATTAAAGGTCACAATAAATCAAAAACACTGAAACGAAAAGAAAATTTTTAAATTTAATTAAAAGTTTCTGCCAGAGGGTATTGTCGAATGGCTCTGGTGTGATTATTTTTCTTTTGGCGCGATGCTAAGTAAATGATCCCTTGAATAATTACAAGTGGAGATTATGAGCTCGCAAAGGAATCAAACAATGAAGTACTTGCTGAGCCAGTAAAGAAAACTGGTAAGTCTTTCTAAGCCCCGTGTAGTTAGTGGTTGTCACATGTCGAAAAGGTATTTCACAGTCTTCTTGAGCTCGCGCTCAAGGGGATGGCTCAACTTGCATCGACAGTGGAACTTAAGCAAAGAATTATGCTGGAGGATTACAAGAATCTAAAAAACTGGAAAGGCTTTGTCAACGAGCACAAAGATTTAATTTATAATACTGATTGAGAAGTACTTTACTGTGCACAGAGGTCAGCTGACTGATTAGGAGACTGATCACAGATAGAGAAAGAGTGATGAATTACTGTTAAACCACGACTTTAATTGTAAATAGGATTATTTCCTTCATAATTGAAAATTAGAGAGTCGAACTCGCATGGTACTTTACTGTTGAGATGTACGAGGGATGATCATTTAATTCGTGGACTGATGGTGGGTGCAAGATTTTATGTTTACAGCTCGAACTTTAATTAACTGCCGCCAGAGGCGCTCTTCCTGATCGCTACTGAGCAGACTGTGCGCGCATGCCAGTACTTGTCGAGCTAGTGTTGCGTGAAGAGTTTTTTTTAGCCGCGTGTCACCGATGATCGTTTTGAAGCATGTATCATGTCGGACATACAGATTGAACAGCGATATGTGATTCGTTATTGTGTCAGACGGGCCAAACTTTCCGGTGTGAAGTGGTTGTCTCCATCAAGACAATGCTTTTATTTTAAATAATATTAAAACGAAGAGATCACTGCCATAGTTGCCGAGGCTCTGCCACAGCCCCCTTGTTCAGAGGACTTAGCGCTGTGTGATTTCTTCCTGTTGCCACATCTGAAGAAAACTCCCAAAGGCAAACGTTTTGCGTCCGATGCTCGCAGAGCCGAAACGGAAGTACTTCGCAGTCTTTCGAAAAATGGCTTGCAAGACGCATTTAATAGGTGGGTACGACGGTGGCGAAAGTGTTAAAGTTCAAGGGAGATTTTTCGAGAAGGAGAAATGCACAGACGATTCAGATGATGAAATTTAAGATAAGATCTTGCACCAGTCCCCGAATTAAATGATCGCCCCTCGTATAATATGAGAGAGGGAAGTTCGCGAGTAATTACAGTGGTTACGATTGCCGTGCATTCGCAATGTATGGAATGAAATTCTGGGTTCGAATCCCGTTTGGGATGAGATGAATATTTTCACACAACAAAACAGACAAACCGACCATAGACAATTTACAAACACATACGGTCCTCGTAAGCAGTTTGGAACCAAACCAAACGACAACAAACGAAAGTGAGATCGCCATTTACAAAAACGATTGCTGCGCAAATATTGTCAACTTTATATACCAAAAATTACAATTATGTGTTAAAATATACAATAACAAAGGAACAGAGTAAATCACAACACTGAAAAATGAAATTTTATTGTATTTAGTGATATCGCTGTGACTTTAATCATATGTACTGATGAGGCCACTGAACTGATGTCGTGTTCCTGAAGAACTTCGCAGCAGATTCTTCTGAAAGGCGGATAATGCTTTGTGTGAGAGTCAATTTAAAAGTTTAACTTTTGCTAGTGAAGGAGAGTTTGGTGATACAAATTTAATGCGTTTATTGCCACCCATTTTTCGCCTCCAGTCTAAAAATAAGCGATTTCTTTGCCAGTGAGGGTATCACGCAGTGTGTGGTGGATGTACGGAGAACACTTTTAAATCTGTTTCCCCGTACAAGGACGGAATGACTTATCGGCTGACAAAAAAATGTGTTTTGACGTCGCTGTTAAAATGTAACATTTTGCTTCTTCATCTTTCCGGATCTTGTCTGCAGCACATTCGACGATGTCGCGAGCAAGATTTTTTTTATCTTTCCGAATCGTGTATAGTCCCACCACCTTCTTTCCAAAGCACGCAGACTTCAGTGTAAAGATGCAAGAAATCCATAAAGCCAAGTGTTCTTTATCCTTTGTTATATTGAGTTTCTGCAGCAAGTAAAGAAAGTGGTAAGTGCTTGCAGTGAGCACCACACTAAAACTGTTTTAAAGCGTAAACATGCTCGCAGGAATGCGTTTCACCGGCTTTAAAGGCTCCGCTTGTAGCAATGCAAAAAGGAAGGAAGGATTCAGAGAGATAGATTTGTTCACTTCAAAGCCCATCACACTCTGGGCTTCAATTCGAAACTATTTAAGTGAATCTCATCTTCTAAACTACAGGAATGTGCAACAGTAAAAATTCTCTCTCTCTCGCTGCTTCTTTCTTCTATCTTGCTCTCTTTCTCTTTGTCTATCTCTTTCACTCATCCTCTCTCGTTTTCTTTGTCTCTTTCCCCCTCTTTCATCCTCTTTTTCTCTTTATAATAATAATAATATTCTTTAACAAGTTAAATCATATACATTTGTGATTCCATGCACACATAACCAGAGGAATCTTACAAAACATTAACTATACAAGTAACCAAGCACAGAAATACAAAGTTCGGCTACAAAATAACCGTTAGAAACAAAATATCAGAATGATATAAAATGACATCAGCATACTAGGACCGGCACTTGCACACCTGTCCTTTACATACAGTAAGATCGGCCAAAATGTCATCTCGATATCACTTGTCAATAGGTCAATGTCGATGTTGAGTGAGTTGAGAGGGTCCAAAGTCACATTTGGAAAGTGTCGCTTGAAACTCTGTAGCCTTGAGCGCAGAGAGCGAGTACTGCAAATGTGTCTTCCTGGCAAACGCCAACCAACCGTGTTCCAAATGTTCATGTAATCATGCTTAGATGAACACAAATGAAGGAATGCCTTTATTTCACTCACATGGGCTCTGTAGACTGTATTGCAAGTTGGAGCAGAGTACAGATTTGGATGTGGTGCAGATCTGGTGAGGCCACAAGTTGACCCACTTCAGCACCCAGAATTCTAGACCCCATAGTTTCTTGAGGCTGGTGGGAGGTGCGGTCGACCAAATTTCCAAGGCATAGGAGAGCACGACATTTCGAAGTATTTCCCGATTATTTGTTTATTGTGATTTGGGAAGTGTCATTGTCAGTGTCATTTTGCTGTAGTGGGGCTCGGAATGATCAAGAAAGAAAAGCACTACAGACAGGTAACAGTAGATCTATTTGGCATGGCATAATGGGTATGATCGGGCCTATGTGCAAAGATTGCGAGTGCAATATCGTTATAGATGCACTTCTCGAGGCATCCTTACTTAATAGATTCTAGAGGATATACCGCAATATACTGAGATATTGTATTGCGATGTCAACTGTCACATAGTGATCAGCCATTGAGCCGTATAAGGTGCTCACCACGACCTTGCGTAAAGTTCTGCCGGTGGGTGGTGGTTTGAACCGTTCGACACCATTCTTTGTGCACCTTAACCATGGTGGGATGTGAGCAACGAACAAGACATGCTGGTTCCGATATGGAGATGCCCGAGGTATTCAATATTTTTTTTTTTTATAAATAAAGAATGTTACTCGTGGACCTCCGTTAAGAGCTGTGCAAAATCCCCTAGGGGTTCGAGGACCTCACCTTAAGAAACACTGTTCTACAGAATAAAGATATAAAAAAAATTCCCCTCCCTATCCCCTATTATTTCCACGAAATGTCCCTTTTCCATCTGTAGTTTTAGTTAGCTTTGTGTCAGAGTGCGGGGCTCTTTTTTTTTTTTGCACACTCATGTCGAGAGAAAGATTTATTTGAATCGAATAAATATCTGTATAAATGTAAACAAATAATTTATTTGACTTAAGACATACATGGCTAATTAAATATTTCCTAGGTTTTTTTCAGACATAAATGGGTTAACAATAAGAATTTCTATTAAAATTAATATTTTTGAGATCCGAAACCAGAATATATCTCTGATTGCCTTAGTAAGATTCAAATCTTCAGCGTTTGCCGTGAGACAGTTTGCATTCAACGTGATCCTGTTGGTGATTGCCAACAAATCCACGCCGAGGTTTTCGACGAGTTCCTGTAGGGCCGACATTGCAGCACATTAGAAACGAAGTGGTTCGTCAAATATTCTGGAGGCAGTGGTACTGGCCAATCATTGGAAAGCCGCTTTTGGGATCAGTAGATCCCCAGACATCATGTATCGACGTATTTCTCGGAGTGCAACAGTGCCTGACCTCCATCGTCGTCTATGATGGATACGTTGTGGTCTCTGCCTGGAGTTGCCCTTTCCTTTCTGTTTTTGAATTTGCTTGGCTCGAGGAATGGTAAGATGGTAAGGCCTGCAAATACAGAAATTTAATGACAATTAGAAAGACACCAGTGTGCGAAAAACTAATTCCACTGTTGATAGATTGGTTAAACACCAATTGTGAAAGCAATGGCAAAACGTGAAATATAAATCTGATTGGTTACAGTTGAGAAAACTTACTTGGTTGTTCCACCTTCTCTTTTGGTATCAAATGTTTCCAAAAGATGGACGCTTCCGAAGGTCAATGATAGCTTTCACTGGCTTCACTGTGAGCAATTGGCCTAATGAGGAAAGTCAACCAACAATAAATTAATTGATAAATCCCTGGAATTATTTTGTGATTTGTCTGAAGTGAGTCTGCCAGTGTTGCATCAGCAACTGGAACTTGAAGCAAAGTGATGTAGGTTTGCCTCTCTTATAGACGAAATCAATGTTTCAACTGCAGAAATGCAGAAAAGAGTGCC
The DNA here is from genome assembly GCF_048544385.1 of Mastigoproctus giganteus. NCBI lineage: Eukaryota > Metazoa > Arthropoda > Arachnida > Uropygi > Thelyphonidae > Mastigoproctus > Mastigoproctus giganteus. The sequence goes on along the minus strand of NC_143576.1, from coordinate 205,195,655 downwards.
CCGCTTTAAAAGTTTAACTTTTGCTAGTGAAGGAGAGTTTAGTGATACAAATTTAATGCGTTTATTGCCACCCATTTTTCGCCTCCAGTCTAAAAATAAGCGATTTCTTTGCCCGTGTGGCTATCACGCAGTGTGTGGTGGATGTACGGAGAACACTTTTAAATCTGTTTCCCCGTATAAGGACGGAATGACTTATCGGCTGACAAAAAAATGTGTTTTGACGTGGCTGGTAAAATGTAACGTTTGCTTCTTCATCTTTCCGGGTCGTGTCTGCAGCACATTCGACGATGTCGCGAGCAAGATTTTTTCTTCTTTCCGAATCGTGTATAGTCCCACCCCCTGCTTGCCAAAGCAATGCACGCAGACTTCAGTGTAAAGATGCAAGAAATCCATAAAGCCATCTTCTTTATGCTTTGTGATATTGAGTTCCTACTGCTCCTACCACTCCGCAAGTAAAGAAAGTGGTAAGTGCTTGCAGTGAACACCACACTAAACTGTCTTAAAGCGAAAACATGCTCGCAGTAATGCGTTTCACAGGCTTTAAAGGCTCCACAAAATATTCTCTCTCTTTCTTGCTGCTTCTTTCTTCTATCTTACTCTCTCTTCTTTATTGTATATCTTTCGTTCATCCTCTCTCTCTCTCTCCTCTTTCTCTTCATCTTGCTCTCTGCTTCACCCCTTTCTTTCTCTTTCTCCCTGCTTCATCAGCTGTCTTTCTCTTTGTCTCTCTCCTTTTATTCTCTTTATCTTTCTATCTCTGTCTCTCTCTTTATCTTTCTTTCTATTTTCTTCTACGATTGCTACGCTGAAGCCTCGGCTGCAAAACTAAACGACTCTAAGACAGTGGTCTATGAGCTGGAAAGCCAGAACCGATTTCCGCAATTAATGCACATAGTCCAGAGAGAGACACAAATGTTTGGGAATGTATCGATGGAGAAGAGTGTGTGCTACATCTTCACTAAGAGAGAGAGAGAAAGAGTGCTACTTTCCAACCAACGGTACTTGTGCTCTGGCACACTCTCAAAGTTCTAGCTCCACCTACTGACTTCCTCCATCCACTCCAAGCATCCGTCCGAAGCTTCCTCTGGAATAAAACCAACTGGATCTTGGTCTCTTTTGAAGACAAAATCATAGCAATCCGGACCACTTTTCTTCTAAGACACTGCAAATGAAATAGACATACTCTGTTACTACGAATAAACTCTTAACAACAGCCACTAGGAGGCTAACTCTATCAACACTCCTAAGTATGGATGTGACTTCACCACCACGCCACTAACCTCCTTCTACGAAAACGCACTGAACCGCTAGAAGAAGATAAATCTTCATCGCCATCGTGGATGTCACAATTGATATACTCATCGTCCTCCCAACGCCGGGGTGAAAAGACGTGAGTTCGAATCCCGTCAATGAAGCGAGGAATTTTTATGGGTCTTTTTGACAACGTGGCTGAGTTAGTCGGACTCAGGCGAGGGTAACGTGGATTTTTCTTCCAAAAAATCGTGTTTTTCATCCAATAAACAGCAAATCGACCCCAAAAAGCAACAATTTACAGACATTATATACCGGGCCTAAGTTGCCGATGCGCCTAAAACCGTATAACAACCAATCAAATCTTCATCACACCCTTGTTGGAGCATCACTTCTTGCTGTACTTTGAACGACTTTTCTGTAATAAAACCATAATGGATCCGGCAACTGATCTCATCTCCTTTTTCTTACGTGGAACTGTGCAGGATTAAGACCTACAGGTGATGTGTTGACGCCTTTAAGCCACGGTAGAACCTTCCGTGCAGGACTAAATGTGCTAAATCGGACTCGGACATCAAGTGGAGACTGTGGCAAATCTTCTTTCCCACCTAGTGAGGCCACACTGGTTCGGATTACGCGTCTTAAATTATTGCCTCTTCTGCGCCTCTCCAGAAAAACTAGAAAACACGTACCTGTCTTGTCATACGAACAATAAAATGATCGAGTACGAACTGGATGCTGCAAGGCTCGCTTGTTACCACGCCAACACTCTGGTGAACTGCCAGTACATACTTGCTTCACTCTGAATGGACAGCGCACAACACGTAAAACTTCTTATTAATTGCTACTCTGGCCATCATTTGCAACTTCCACCTGCAGCACACAAGGAGCAGGGTCGACGTGCCTCCTGTTGACATCAGCGCAAGATCTCGTGTGGAGCCTATGGACGAAGTTGCAGGGCAGAATTGTGCTCGAATCGCACCCTCACAGACCGGGAGGAAGGATTCATTGATGTGAACAGAGAATGGACCAGTGCGGGTCACATCTTCACCATCACTGAAAAGTTCATCACATTGAACGTGTGGCCTTAAGAAGTGACTGGTCAAATGGTAAGAAAAAAATCTATCTCTCAAGCTCTATCTATCATGCTCGCTCTCTTTCTATCATCTCTCTCTATCATGCTCGCTCTCCTTCTCTCTCTATCACGCTCACTCACTTTCTCTATCTATCATCTCTCTCTCTCTCTCTTTCTCTCTCTATCCATCGTACAATCTCTTTCTCTCCCTATTTCTCATGCAATCTCCTTCTCTATCTATCATGCTTTCTCATTCTGTGTCTGCCCATCACGCTCTCTCTCTCTCTATCCGTTTATCTATCTATCTATCTATCTAGGCCGACCACTTCGTTCTTCCTACGTGGAACTGGGCAGGAATTAGGACCATAGCCGACCTCCTGACCCCTCACCTAAAATGGAAAAATTCCGAAGACCTGCCAATTAAAACCATAAATGCAAAGCAGAAACACAGACGTCTAAAATCAGCGATTGCACAAGCTCTTCCAGACATCACCACAGCTATAGAGGTTGGAGATATCGCCGGATCCTCACCAGCACCAACCTTCATCATCACAACACCAGAAAACACTGTACCTCTGTCCCCTGCACCCTCCAAAAAAGTCTATCAATTAATCATGTCTCGCCATACAACCACGGTTTTCCCGTCATCCACCTGCCAAGCTATCCCTGCACCCCTCTCCACTCACCACAAGCCACCATCAAACTTTCAGTGGTACCTTCCGTACAGGACGAAATGTTCCAAATCGGACGCAGACATCCAGTGGAAACTGTGGCACAACATCCTTCCCACCCCAGTCAAGCTACAAATCTTCGGGTTACGCTCCTCAAATTACAGCCTCTTCTGCGCCACTCCAGGTACCCTGGAACACACATACTTGGCATGCCCGGTGAACAAGGAACTGATCAAATATGCACTGGATGCAGAAAAGCTTGTCTGCAACCACGCCCACACTCCGGAGGACTACTGGTGGTGTGTGCTGTCTGCTCCACTCTGAGCAGACAGCACACACCACCTGCAACTTCCTATTCATTGCGGCTTACGACTTCTACTTGAAGCACACGAGAAGGAGTGTCGACACATCGGCGCAACATCTGAAGTGGAGCCTACCGAGGAAGTTGCAGAGCAGACACGTTTTAATAAAAAAAAATAATAATAAAATATCTATCCATCTATCATGCTCTATCAATTTCTCTATCATTCATTCACTCTCTTTCTCTCTATCATGCTGCGTCTCTTTCTCCCTATCTATCATGCAGTCTTTTTCTATCTCTATCTCTATGTATTACGAGCTCTCTCTCTCTCTCTCTCTCTCTCTCTATTATTCTCTCTCTCTCTGTATCGTGTTATCTCTTTCTTTCTCTCATTCTTGCTCTCTCTCTTTCTTTCTCTCTTTGTCTATCATGCTCTCTCTTTCTTTCTCTCTTTGTCTATCATGCTCTCTCTTTCTCTTTTTTTCCTCTATCTACCAAGCTCTCTGTTTTTGTCTCTATCTATAATGCTCTCCTTTTTTTTTCTCACTCTTATTTACCGTGTTATCTATTTACCTTATCTCTCTCTCTCTGTCTCTGTCTCTCTCTCTCTGTCTCGCTCTGTCTCTCTCTCTCTGTCTCTCTCTGTCTCTGTCTCTGTCTCTCTCTGTCTCCTTCTTCCCCCCATTTTCGCACTCTTTCGTCTTTTCATTTATTTATTCATTTTCCCCATTTCTGTTGCACTCATCTTTCTCTTTCGTTAATGCAATCTTATTTTACTCTTCGCAGTTTTTATCCTTTTATCTGCAGTCTCCTTATTGTATATGAACCACCACTTGGCCAACAATTAAATGACGAATTATTTTTTGCGTGTGAACACGTACGCACGCACACACACACACACATACACACACACACACACACACACACACCAGAACTGAATGATTTGAAAGAAGTAGAGCAGCGTGAAATAAAAGAAGCGAGAACAGAACCATCACGAGGCTGTGTTGAAAGCAAAATGCTCATTACACTTCCTTAAAACTCCCAAGGAAAGAAAAACATAATCTGTAACAGAATGTTAACCGGCAGCGTTGTACACAAACGCTTTCTTAAGAAAATTTTAACCCAGTATTTAAGGAAAAATGTTGTTACTTTTTTGCATATCTGAAAACCTTTTTTTTTTATTTTTTTTTTTTGCTGTTCTTCTTCCTTAGTTTGAGTTGCCTCGACACGTAATTAAATTTCACCTTAATTCTTTCCATAAAAGACACTTCCGAGGAGAAAAAAATTTCTTAATTTTATCTTATTTATTTTATTTTTTTTATTCTAGAAAACCAATTTTTGTTGAATGACGAACGCCTACTTAACAACCTAACAAAAATGCATTGATGAATCACATTGTGTTACCGAAATTCGAAATTGCTCGATGTCAGTCCTTCCCAAAAAAAAAAAAAAAAAAAAAAACAATGGACGTTTATTTCGGAAATTAAGAGGGCCTGAGTTCACCTTAGCCTCAATGAAACTGGAATTCTTCAGGAAATTCTTATTCGCCATCTTATCAAAAGATGTTTACAAGAGGAAGATCACCCGTGTTTCTGCATTATAAGAATGGATCCTGGAAACTTCTTGGAAGATGGAAAAAATGTCACATTTGTAAAGCAGGTAGATAGAACAGGACCTGGTGCCCTTATCCGCAAAGTCATAGAAGCATATGAGGTATCGATATGTTTTATTTGTAATTTAGTGTGTTCTTAGGTTGGTTTGTCTGTTTTGCTGGACAAAACTCCTAGTATATTTGGAAAATAAAACTACGCAAATTCTAGTATATCAACTAACTCAGCGATGGTGGGACCATTAAGTTCAGGAAAAAATAGAAAAACTTCTGTGTCTACATCCACTCTAAAACTTCGCCTTAAGCAAGCAGGATTCATGGTCGTGTAGTCGTCCAAAACCTTTATTGATACCAGAAAATCGAAAGAAACGGTTGGCTTCGTTTAAGATCCATTAACATCGGACAATTGAAGAGTTGAAAAACGTACTGTGGACGGATGAATCCAAATTTGAAATTTTTGGATCCAAGCATAGAGTTTATGCGAGACGAAACGATCAACTAAAAAAAAAAATGGCGCCTAATCGTTTAGTGTCTACAGTCAAGTACGGTGGTAGTTCCATCACGATCTGGGATTCCTTCTGTTTTTCTGGAGTGAGTACATCGCCAGAAATGAAGGAATTTTAAGAAAAGAAGGCTATACAAACATTCTTGAGCATAAAGCAATATCATCTGGACTTCGACTATGTGGAAAAAATTTTATATTACAACAGGACAATGACCCGAAGCACTGCTTTAAGCTTTACAGGGAATCTCTCTTTTTTATGCTAATGATGACATCTTCCCACAGATGGTGTTGTTGTGGAGGTTGCCAAACATTGCAGCCTTTATGAATGTCCATTGGAAACAACATATCGTATTTATACCGAGTTGGCATTGCAGCACACCCCTTGTGTAGGAATGGATTAGCCTGTGACGCTGGTGAAGGCTTAAAGTTAAGAACAGTTGATATAAGATTGTGGTTCGCACACTTGCCGATCAGTTTTTGAATGTCTAACGTGGAATGGTTTTGTGTGCTCGCGTTCTGTGGTGTACCGAGTGTACCGCGACTGGCTCAACAGCAGTCGAACAACCAGCCAAAGGTCATACGTGGGACAACCACGTGTGGTCGATGCCCGTCATGAGTGTCGTGTATCTCGTCTTGTAAAACAGCAGCGATGCAGCACACTGGCTCAGTTACTACCAAGTGCAACGTAAGAAAAGCAAAACCACTGTCCACTTGGACCACTCCCCGGATATTAGCTCATGTAGGCTATAGCAGTCGACAGCAGTCATGTGTACCCATGACTCACTGCGAGAAACAAGAAACTGCGACTTCCATGGGTACATTAGCAGTAACACTGGACCACCGACATGAGGAAATCATTCGCCTCGTCTGCTGAATTCGTTTCCAACTCTAGCACACTAATGGGAGTACACGCATTTGCAGAAAATAACATGAAGCCATAGCATCTGGATACACTGTTCATATTTGGCAGACTAGAGGCTGTGGTGTTATAGATTTCGTGGCATAGACTGGTCCTCTGATTACCGTTAATTAATGACTCTATGGGAACGGCTACCTTTCTATAGTCGATGAGCAAGTACACCCCTTCATGATGACAGTATATCGAGGCAAATCCAGTGTCTATCAACAAGACAACGCGCCATGCCACAACGTCCAACAGATTGCTAAATGATTTCAGAAACATGACAATGAATTCTCCACCGTCCAATGGTCGCCCATCTAAATCGATGTTAACACAGCTGGGGATGTTTGAGACTTGACAATGTGCCGACATTACCGGACACATTGTGCAACGCAGGCGGTAGCATTACCAAAGGACACCTCTTGTAACACAGTCCATGCCAAGACGTGAACGGGCTGAATTACGTAAGGTTGCTAATGCAAAGCCAACTCAGCGTAAATTCTTAATGTGCGAGAATGATTCCTACAGAAGATATATGGACAAGATGATAATGACAGTAGAATTCTTGGTCTCTGAGCCTCAAATACACTACGAATCCTGTTTATTTCCAAGCAGAATTTTGACTTGGCGCATTATGGCCTTAGCTGCCAATGCGCCATAAAAAACCAAACCAAACCAAACCAAACCAAGCAGAATTAAATACATCAGCACAGTTTTGAAAATAGATCTCATCTTACCAACAAATGTTTCAAAAATGCAATTGAAAAAGATACAGTTTTAAACCTTCCCTGCAGTATTCTAACTATGGTTGATCCTTATTCCGCCCTACACGAGAACACCTCCTCCACCGTAAGTATCTCTTAATCTGATGTTGGAGGGATGGTACCGCATTCTTCGTTGTCTCCAAATAAAATAACGTCGAGAATCTGTTTGTAGGCTAAAACTGGACTCATCAGAGAACAGAACTGTGCCACAATTGTCAGGACTCCAAGTCTCACGGCACCGGTTTCGACAAGTTCTGCGGTAGTCTGGAGTTAATGGGATACAAACCACTGGCTTCGTTGCGTAGAGTACACTTGATTTGAGCCTTCTTAACGCAGTCCGGTTGGAAATGTTTTCACATCTGGGCGCATCAACCTCAATGACAGCAAGACGGAACCCCACGATGACAGTACATCGTGGGGTTCCGTCTTGCTGTTAGAGCTAAATAGCGATCTGTTCTGGTTAACGTAGTCCTCCAGCGACCTTGACCAGCTTTTCCTGTAATGGTTCCTGTCTCCTGAAACTGCTTCCATTGTGCCGAGACGACACTGCGTGACACAGTAAACCAACGTGACATCTCCGCCTGCGACTGCCCACTATCTGAAAGAATCATCTAAACGACGATGACTTGCCATCGTGAGTACTGGAGATGTGGCTATCCCACTCGGAAAGCCAAAAATGGGAATGGAGTGATGTTGTCGCAACCCGTGTTTTTATAGGCATGAATAATTTGCATAATATACGGTTCTGTAAGATGGTAGATCAATTTCTATTGGATATCGGAATTTGCATGCCTGGATGCCTATTATAGACATGAATAAAAAACGTTTTGTTCTGTTAATTTTGTCGAGCAGTGTATTTCGTTCAAACCAGGCTAATAAAGCACTAATAATAAGGAAGGTCCGCCATGATGTAGAAATATTTTGTTATGGCAAAATTTTGTTTAAAACGGCATTCATTGTAACAGGACTTTACTGTAGTAGTCATAGAAAAAAGTAGTCCTGTGTTCCAATAACACTTGGCTCTCGTTTTGCTAATATTTCTAAGACCAATTCCTCCGGTTTCCTTCTAGAAAAGTGCTTCAAACGTACGAAACTTTGAATATTAAATGCTTTCCAGCGAACTTTCGGTCAATATTAAACGCACGCATTCCCATTCACTTCTCCCCTTCTGGATTCCATCCAATGTATTCTTTACATCCGGTGGTGAGGAACAACACGTGATTTAAACATGTGCCAATTTGAGCTTCTTTTTTAGTCTGTCACATCTTCAAAAATGTGAAAGATATGGTTGAATCTTTCAGTACCGCGAACTTATCATTTCGTTACAATTTTATTTCTCAATTTCCTTTTGAAAAGTTAGAATGGTTGGTGATGTATCTTCCCTCGCTTCACTGAGTTGTTCCTTTTCTTTTATTTTCCCATTTCTCTCAATGTACTAATATGCAAATTTTCAAGTTGTGTTTAGATTTATCAAGTTTGATATGTAATCCTTCTTAGTATCATTATCAGTCTGTCCAAAAACGAAATATTATGATGCAAAAAGCAAAACTTTTATATAGCATTGTCCAATTAATAATCTTTACTCCCTTTACTTACATATTTCTTTAAAGTATTTATCCAATCCTATTTTAACTTGATATAAACTTTCTATATCCATAAGATTAGGAAGAAATCTATTCCATCAACAACAGAGTACAAGGATTCTCTAGATGATGTGTTGAATTGCTTTGAAGACATTCCATCGTGGGTAGCATAGTTGGTATTATCATCATCCTCCCCCCCCCCCCACACCGGGTGGAAAAGACCTGAGTTCTTTTAAATCCAGCCAGTGATGCGAGGAATTTTTATGGGCCTTTTTCAGAGCTTGGCTGAGTTAGTTTGTCTCAGACGATGGTAGCATAGTTTTTTGTCCATAAAACAGCAAATCGACCACACGGCACTAACAATTTACAGATATATTATATACGGCGCAATAGGGCTAACTGCTGATGCGCCTAAAAACCCAACAACCAACCAGCCTTCCAAGATATAGTTTCAAGATCATGTCCTCAAATATCAAAGGACCACAGTTTGGCCATCTTCCGTTATAGCAACTTAATGCTGTTTCCTTTGTACCCATTATTTTATCAAATTAATTTTAATTAAATAAAAGTTTAAATGTTGTATTATTTTATATTCAATAATTATTATTTTAATTAAGGTTTTCTCAATTAATATATATCTCTGGTAATTTTGTTTATCAAATTAATCTGTGCCCGACAGATTAATCCTGCAAAGTCAGTTGATACTTTACAATGGAAAGTTTTGCATATTTTGGTAACTCAAGTTTGGGAGTTTAATACACTTTCAGGTCCTTCTTCGAGAGAATGTGTTATTTAATTAAAAATTTGAACTATGGCGATAGAGATTACTGGGATGCACGCGGCCGCCGTAGTCCTTGAAAGTTCTCCAAGTAACTACCCTTCAAGAAACAGTAGGAGGGTGGATTTTCTGCGATCGTCACAGAATATCGATCCACATGATTAATTTAGACAACGGTAGATTGTAATTACTTCTACTGAACCTATTACGCAATTATTTTTTTTCTATCCTTTCTTTTTGCCTCGGGATACTTTACATTTTAAGCACGCAAGAAACGTTCATTAGATCTTCCCACGAAACAGCAAGAACGTGGTAAGAAGATGGAAATTTATATCCCTAATTTTGTAGGTGGAAATGTAAACAGTTCAGGTGGCGGACACCCTAACACTCACGATCTCTGCGGTTGTTGAATCCAATTTCCATGACGTCTAGTGTTAACAGTGGGTAGAAAAGCGTATAATTGGAAATCACCGCTGGTCGCTTGACACACTTAGTTTTTTGGTAGCGAACGCAGTGCTAGTTTATTTCCCAAGCGTTCACCACAAATGGATTTTCCAGGCGATTTTTTCCGTGTTCCTGAAGAAAGAGGAACTTAGAATAGTTCCAGAAAGGCCTTGACACTTTGTGGTCTGAGTTTCCTTTGCTATTGGAAAGCTATTGGTCTAGAGGTCTCTAGACCAATAGCTTTCCTCTCCTTGCTTTCTGGCTTTTGTGTTCTTTATACTCTTCTGCTCCATTTTTCTTTATGCCTTCTCCTTCTCATCCTCTGTGATGACTTAATCTCGTTCGGGGTGGTCTAGGTTCAAATCCTGTGGAGTACTTAAATTTCTAACGTCCTCTTCAATAGAGACAGTGATAAACTAATTTGAGGAGGAAGTATTCCGGGTTTTTCATCCCGGAAACATGCAAATATGCTCTCAAACACGCATTTATGTTGCCCTGACTTATTAGCAGTTATTGATAGTTATATTAAATAATTATCTTATATCGATTTGTTAATTTATTGACAAATATTTCGAATAAAATCAAAGAGGTACGTGGTTCCCACAAAAAGACGTAACAGTTTTAAATTTATTTATTTGTTCCACAGGCTTTTCCGTCATATTATGCTCTTGCCTATCAATATACTCGTGAATCCTCGCTATAGCAAGTCAGCACAATATCATGTGAATTCCAGAAAAGCCTGGGTTTCGAATGATCTATCTAGTGGTTCAAATTAGGACAAAATCCTGCGCCCTCAAGTCTCACTCAACATGTCACAGTGAGCGTACTCGCAGCGACAGAATTGCGTTGTGTTTTTCATCCCGAAACAACTCTTAGCTAAGGGCTGGTTCGAAATGCCGCCATAAATGATTCTTTTAAAAATGATTGTTCAGTGAATTTTATGTAATTTAGAGAGAATGATCAGAACGCAAAATAATAACAAACAAAATAAGGTTTATTTAACATATATGTATACAAATGAGTACAATATAACTGGTAAATAAAGTAGATTAATTGGTATTTAATTGTTAGACAAATTAATTGAATGCAAGCATTATCTTGCTGTTAGCTGTATTACAATGTTGTAATATTCTTCATATGGTTTTTCCACTAATTCCTTAGCAAGTACAATGTGATTAGTGTTTGTCTTAACATACCACTGTTCGAAATATGAGACAGGTAATTATATTATCTTAATAGTATAATTAGTAATTGACAATTAAATTAATAAGTCGCATTATTATTAAAGTTGAATACTAAGAAAATAATACAGTTGTCGGGGTATATTTATGTGAGGAAAGGTGTCTTATAAATGCATTAAAACGTATGCAGGTAATAGGTTGGCTTTTGGGTGATTTAATACAGTTTGTTATTAAACAATAAGGGTTGTCTTACCCGAAAATATTCTGCAACGCCTCGGGGGGGGGGGGGAATCTGTTCCAGACATCAATATAGTTCTTTTCTCATCTTTTCCCTCGTAATTATTAATTTACATCTTCTTTACACAATGACAAAAATCGGCCAACCGTATCACTACTCTTTCTTCAGTCATGTCTTGCACAAAGATCACTGTCTGTGTGCCTCTATTCCCCCTTTCTTTTTCCCCTTCAAATATATATATCTCTGCATCGCTTCGGGGGGGGGGGGTGAGAAATAAATTGATACTGAACCATGCACGGCGTCGTAGTGACAATTAATATCTTTATAAAGGTCTTGTTATGCAAGACCTGCTGTGTCTTGTTCTGGTAATTTCTACTCATATAACAATTCGCCGTTCTTTGGACCTTTGCGTTCGATCAACATTCTTGTCCGCTCAGGAGAACGGGTGACGTCACTGTGGTGTCCCCTTACGGCGACCGCACCCCTGGGGTGATTTGAAAGCGAAAGTAAAAGCTTAGCTCAAGTGACGCTATCATTATATAATTTAGTTGTATAGGCCGTGAAAAATATATCAGGCATTATTAGGCCAAATACCTCTTGAAAGTAAGTGAAAGGGCTGAAAATGAAAATATTTTTCACACACCTTCCCCCTACGGATAAGAAATTCTGAGCGCCGAGAATTTCACAAGCTCAAAATTTCTCAAGTTTCTTTTTTTTTTAAAAAAAAAAAACGTGTAACATGAATTCTACCGGTGTGAAAAAAAAAATGAAGTGGCAGACATCTTTCCTCTTACAGAATTCGGATTGTTCTCCACTATGATAAATGGTACCCCAAACACAAAGAAATAATGTGTCTACATACAATTTTCAAAATCTTCTGAGTCCTCTAATAACAACAATGATAACTTTATGTAAATTTTCACATTCAACAACCCTACCTTGGTTGATCCGCAACTTGGTCTCCACAGACCTTAAACAAAATCCCATATTAGCAAGTAAATTTTCACAAGAGGTGTTTATCATATATGCAATGTCTATATTGTAGCAATGTTTATTTATTTTTGTATTAACACAAATTGTTGTAGTATGTTGCACTGAATGTTCTCTACACAAACGTCTGAACTGGACAATTGAAGCACTGGAATACTGATAGGATTGTTCATTGTTGGTCAGGGAAAAATACTGAAACTTCTTCTCAAAGAATTCTTTGGTCACATTTCCTTTATAACAGCATTGACTCCGCACAATAGTATTACATGCAACAAAAAAATCAAAGAATCTGTATCTATTCTTTTTAACATAATTAGTATAATATGACACTAGATATACTATTCATTATGACAGTTAGCAACTGAGACAACACAAATGTTCAATACATATGACATCCTTTTATAATAAATGTATTTAAAAATATATCAAGTAAACAGCAAAAAAAAATATTCTTCTAACAGGTGAACATTTATTTTACTTATTCTATCTTATTTATTTATTTATTTACCCCTTTTTTTTTTTTTTTTTTTTTTTTTAAAAGAAAAACATAGCAGACATCAAACATTAAATGATTATATGATATAAATCCTCAAATATAATTAAATTCCTGCAACTAATATACAGAATTTGCAATAAGAACAAAAAATCAAAGAATACATTGAATAAATATGGCTACAAGTACTAACTTATTCTTGCAAAGTTATAAGACTACAAACTAAACTGTAAAAATTTAGGCAGTTATATCAACTGACCAATTGTATAGTTTTAACTGTTCAGCACCTTCTGATGGTGCAACCATCATCTGTGGAGAATATCTCACTAACTCTCCAGACATAGAGAGAGTTCTTGGGTTCACAAATCCTTAAAGTTTAAGGCCACTGATTACACTTGTCAGCTGTGAAGACTGCATCATATTCCTTGAGTGATTTCATGGAGATAGTCCTTCACTATTAACTGGAACACCATGTCAGAGCATGAGAAAGACTAAATGTTCACTACAGTTCTGAATGGGAGAACTTTTTGCATGCCTTCAGAGGAAGGACAACCATCATGCACATAAAACTGAGACTTCCTAAAAAAATATCCTCTAAGCAACTGAGCAAGAAGATAGTAAAATGTTAAGTGGATCTCATTTTCTCTTTTTGTCTTTCTTTTTTTCTTTCTGGACAATTTGTTCAACTGATAGGTTCACAAACTTTATTCATCTTTTCAGATTTGTTTTGACTTGTAGGAGAGGGGGTGAGGTCTCATGCCATTTACCCTTCATCTATACCTTTCCACTCACTTTTCTTGTACTTAATCACATTCCAAAACTGTCACCTCCTTATTTCCTTTCACTTCTTTTCAAAAAATGGATTTTTCTCTTTATTTTCCAAAACAGAAACACACAAGTCACTCATGACAGATAAACAAAATTCCCATAAAAAGGAATTGGTAACCAATCTCTAAACTTGAAAAAATGAGCACTGATCTTCTCAATCAGTGCACTATTTTAATCATCAGCTATTTGGATTATCAAAGGCAAGAGCACAAGATTGATACTTCAACAGTTTGCTTTCTGTTCTCTTTTCATTATTGCAGTTGATATAGTCTAAATATGCATACCATCCAAACTCTCTTTACATTAATACAATATCATTAACCTTTCTAATGTCATATGTGATACAACTGTAATTAGTGGATATACTCCTTTTCAAAAAAAATAATTATTTATGGAACTACTACTCTGATTTATATTGTTTCAACTTTAACTCAGGATGAGGCTGAGTATTCTTTTTCAAAATGGTACAAGGAAAGATTCTCCTATCTTCATCTAGAAACACAGGTGTTACTATTTATTACACTCTACTCTTCTCTTCGGAGGAACGACAAAACAAGCAGTAACTGGGCGGAACCAGCCGTCCTCAGGCCACTTATTTCATCCGATCTTCAAAAGAAAAAGCCTAAATATATATATAGACATATTTATATTTTTTTCCAGAATCTTTTCTCTTGTAGTGAAATTTTAGTCAGCAATGAGAGAGAGAGAAAACAAAAGAAACTAGGGGGTGCACCCAAAAGGCCCTAGTATCCACTGCAACCTTCCTCTCAAAATTGGCCTATACAATTGCAACATGTTTTGTGGAATGAGGGTGATAATATAGGTTCCATAAGAAAATATTTTCCTCAATGGTCAAATTTGAATAAGAGTTCTAGTATTTATCTTCTTTTACCTTCTCTTTTTTTTTTTTGGCGTGAAACAACTCCTGAAAATAACTCTTGTTTTTATTTGAAATCCAGATTCTCTTTCCATGTTCTCTACCTGTATCCTTTAATTCTCTGTGCTCACTACATCATCCCTAACATAACTGCTGATAAACACAATGATAGAGTTTGATGAGAACTAACCTTTCTGTTCCCTTTATAAGTAAAAACTTCATGGGTCTGATACTCTAATTAATCAGAAACTTCATTTAATGTATCTCTTAGCTTATAATCAAATCATCTTCAACCGAATGCAATATTCATCTCATGACACTATGCATCAATTTAGCATGATACTGGAATCATTATTCTTATATAACTTTCCCTCTCCAAAAGAACTGACTTCTTTTCTTTAAAGATGGAGGAAACACAATAACAAACTTTTCCTCATACTGTTTTCTCTTTCTCACAAATTTCAATTTTGCTTCTTTATAGTTTTAATCTCTCCACGCATCTCTTATAAGACCTGCCAAATCAAGGCCTCTGTCATCATTTGGTGTATTTAACCTCGCGGTAAGTGGACTTCCCAACATCCACTGAATAGTCCTATCTAATCCACTGGGTTGATCAGCGTGATCTGCACTTCCATGTTCTTCTGTATTTTGATCAGAAGATTCGCCTCTCTGCATCTCTGCTTCATGAGAGGAGCTTCCATGTTCTGTTCCTACTCTACTGTCAGAAGCTGATTCGTGAATTCTCACTTCATTTTGTGACGGTGGATTGAGGGTTACCACATATGGTGTGTGAGTTACACGACTACGACTGCGCAAATTATAGTCATGTGTCTGTGCTGGCCTATGGGTAGATTCAACTGTCTCCTCAGACTGTTTTCTCACTGATGGCCTATTTTGGTTCTCTTTTGGAGACATCATCATAGGTTCTGAAATAGGTGCAGTTCTGGTTGGCTGCAAATACACAGGTTGGGGGTCTATGGGTGGGATTAAATCACATTCTTCTATTATGGGGTCATCAAAGATCCATGTTTCTTTTGGCACTTTTGGCACCGTCTCTGTACCAGATTGATCTTGTATTTCACCATCTTCTGATTCTTCTGACTCTTCTACTCTAAGTTCAGGAAACACTTTCCTATTTACCACCTTTGTCAATCTGTCAACATGCACTAACTGCTTGTCCTTAGGTTTATTTATATTCTGTATTTCAAAATTGACTGGAGAGGTCTGATTGATCACACGGTAAGGTCCTGTACTCAATCGAGCCAGTTTCTTCGTGGTACCGGCTTTCACCTTAGGAGTGAAAAGGTAAACAAGACTTCCTACTCGAATATTCTTATCCACAGCCACTGCTGCTCTACGTTGTTCTTGTTTCTGCACTGCTTCTTCTAAATGTTCAGAGACCATATCATAAGCTCTACGGAGTCGTGCACACATTTCTTCTGAATAGTTCTCTAAGGATGCGTAACTTGGCCTTAATTTTGCATGCCATAAATCTGAAGGTAACACTAAATCTCTGCCATAGATTAAAAAGTTGGGTGTTTCTTGAGTAGAACTGTGAGTTGCAGCATGATATACAGCCACAGCCAATGGAATCATTTCGTCCCAGTCAGTCTGAGTCTGATTTATGACATGGGATAATATGTTCGCTAAGGTACGGTTTAACCGTTCCACCTTGGCATTGCACTGCGCATGAAACGGAGAGGTATGAATTTGGTGAATGTTCAATTTTTCACATACTTGTCGCAATAATGAGGACATGAAATTTGTACCTTGATCTGTGAGTATGTATTTAGGAATTCCATGTCTCGCTATCACATTGTTTATAAATGCTGTGGCTACTTCATCTGCCTTCTGAGTTTTGAGTGGAACTGCTTCAACATAACGCGTGAAATTATCCACTGCTAACAATAAATATTTGTGTCCTCTCAAGGACATAGGAAGTGGTCCTAGGATATCTAATGATACTCGCACCCAAGGTGAATTTTCACTGGGAACTCTCATCAGAGCTGCTTTAGCTTTCGGATTGTATCCTTTTCGTTCCAAACACGATGGACATGACTCAATATAATTCTTAATGTCGCTGTAAATCCCAATCCAGAAAAAATTCTTTTTTACCTTCTCTAATGTCTTCTGTAGAGACCAATGGCCTCCGTTGTCGTGGCATGCTTTCAATACCTCTGTCTTTAGGCCAACGGGGACCACTAATTGTTCTGTTGGCTCTTCTCTTGTCGCTCCAGGGTCAGATAAAGTGTAATGATATAGTATTCCCTCTTTAGATAAATAGAAGGAATCGGGGATTTTTGCTGATGCCTGGGGTATTCCTTCCAATTGTTCAATTAAGTTTTGCAAAATTGGATCTTCTCTTTGCAGGGTTTTAATTAAATTCCTGGTTTGTTGCTGGGGCATCACCAATGACTCCATAGTTAAATCAGCTGATATGGGAGCCACTAACTCAGTTGTTTTAGGCTTCCTTGGCCTTTTTTTCTTTTCATCCTCTTCTAACACTGGCCTTGAAAGAAAGTCTGCGTTTGAATGTACTTTACCAGGACGGTACTGAATTTGGAAGTCGTATTCTTGTAAAAGCATACTCCATCTCGCTAAGCGGGGGGAAGGATTCTTCAGATTGAGCAAATAACTCAAGGGTTGGTGATCTGTTATCAGAGTGAAATGATTGGACACTAAAAAGGGTCTGAACTTTGAGACTGCGAAAACAATAGCCAAAGCTTCTTTCTCTGTTGTACTATAATTCAATTCTGACTCCTTTAATAGCCTAGAAGCATAGGCAACTGGCTGTCTTGTATCTTCATCCATCTGAAGCTCGAGACAGGCCCCTACACAGTACGCTGAGGCATCAGTAGATAAGAGAAATGGTTTTGTAAAGTCAGGAAAAACCAACAGAGGTTCAGTTGTCAAGGCAGTTTTCAGTTGATCGAAAGCGTGCTGCGTGGAACAGTCCCAAACAAAAGGTTTTTCTTTTTTTGTTAGCGAAGTGAGAGGTCTTGCTATCTCTGCATAATTGGGAATAAATTTCCTATAGAAACCTGCCATTCCAAGAAATGATCGGACTTGTTTTACGGACCGGGGGGGGCGTGCGTCTCGAACGGCGACTAAGTTTTCTCGATCCGGACGGATGCCTTCAGAACTAACTAAATGCCCAACATATTTAAACTGTTCTTTCAGGAACTCACATTTCTTAGGTTTTAGCTTAAGGTCGTATTCTCTCAGACGCTGGAAAACCTTTCGCAACCTCAAGAGATGCTCATTAAGGTTGGGCGATGCAATAATTATATGATCAAGGTAAGCGAAAATTGATTCTTCACCGAGTCCATGAAGCACTAATGATAAGGCTTTCAAGAATGACGAAAATCCATTCTTTAATCCATGTGGCATTCGAGAAAACTCAAATAAGGCTTCTCCAGTAGTGAAGGCGGTTTTGTGACGATCAGCTGGGTGCACCTCAATTTGATGGAATCCACTTCGCAAATCAAGTGAAGAGAAGTAGCGCGCTTTCCCTAAAAGTTGGAGAATTTCATTTAAATCTGGGACAGGATATGCATCTGAAACCGTTTTCGCATTCAATCTCCGAAAATCAATACACAGCCTATATGATTGGTCCTTTTTGCGCACCAAAACAATTGGCGCTGAATATGGGGAGTTGCTGGGTTGAATGATGTTTGCCTCCGAAAGTTCATTCACCTGCCTTCGAACTTCATCTTTCAACAAGAAAGGAACTCTATAAGCTGACTGCTTAACCGGTATACTGTCCGTCAATTTAATTCTATGTTTATATACCTTTGAATTTCCTAGCTGAGCTGGACACTTGGCAAAAATGTCTCTATATTCATACAACAAGTCTGATAGTTTACGTTTCTGATCACCAGTCAAATGATCCAGATTAAAATCACTTAAAGTCACAGGAGATGTCTTATTGTCTTCTACTTCCTTACCTGCAAGAGTAACTGGATTAATTTCAACCCTTTCCAAACTAGCAATACCCATCCCCTTTGGAAGATATAAAGGCTCAGTTGACAAATTTGCCACTAGGACTGATACTAATCCATCGCCCTGTACTTTGTCCACTGAACAACGGACAGCTAAGTCCTCACGACCAAGGTTATAATTAGGCTCTGTTAACACAAGTTGTTCTGTGGAAACAGCAAGCTGGTTACAATATGCTGTCACCACCCTTTCGGAATATCCAGGTAGCACATGTTTACATGTGAGTTTAGCTACCACAGGTTTAGAACTCATAATTTGTTCCCTAACACCTACTTCTCTTAAACAAATATTCAATGGGATTGAGCGAACCATTTTTTTACCTAAGTCAATTATGAACGAAAAACGTCTCAAAACATTCAATCCTAATATAACATTATATTGTCCGGTGAAATTTCCATTAGCTACCAAAACATTATCTTGAAAACTTGCATTATCCAGTTTAATGTTTACTGTAATTTCAGTATGGATCGGTACTACATAACCAGATACACCCGTTACCGTCAAGTTTGGAGTTCTTGGATTTAGAGACTTATCATGTTTAATTTTATTAAATAAGTCTGTATTAATTAAAGTTACGCTAGCGCCTGAGTCTACCAAAAATTTAGCCTCAACATTTTGAACTGACCCCATGATCAACGGCAATTGAGAATCGTTATCTAAGATATAAACTCCATGTTGCACATTTTTGTGGTTGGCATACGATTTAGCTCCTCTATAATAATTTTGACCTGGTAACACATTTCTATGACGCAGATAGTCCCTTCTATTTCCTTCTGACATCCGTTTATGTCAGAAATACCTATCTCTACCTTGTCTGTAACTTACATTATCTACCTGGTTAATTTGCCTACCAAAAATCGCTTTAGGGTGAGTTTGTCCCTGATTAAACTTATTGCTAGGTATTTCTTTTGTTGCACCCGTGTAAGAGTTCATATCTGTCCTATTTCGATTATTATAATACATTTGGTTTGCATTTTTCACCCCATTTCCATTAAAATTGCAACTTTGTGTATTAACATAAGGCGTCCGATATTTTGGTAACGCAGTGTATTCACGCGCTCCGCGACTCGGGCACGGATGGTTAGAATAAGTTGGCGTCGGTCGGGAGCTGCTCGGACGACGGCAAGCGGCATAGCGTCTTTCCGACTGTCTTGCTTCGTATGTAGGGTTACAGTATACATGCTTCCCAGCATCGCACGGTGTAAAATCGCGTCTCTCTCTCTGGGCGAGTTCATTGCTACTGACGCCTGAGGGCATAGCGTCTCTTCGCTCTTCAGACTGCGAATACGTAAAACTGGGCGCTCTGTTATTGTAGGAAGGAAAAAATGGATAAGCTGCAGTATCAAAATTTTGACATCGTTCCGTTTCGTAAATTGGCGTTTGTAAATTATTACAAGTCGCGTTACTTACAGCTAAGGCTTTAAACGATTGTTGTAAATCTAGTATTTGATCTTGTAAAGGTTTAATAAATTTTTCGAAATAATTTTCCTGCTGGCTATCGACTTCATTATTAGATTGACAATATATGGCATTAACTGGTTTATGTTTTGTTTCTGTAATAAGTTCATTTGTTTCCTCTCGTTTCGAAATAATAATTGCTTGATGGAAAGTGAGGGGGTTTTGTGACAAGACTATCCGTTTAATTTTATTTGAAACACCCTTAAGAAATTGGGCTAACATTGCCTGATCTAAAATCGAATTTGCTTCAGGGGTTTCATTTTGTATTTTAAACGCCTTTCTTGCCAGGTTTTGAATTCAGGCTCCAAAGCTGGCGACATTTTCGTCAGGTTTTTGCACAGTATTAGCGAATTCGCTTAAACAAGTGACTATAGGTTCCGTTTTTTCAAAGTGAGCTAAGAAAGCATTTTTGAACACGTTATAATTTTTTTCCTTACGTAATTCAATGGATTGTGCTAGAAATTCCGCGGCCAAAGAACGAAATTTCGCTCGACAAATCGAGATGAGTTCGGAATCACGCCAATATGCTAGTTCCCCTACGCTTTCTAAAGTTTCAAAAAAATATTGGGCAGATGGACCTTCATCTGTACCAAAAAAAGTAGGCACAAGGCCAAGAAAACCTGCGATATTAGCCACTTGCGGTCTGTCAGATCCGGGAGGGGATTGTGTTTGTTGCGTATCAAACAATGGGGCAGAAAGGTCGGTTGAAGTTTGTGGGATTTGTTCTTCCATGTTGGATTTATAAGTGTCTATGTTAAATTAGACGACTCTATTAATATTTGAGTAAAATTTGGGGTGGAAAGGTCCCTCCAAAATAGTGTACTTACCTTTACGTAGCTGAAACAGAACTAAACAGTTAGTACTGAGCAATGCTAAAAACAAAATGAGTTTCTAACATATAGCAACTAGAATTTTTTTTTTTTTTTGTAATTTATTATTATTATTTGTTTTGACAAATCAATTAACTACTACTAAATGCTTCTAGTTGTATGTATTACTACTGTGTATGTACTTGAGGACTATGTTATTTGTATTGCTGAAAAAGAAAAAAAATAATAATAAAATGTCTCTAACCATTCTCTGTATACACACAAAATCACTAGTGTTAGACGTTTCCCTTTTATTCTATTACCACATTAATCCCTTATTTGTCTTCTATTCACTAGTTACTCTTGTTGTGCTTTGCTCTTCAGTTTACAGTAATCCTCATAACTCACAAGCTTTCATATATAAAAAAAGAGGTTTTTCATCCCGCAAAAGCACATTTCATCCTGGTCACGATTAGCACCAGTGTTCCACAGGCTTTTCCGTCATATTATGCTCTTGCCTATCAATATACTCGTGAATCCTCGCTATAGCAAGTCAGCACAATATCATGTGAATTCCAGAAAAGCCTGGGTTTCGAATGATCTATCTAGTGGTTCAAATTAGGACAAAATCCTGCGCCCTCAAGTCTCACTCAACATGTCACAGTGAGCGTACTCGCAGCGACAGAATTGCGTTGTGTTTTTCATCCCGAAACAACTCTTAGCTAAGGGCTGGTTCGAAATGCCGCCATAAATGATTCTTTTAAAAATGATTGTTCAGTGAATTTTATGTAATTTAGAGAGAATGATCAGAACGCAAAATAATAACAAACAAAATAAGGTTTATTTAACATATATGTATACAAATGAGTACAATATAACTGGTAAATAAAGTAGATTAATTGGTATTTAATTGTTAGACAAATTAATTGAATGCAAGCATTATCTTGCTGTTAGCTGTATTACAATGTTGTAATATTCTTCATATGGTTTTTCCACTAATTCCTTAGCAAGTACAATGTGATTAGTGTTTGTCTTAACATACCACTGTTCGAAATATGAGACAGGTAATTATATTATCTTAATAGTATAATTAGTAATTGACAATTAAATTAATAAGTCGCATTATTATTAAAGTTGAATACTAAGAAAATAATACAGTTGTCGGGGTATATTTATGTGAGGAAAGGTGTCTTATAAATGCATTAAAACGTATGCAGGTAATAGGTTGGCTTTTGGGTGATTTAATACAGTTTGTTATTAAACAATAAGGGTTGTCTTACCCGAAAATATTCTGCAACGCCTCGGGGGGGGGGGGAATCTGTTCCAGACATCAATATAGTTCTTTTCTCATCTTTTCCCTCGTAATTATTAATTTACATCTTCTTTACACAATGACAAAAATCGGCCAACCGTATCACTACTCTTTCTTCAGTCATGTCTTGCACAAAGATCACTGTCTGTGTGCCTCTGTTCCCCCTTTCTTTTTCCCCTTCAAATATATATATCTCTGCATCGCTTCGGGGGGGGGGGTGAGAAATAAATTGATACTGAACCATGCACGGCGTCGTAGTGACAATTAATATCTTTATAAAGGTCTTGTTATGCAAGACCTGCTGTGTCTTGTTCTGGTAATTTCTACTCATATAACAATTCGCCGTTCTTCGGACCTTTGCGTTCGATCAACATTCTTGTCCGCTCAGGAGAACGGGTGACGTCACTGTGGTGTCCCCTTACGGCGACCGCACCCCTGGGGTGATTTGAAAGCGAAAGTAAAAGCTTAGCTCAAGTGACGCTATCGTTATATAATTTAGTTGTATAGGCCGTGAAAAATATATCAGGCATTATTAGGCCAAATACCTCTTGAAAGTAAGTGAAAGGGCTGAAAATGAAAATATTTTTCACATATTCCTTAATGTACACTACCCTACCAAAATAGTAATTTTACCCTACCAAAACAGTAGTCCAATAACTACTCCTGCCTGTAATGGATTCGACTCGTGGGTGCAGTTATTAATAGCGAAGTATTCCACTTCTGTTTGAAAATAACTGTTAGACTCGTCAGATTTCTTGATTGCTGAGGCCTATCTGGATTGCATCTTTCCAGACGGTCCTAAAAATTCTAGATGAAATTCATGTACGACGATTGTGCATGCCATGGAAGAATTCCTGTGGAATGCTCTACATACAACTCCTGCACAATCACGCCGTGTAGTCTGTGGTATTGTTGTCTTAGAACAGCCCATAGCCGATGTAAACTACCAGCATAATCAAAAATTTGAATCCTGCAAGATACGATGATATTCGGATATTCTTCAAATGGGTTAACATTGGGTGAAGGAGACCACTACGTGCACGATAAATTCTTTCAAGTCGACAATGCAACTATCCATTCGTGCAAAAGTTGAATCCGAACGGTTTGAGGAACATTCTCAAAATTTCCAGCATTTACCCTGATCGCCTAATTCTCCAGACCCGAATCCAATTGAGAATATCTGCGATATGTTAGAAAGGACATTTCGACTCCACAGTTTTCCACCGACCACAATACAAAAGCTGACAAATATCCTGATGGAAGAATGGTAAAATCTGCAGCTAGACTCCCTCAGACATCAAATTGAATCCTTGCCACGACGTGTACGGCTGTAATTCGGGTAGCAGAATTACAAAATACATGAAATTTCTGTATTCATTGTTTATGACATCCTACTTCTTCTAAATAATTAACTACTTATTAAAATATAACCGAATACAATATTGACACCACCATACACCACAAAGAAGCCCAATTACTAAGGTAACTGTTAAAAGTATTTTTATATATATATAAATGGTCAAAAGTAGGGATTTTAGAGAATTTATATCTTCACCACTGTTGTACAAAATGAATTTCGAATACCAATTCCGAACTTGCTTTGTCCTGCACGTTTGCTAAGAAACTTAACGTCGCTTTTGAGAGTGGCTTTCTTCTTCCTGTGTGCAGGAAAGTGGCATGCGTTGCATATGATGAAGATTGAAGCACTCGATGTTTAGCAACCAATGCTATTCAAGACTGGTAAAGAATGATTGCATCACCCTACTTTGCAAAATGAAAATCACCCCTTCCGCTGCAGTCATTCCTATTACAACTCCACTGGATTATACTCATGAGAAAATGCAGCAAGGACCAATCGGTACACTATCTTACGTGCGGTGTACCGTTGCCAAATGTGATAGAACTAATCTGTCATTACTCACACTAAAAGCGTCTTCATGTTGCCTCTCAATGACGCAGATCAATTGCTATTAGCGTGACTGGTTAGGTGTCATTCTAATGGACGTTCTTTGAGGATCGTCTCTTCGTTCTGAGGTTCGCAAAAACATTTCCGACACACACACGCAAAGCAAAAAAAAAGAGAGAAGAATGTCCAGAAAGGGAATAGTAGAACGGTAATTATTTCTGTATGTAATCTACGTGCTTTCAAATTCTTGAAGGCATATCGATCTAACCATCCACCCTCCTAGCCTTTATCGCTATGCTTGGGTGATCCCTAATAAACAGATAAAATAAATTAATTAATCAACAAATATACAGAATATAAAAGGCAAGATTCTACATTTCAATCATGATATTTCGTCATATTATACAACTTTTCAATAAGATTATGTTACAAAGTTCAATTCGAATTCAAAATTCAAATCAACTTCCCAATTCCTACCACCTGATTCCCATTCAAAGCTTTCAAACTTTGCTATGTGGCTTCTGAGACCCCCAACTGAATCTCACTAAGTGCACAGCTCCCTGGAAGAAGGTGGACAGAATGTGGATATCACTGACCCTGTGCAAGAAGTCTAACAAAGATTACAAATTTCTGGAAATGTCTAACCTTGAAATATCTTAGTACTGCTATCCAAAAGAACTGTAGCTCCTTAACTGACAACAGTTTTTAAGATATTCTGCAAACAGAACACGATACAGGTATATGCTTTCGTGTCCTTCACGTAAACCATTAACCAAATTTCAGCTCGCCTTCCTTAATATAATGAACATTTTCACCTCACCATGCAACTTTCCCTGAGATGCACGTAGCCATAACTCCTTGTTTCACTTCATACGAAACAAAACGCTATTTCAGAAACTTTGCCACTCGTTCATCCAAAATGTATAAGTCTCAATTTTTCTCTAAAATAAAATACCATCTTTTTTGGACTGCTTTCCATTACTTCTAGAAGAACATTCAGCAAAAGCATCCATACATAGAGGTAATGGAACTTATATTTTCTTCCCAAACTACAAAAAAAGTCTCATTACGTCAACTACACTCAGAAGTAACCCCCTTCAACCCTCATACCCAATGCCATCTTCGTTGACAGTCTCCCAACCTATAAAAACGTCAAAATCATGACAGATACCTTTCTATGTACGTTTATTTACTATCATATCACGAGCATTACAAATCAAAAGAAACGATATACGAATCTTCAAATAGTTGTCTCAAAAAATTGGAAAAGCGATATATTTATTATGCCAAAGGAAACCTTCATAAACCCGAACTAAACAGCATTCCTTTTGCGGTCCACCTTTCTCTATCCTCTAATCCCAAGTGATATCAAAACACTGCAGAAGACCAACATCGTAATGAATGATGCTACTTGGAAACAGGAAAGAGAGCTAATTATGGATGCGATGTTTGCCTCCAGAGATAATTACATCCTAGTGTGTTTCGAGAGCTGGTTCAGTACCGTGTTATTATCTCGTGACAAGGGACGTCTAAACAATCTGTTTGCCAACGTAAAAAGAATACATACAATATGTCTTCGGAGGACAACAACAACAAAATAATCAGTGGCAACCTATATGATAATAAAAGAAAGTTCAAGAGCAAAAGATGCACTCAGGGGAGGTAAATTACGCCTACGACCATGGGACTCTGCGAACTATCTGTTTGGCAAAGTTTGCTAAGGTAAAATTCCTTCCAAAACAAACCTTCTGCTCAATTATTAAACTGGCAGAATGAAAAAGGAAACCTTTTGAACAAAAGGACACGCGTTGCGCTTTCATCCACTCCACCAACAGCTAGCCAACATTTGTTTTCTTTCTGCAATATCTCTTTTTATTTCTCTAATTACTTGGAGGACAGCCACGCTGCGCGTGTTTTGATATGGCGGCTGCCATAGCAACGTCACATCATACAGATTTCGCTCAGATTTCATTAATAAACAGTAAAGGGAATCTGAAATTTTTTTGGCAAACATGTGGTTTTTTATTTTTATTTATTTTTTCTCTTTTGTTTATCTTGATGTCTGTCTTTCTGTCCTATTTAATATATTCTGACCGGTCTCCTATTGAAACCCTAGATGAAACTGTGATGGATTATCTGTATGTTTTATTAAGCGGAGGATTTAAAATCTCATCAGGAAGAACAACATCATGTCAAGAAAAATAATTCTAAAAAATATTGGATTAAATTAGAAAAAATCAAACTTCCGCATGCTGGGTATTTACAGTGGCCAAGAGGAATCTGAGTACATTTTGGTCACAGTTGTAGGTCGTGTGCGCTGAGAGTTATATCGTTTTTTTTCCACCCCAACAACAGAGTAAAGTTTTGCTTACTTGCACTTTTTTTATAGCTTTAATGAGGGAAAACTTCAAAGAATTTATAAATTTGAGATTCTGCGCTTTGTAAAGCTTCAGATCAATTAGAAACATTTGCTTTAATTGTTGGCAAACCGGAACACGAAGGATAAATCCTTTAGATATATTATAAACAAATGAGGTCCTAAAGGAGAACCTTGTGGGACTTTAAAGGAATTGAGACCTCTCATTTAACACTAACAGATAAAGGAGGATGCTAAGCAGCTCTTTAGGTAGCTAGATTCAATAATGATAAACATACATCAGAAAGATAGATAGAATGATTAAAGGGGAAATATCGGGATGAACAGAATCAAATGTATGAAATATATCGAGGAATTTGTTTTCTCCTATGAAGGCTAATATGTATTAATTAATAAATACAGCGGAATTGGAAGTTACCAATATAGAAAGAAAATTATAATGGTGACTATCGATGAAAGGATGAAGTAGATAAATTCTTGAAAATTAATGTCTCGAAGATTTTGGCACCATCATTGAATACGGTGATGGGACTGTTGCTAAGAGAATGATTTTTAGTAAATTGGAATTTTGTGAGTGTGCTTAAAAGCGGAAGGTAGTGTGAAGACAACTGTGGACCAAAATGACCAAGAACCAGCGATCTGGAGCTGTTGTTGTTGTAGGGTTTTGGGAGCATCAGCAACTAAGGCCATATTGCTCAGTGTATACTCAAAATTGCATGTGTTCTAATATAAAAAATGTTAAAAGTGACTTCGATCTGCACCACATATAATGGTCGTCGGACTAAAGAAATGTTGGAAGGGTTTTGCAATATATCTTGGTATGTACTGCAGATCCCTCCAAAAAAGCGGATTTATTATTAGATGGAGTATAAATATACTTTTATGGAAGACTACTCTAACTGGAAGGAAATGTTTATCAATGTCCAAACAGAAAAATCTTGTTATTTTTTTCAGAAATGTCAAAAAACGAAACCAGACCTTATTTATAAACAACCATTTGACTGAAGACACCAATCCGAAACTACCTTTCGTAAACCACAAACGACAACAGGAACATCTTAAAAGTCAGAGAAAAATAGCCAACGAGAAAGATTAAAACTTTTTTCGTCAAACCGGAAATAGTTATCTGTGTATTAAATCTACTTTGTCTTTTATCCATTTTTAGAATTTAAACATACGTTTCTTTCGAAGTTAATACATAAACTATGTTGGGCATAAAATATTTATTTTTTTTTATGATTTACTACAAGGGTATTACTGCATTTTTGCTTTCTGTTTTTGCTTTCAATCACATGCTTCTCAAAACGAAAATCCTCTTAGACTTCATTCTTTCACATTTAGTGCTGTATTATAAAACTTTCTTGGTACTCGGATATTAATATACGTATTAATATTTATATATTCCAAAACTAATCATTCTTTATTCACTGATTTTCGATGTCTACAGTTATTAAAATAAACAACAAAATATCTATAAGTATTTCTTAGAAACATTTTTAACAAATTCCTAAATATCCCCAGGGGGCTCACATCTGGTGAGCATGGGCTTGGCAAACCCAGGGTCCTGAGCTGGATGTCATCATTCTTCTCCTTCTTGGTGATTCCTTTCTACTTTTCTCACTCTCTCTCAAAAAATAACATTTATCTATACTAGAAAGAATGATTTTTCATCCAGCAAACAGAACAATTGGCTAAAAAGCGTACAATACACATGCCTAATTATAATTTAATTAGTTACATTATTATATAATATATAATTAATAAATACTTAAGCATAAATTATAATATAATTTCATTATAAGTAACAATTAATTACAACGTCCAGTAACCCATCAAAAGAACCCCAATAATGTTCCAGTTTATTTAGAAATCCTTCGTGCGGGACCGGGTCAAATGGTGTACTAAAGTTCAAATTAAAATTTAAATTAAATAAATAAAACAATTTCAAACTATTTCCTGCAACAAACTCATGGGTGACACTATCATAATAGTTAGTTAAACAAAATTTTCCTTTACAAAACTGTGATTCAGAAAACTACTCCTATGTATATGATCCTGTATTGCATTCTTCATCGTTACCCTCATTATGTTCACTACCATTGAAATCGGTGTGACCAGTCAATAGTTACTAACTTCGTTCTTAGGAACAACCATTATGGATTAGTGATACATTGGCGCTTCTCCAACGCAAGTGAATCACTCTTAAGTCTAATGATGCCCCCATATGTAGCATAAAGACAATACACTGAAGCTTCATGGCCATAGCTGCCTCGATTCTAATTGTGAAATAACCAGGATACATAATCCAATCTTTAACACTCAGATGGATTCTTTGCGCTCAAAAAGTCCATTACCAGTACTCACAAAGAAAAGTTTTACCCCCATCAATAAGAGTGTTATCCACTCTTGTTTTACGCACAGTTTGTTTTTACCTCTATTTCTCCTTTTTTTTTTTCTTTTTCGCATTCTGATTGTAACATATCAAGGTTTTATCGGACAACGGTGCTTTTTCTAAATACAGAGTACATTTTATTTTAATTTACCTGGATGAAAGTAAATGAAGAATACATTTTGGAAAAAAATTGTAATTCAAATTTAGTTTGGATTATGTGTACTCAACAAAGATATTAGTTCATATTCATTCCAGAAATCTTGCGATAGTATGAGGACTGCAACTCGTCACAACTTCTGGTATATTTATCTATCAATTTAGATCTCCATATAACAAACATAAATAACAGTATCACTCCTTGCTGGTGGCACAATGGTTACAAAGTTCGTCCACATTGGGTGGAAAAGTCAACAGTTTGAATCCTGTCAAAAAGCGAATAATTTTATGGACTTTTTAGCACCTTCGCCAGTTTAGTTGGTCTAAGGCAGGGGTTGCATTTTTCCCTCAGAAACTAGAGATGGATTTTTCTCCAGCAAGCAGGAAACCAACTGAATACAATCATATACAGACAATATGCTGACACTTCATGTCCTTAAATGCTCTGGCCTCCATACTTTAAATCAATAATTTGACCAATTTGATATGCCCTGGATATTGTTTTCCATCATACAGCAATATACTTATGCCAAAATAGATTATGTCCGAATTACCTCCGTTAAAATTCTCCAATCTTTCTTAGAATCTGAGTGTTGTTGAACGTAAGAATGGAAGAAGTCGAATTTTTTTGCGAGAAATAAACAAACATCTGTTATCATTTCTAGCTTTTAGAAGGATTGATTTTAACTAAGTTTCCTTCTCTCCACTGAATAATTACCTGGAGATCCGAATTTAAGGAACTGGCGATGGATATTAGAAGTTGTAGCTGAGCAAAGAGTTTCTCAAACAGGTGGGGGAAATGCGGTATACTATGAAAAACTATGGACAAAATTTGTAATCAGTGGAAGGTCATTAATACACAACAGGGAAAGTGTAAAAGAAACAATTGAACCTTGGAAAACTCCAGCATTAGTGGAAAACTTAGAAGAAAGATTGCTATCTACCACCACTGTACTGGCCTCCATAGCCGAGTGGTCAGGAGTGGGAGTGCAGTAGCACATGCGCTTTGAGTAGACCGAGGTTCAAGCCCCTGACTGCTAAATACAGTCAATCTGCCAACCCGCACTGGACCAGCGTGACAGATTATGGCCCATTTCCATCATTTCCATCGTTGAGGAGGCTTCCATTCTGCAGTGAACTGATAATGGCTGCAGTTTACCTACCATCACACACACACACACACACACACACACACACACACACACACACACACACACACACACACACACACACACACACACACACACACACACACACACACACACACACTAAACGTTGCCATATCTAAAAATGATAGTATAAACCAAACGGAATCTGTCTTTCCTTGTATCCAAATCTCTGCTCCACATATTTTTACAAGATATGAATTTTATACGGATAATCTTGTGTTGGTTAGAGATTCCATTTTAAAATGTCTTGGGAAATTTCATTGGTCAACTGGTCAGCAAACTGAAACTATTACTAAGTGGATCGGCAAGGCTATTCTTATAGAGTGCGTTGCCCTGCAGAACCCATGTTATATTATATGGTTACTCTATAAAAAGTATTTATAGAGTAATCGTACCTTAAAAGGGTTTAGGACAGACAATTTAAATATTAGGTACAGATTGGTATGAAAACTACGATGCTATAAAAAATATTAAACTCGTTATTTCAACAGATAATGAAGATCAAAGATGTAATCGTCTGAGTAACTTTTCCTTATTGATCTGGTGGACAGCAAGCTCAACAGACAGACATCTGAGAAGGGCCAGAACTGACAATTCGTGTCTGAAAGGAGAAACACAAATGAAGATTGATGAAGTCACATTATTGACCTTGGATCTAATTGATGGGACGAAGACAGCTGCCTTCAGAACAGCAACATTGATCAAATGATTGTAGAACTGGATACAGATGAAAATTGTATTTCTTTTCAGAGAGATCGTTTCGAGGAGGAAAACTTTCAAAAACCATCATGACTTCTTGACGTCAAAAGAAATTCTACCTGCAGAAACTAATGATTACACTGAAAAACTAATGACTAAAAGCTAACTCCTTTCCCTAAGCAGAATCTATTCTCAAAAACGAAGACCTTGACATTCTTAATTAGCAATCCAACGCTCACATATCAGAACTTCCCGGAGGAATAATTTGTTTTGCATATGTCCTAAATGATGCGTCCAGTCCGAAGGGTATTTTCGACCTTATTATATCATAGCAACGGTTGCTATGAGTTACCAATTACTCATCTTATAGAGGTCCTGAAATAGTGGTTATTTCCCACATTCAAGAGCTCCGCGTTCCAGCGTTAACCATAGCAACAGTATCAGGTCCGTTATGTAGCCAAATAATGACTTTCTGTAATTGGACGTATTCTATGGTGAAACTCGTATACATTTCACTCGTAACATGTTGGATTTCTTTAGTGGTGAACAGTTCGCCTTAACTGCATGGAATTTCTGCTTGCCCTATGGATAAGAAAATGCCAAACACTTAGAGAAATTTCTCTCTCTTTCTCTCACAAGTTCTACTACTCGTAATGTGATTCCTTCTTTGAAAATCTGAAAGGCAAGTGTGGCGCAGTGTATGCGTCACCAATCACGTGGTTCCATTCCAACGTACGTGAAATTAAAAGATAGAAAAGAGGAAAACCTGACCTCAATGTCCGTGAACAAATAAAAAACAAAAAAACTTGGGACTTCTCGTGATGGAACTCCTCCTCCTCCTCCTCCTCCAAGAGCCTCAGTGTACTGTACGCCGTAACTTTCAATTTCAGTGCGAAGGAGAAACAGATAGAGAGAGACAATACAAACGAGATTTTCTTTTCCTATCTCTGAAAAACATCCGGAGATTCCAGCTTTCGTTTTGACGAATTCAATTTTTCCTCCAACATCTCGATCATCTGCTTATAGCGTGTTGCTGTTTGATGATCCGTTTCTATTGATCTCAGCTAGTGACCTCAGAGCTGCAACCTTCTGATAGACTCCGTTACCTTTCCGGTTGCTATATATTTCTTTCTCTCTCTCTTAATAGCAGTCTTGGAATGTTTGGGATTATACACATTGCTTTAGGAAACCATTTCTCCATAAATAGATAATCTAAAACCAATTTGATTTAAACCATATTTAAACTCAAAATAATTTAACAAAATTATTTTGCCATATATGTGCGTTCAGGTACGTCAATTTTGTCCGATAGATGGCGCCAGAATTTAATCATAAATTGGAGTTTGGGTCAAACATCTGTACACATTATTCGTCTGTCAAAAACAGATTGAACTCCATAGTGCAATGTCCTAACTTATTGATAATATTTATATTGTAAGATAATTGCAATTTTATGTAATGTAGACGCCAATAATAAAAGCATCAAACAATAATTTAAAACCAAAAATGAAAATAACAGAAAAATGTGAGGTTACGCAATGCAAATTAGGCTTAGACTTCTGGTGAAACTAATGTGTAAATGGCGGTCTGATTTAGCTCACTGACCAAGAAAAAGCCATTGAGGGAAATTTTCTTAGATGGCATAATGGATATAATCAACCACCATCCTCCTGCACCTGTCGGAAAGCGCCTGAGTTCGAATCCCGTCAACGACGCGAGGAATTTTTATGGACTTTTATTTACTACACTACATGGCTGAGTTAGTGGGTCTCAAGCGAGGGTAGCATGGCTTTATCTCCCACAAACTCGAGTTTTACCCCCATCAAACAGCAAATCAACTGAAGAACACACAGTTGCAGACATAATATACTGAAGCCTCATAAATTTAGTTGCTTTTATGTGCTTAACACACACAAGCACACTTTTGAGAGGCTTCTTCGTGTGACCAAAGGTGTAATTGTCGCAGGAAAACAGGCCAGGGCTGTAGGCTCGATGTTACAGCACTCCCATCACTGCTGAGTCTGGATTTAAGGGCTGTATGACTTTTGGTATTGTTGTGGATCAATGCTCTCTCATACGATAACTTAATTGATCGCTTTGGTATTGTTTTGCTGTGTAGGGATGAGCTGATTTTGACAATGGATTAATCAAGTAAACTACAGTTGTCCATTTTAGTCAAAAATAATGTTAACATCACCTTCCGTATTCTGGATATGGAGCGAATCTGAGATACCCATGTGGTTCAAAGCATGCAAACTATAGCTGGTGTTCCGCTTCCCGGTGAGTCATCATCATCATCAACCATTATCAACCACAAGAGATGAAGGCCACTCCAGAAACTTTCCAGTTCCTTCTTTTTTGCGCAATGGCCATCCATTTACTACTCACAAACTCATGAATTTCATCTGTCCATCTCCGTTGTTGTCTTCCAGGTTTTCTTCTGGCTCCTCTTGGGTACCATTCTGTTATTTTCTTAGTCCATTTGTCATCATGTCTTCGAGCTATATGTCCTGCCCAAGACCATTTTAGTTCTTTAGTTTTGATAAGAATGTCCTATATGCATTATACATTGATTCATTATTTTACGTTTCAGACAAATTAGGATATTAAATTGGGAAATTGGTCAGTATGTGACTATTTCCTGAATGCTATCCATCCAAAATTTATTCTTCTCTTGACTTCCAGCCATTTATCATTATTACAGCTGATGACTTATCCCAGATAAGTCATCAGCTGTAATGTATATGAAAGTATATGACTCCAACTTTTCAATTACTGCTCCTTCAATCATTATATCCCTTTCTGTGGCAAACTTGTTCATTATTACTTTTGTTTTAGCCATATTCATCTTTAGTCCAGAATCCTTACTAACTCTGCATAACTGATTAAGATTTTCCTCTAATTCTTTGGGATCGTGGCTTATGACCTTATGTCATCAGAAAATCGTAAATGGGTTAGGTACTCTCCATTCACATTGACTCCTTTCTGCGACCAGTCTAATCTTCTGAAAGCTTCCTCAAGGGCAGCAGTAAACAACTTCGGAGATTTTCTGTCTCCTTGTCGAACTCCTTTCTCAATTTTAAATTTGCTACTGTCTTTGTCTAGTCTAATAAAGGAGGTAGCGTTCTCGTATATTTTCTTCAAAATCATAATATATGGGGTATCTATGCCTTGTCTTTCCAGTGCCCGAAACATTGCCTTATGCTGTATAGAGTCAAATGCCTTTTCATAATCCACAAATGCCAGGCATAATGGTGTTTTACATTCATTTGCTTTCTCCATTAGCTGTGATATTACGTGAAGGTGATCCATAGTTGAGAATCCTGTCCTAAAGCCAGCTTGTTCTTTCGGTTGATTCTCATCAAGTATTCTTTCTAATCTGTTAGTAATGACCCTTGTGAACAACTTGTAGATGTGGAATAACAAGCTAATTGGTCTATAATTTCCAATTTCTGATTTCTCTCCTTTCTTATGCAGCAAAACTATGGTTGCATTATTCCACTCCTTAGGCATCACACCTTTTCTAATACATTTTGTGAAGTCTTGCCAGTTTTTGTGCCATGTCTCTTCCTCCCAATTTTAACAATTCTACAGTAACTTCATCTTCCCCTGGGGCTTTCCGATTCTTCATTTTCTTCAATGCATGTTCTACCTCATCAGGAAGGATATCGGGTATGTAGTATGAGTTACTAATTTGCGATCCATCTTCCCCACTGCTGGCATCATTCCCTCGCTCCTTGTATAATTCTCTATAGTATATAGAGAATTATAGAAGAATTATATAATAGTAGCCTTCTGCTATTTGAATTATGCCTATTATGTCTTCTCTGCTATTATAAGTACATCATCGCTATTCTTCAGTTTCAGTATCATTTGTCTTTCTGTATTACTGCTCATGGCTGCTGATTTCAGTGCTTTGATTTTCCCTTAATGCTTGTTCTACTTTTCTTGTGTTAAATCTTCTTATGTCCTCTCTGAGTCTCTTTCTAATGGCTTTGCATAACTCAATATAATCAATTTTCTCCCTGTCAGTGTTTTTCTTGCTCTTCATTTGTCGTCTTCGATTCATCATGACATGTGTTTCTTGACTAATTTTTTCTTCTCTGGATTTCTTTTTACCTATAGGTTTCTTATGCTTTATCATTTTTCAGAAAGTCGTAATATTCCTCGTAGATATCTTGGTCCTGAGCCGTCTGCAGAAGCTCCCGATGAGTATCCGATGTGTATATAGATGTCGGATACTCCCGTTGAGTATCCGACATCTATATACACATCGGTGCTAGAGAATCCCTGAAGACTACATCAAGCCTGTTTCTTAAAGCACAAACAAAGAATACAACTTCGCTATTTCTAAAAGCTTAATCAGTCTAAAAGAATCAATAGCGACAAAAATACGAACTTCACCATGGACGAAACCTTAATTAGGGAGTGGACAAACAGTACCTTCGGAATCTCTACAGATCATAAATTAAAGGTTAACTCTCCCGCAGCAGGCAATACCAGTTGGTTGATAAATTGTACATGAATAAATGACTCCATCCAGATCCAATCTTGATATTAGTCCTCTCGTAGCAGAAATTACCATAACCAAAGAAAATATTATTCAGACATTAAATAGTCTCCCAAATAAATCCACTTCTGTCCCTGATATGTCCCCACTCGTTCGTCATGAAAGTAAGTTGTCCATTTATCATTGAGGTCTTGCTACAAATTTTAGAGAAACCCTTCACACTAGAGTTATCCCTGAAATATGGAAACGTTATATCGTAAAACCCTTGCCTAAAGTCAGACATCCAAACGACAAGAAGAATTTTCGTCCCATATCTATAAGCTGCAAATTGCAGCTTATAGATGTAGGAAATTACTGCAAATTAATAAATTATTAAACTGTTCGAGAAGACCCTGCTGCCAATTCTTGTCATGCATTGTTTCCGGAAAGACCTACATACTGTGATTCCAAAGAGATCTATGGTTACAAATATAATGGACACCCTGTTTCGGATCTAAACGACTCTGAATGCCAAAGGACAGATTGATGTAATCTTTTTAGACATTAAAATTGCTTTCGACAACGTCCTAATCAATATTGTTGTTGTTGCAGCAGGATTTTAGGAGCATCAGCGACCAAGGCCGTATTGCTCCCTGTATATTGTCTGTAAATTTCATGTATTCTGAGGTCGATTTTCTGTTTACTGGACGAAAAACGCGAGTTTCCGGGAGAAAAAACCATGATACCCTGGCTTGAGACCGAATAACTCAGCCATGTTGTGAAAAAGGCCTATAAAAATTCCTGCCGTCATCGACTGGACTCGAACTCAGGTCTTTTCCACCCGGTGTGGGAAGGACAACAATTCTATCAACTGTACTACCAACGAAGACCTCAATCAATATCTTGATAACAACACTTGAAAGGTATTTTAGTCTTCGTTTCCATTCTCAAACAGAGGAATTTTGAGGGTTTAACACAGGGCCTTTCAATCGAACCATATCCTCTAAAGAGGAGTCCCCCAAGGTAGTGTCCTTTCTGTCCTATTTTTTGCTAACGCTTTGGATCCCTTTCTCTCTACGCCTCCTAACTGCAACACTTACCCAGATGATATAAAACTCTTCATCTCCTCTAAACACGGTAACAAATCTGACG
Organism: Mastigoproctus giganteus; assembly: GCF_048544385.1. NCBI lineage: Eukaryota > Metazoa > Arthropoda > Arachnida > Uropygi > Thelyphonidae > Mastigoproctus > Mastigoproctus giganteus. The sequence continues at coordinate 205,159,248 of NC_143576.1, read as the reverse complement.
CTATCAACGCCCATGACACTGACCTAATAGAAGAACTTGACCTTTATCTTGAGAATATTGACCTATCCATAAATCTGACTAAGTCAGCTCAAATGTCTTTCACCAACTTGAAGAAGAAGAACATAGACATCAACGGTATTAGGATCCAACAGGCCTCGCATCACACTAATCTAGGGGATGAAGGAGTGAGCATCCGACAGCACTTTGCCAACACTAAAGCAAAAACTCTGTCAGCAATGTGGGCGATAAGACAGGAAATTACTGGAATAAATAACCACAAACTTGCCACTCTACATACAAACATGTCTTGTTCCGATTCTCATATATACCTCGACGATCCTGTCCTCTGCTTGCCTCGCTAACATCAAAAAATTGAAAGATATCGAGTACTGGATTTTAAGGTGGTTGAACCGTGTTAATGACCACCCTTTCACCATCTCGAAAGAAATAATGTATGGAAACCTTGGTTGCAACCCTTGGAATCAGTTACTCATGGCAGGAAATCTACGCAATCTCTGTCAGCGCCTCACCGATTGTCATGACGCCCCAAATGTCCACACCCTTATTGTGGGCCCTAAGGGTCCCGCTTTCTCTGCAATGACGCATGGATTCCCCTTAGAAAACTTATTGCAGAATTTAACCATGCTTAGAAGATTTTTTCCGGCTAACACCCTCCAAACATACAACACCCTGAAGACCGACCCACACAAGTTCTGTAATGAGAAAGTATGCAGATCTCAGAAGACATGTACCATCATGTACAGTTGTAGCAGTTTCATGATTATCCCCTTCAGGATGGAATCTCCGTTCAACCATACTTTACTCCTGTGCTGAGGAGATTTAATTTGTTTTAAATTATTATTTGTTTGTATATATTATTATACACATGTAGTATGTTAGTTATATATATTGCGATACGTATGTTATTATCAGTCTCAAGCTTTTTCTCGTGTCACTGTATATATATTTGTTACCAGGCAACATTGGCTCTATTATTGGCCACATCATTATCTATTATTGGCAACATTCGTTCTATTATTTTATACAACATAATGATTATGTATGCATATTTTATATACGATTTATATGTTTATTTTTTAGGTTATAATGTACTTGTACGTATATAGGCACTTCCCTGGCTGAAAGGCTGTTCCGTGGTGAAGCATATGCAATAAATTAAGTTAAAAAAAATAAATAAATAATAATAATAGAGGATTCGTTATTAAAAGGATTCGTTATAGAGGATTCGTTAATAAAATTGATGAACTGCATGCACTACTTATACAAACACTGGCCAAAAAAAAATACGAACCTTTATTCAGTATCGAATCATGCCCTCTTTGTTTCGAAAAACAAGTGTGCATTGAGACATGGGTTCTATAAGGCGTTTTAATTCGTTTTGGTCTAATTGTAACCATTCTTCCAGCATAATATCGCTGAGCTGCGAAAAAGGTGAAGGAAAAGGACTTCGTTGCCGAATAGCTCTCTCCAGCATGTTCCACACATTCTCAGTAGGACTGAGATCAAGTGAATGTGGGGCCAGAAAGATGACGTAAATCTGTGTCATGTTCTCAGAACTATTCTTGCACGATTCTGGCACGATGCGCTGTTGAATTGTCATCTATAAAATGGCCATCACTTTGAGGATAAAAGTGTAACATGGCAGGCTGCAGTAGACCTGATACAAATTTCAAATACTCCCTGGATGATATTTGACCTTCCACTATCAATGGACCTAATCAGTGCCAAAAAAAAAAAAAAGTTCCCATACCCATTATGATACCACCTCCAGATGCTTGCATTGTCTTAACAAGGCACGCAGGGTCCATCGCTTCGTTAGGTTCTCGTCGCACTCCCTGCCTACCTCAGCGCAAAACAAAGCGCATCGTGATTCGTCTAACCCAGAAATTGCAGACTAGAGATACATTGGTATCCAGAATTTATACAATAGTCAAAAAAAGTAGCTTATCGCAGAGATGCCTGTGGAAATATTCGACTGCAAACTCGCAGACAAATGTTCCTTAATGAGTACTATATAAGGGCAATCATAATATAGTTAAGTTTCAGGAATAAGAAGACACGTGTATAATGTGATAAAGAACATAAATTTTATCAATATAATAATAAAAGCATGGTACGTGTGTATAAATTGTAAGAAGAGAAATAAATCTACATTTCCATAGTGTGATGGACAGGAATTGTCCGGAATGTGTAAGACAAATAGAACTGGTAAAATCTATAATTGATTATGGTTAATAGTTGTGGATCTGAATAAAGGTAAATAATTTTTGTTTCTTAATTAAAAAGAATTGTTGGGATCAACTGATTGGTAAAAGGGAAGTCTGTAGGTATGTTGCATGAAGAAGTTTTGTAGATGAAGAAATTTACTTTGCACAAAGAAGTTTTTTTTTGCAAAAATTACACTCTGCACTTGATAAGTTTAAAGAGGCATGGAATTATTTATAAGGCGTGCGTGCGTGCATAACTGTTTCAGATGGCACCCTCCAATTAGCAGCACTGAACAAACTGCCAGCTGGTCAACTGGTTGCTGAGAGTCTGCGCGGGCACCATAGTGGTTATAATCACTGTTCTGCCCATTCCGATTGCAAAAGGTCAGGTTTGACCACCATCAATGATGCAAAGAACTTTTATGGACTATTTTTTACTCCTTGGCTGAGATAGTCGGTCTCAAGCGTGGACAGGAGGTTTTCTGCCTTTGGAAACTCAGATTTTTCCTCCAGCGAAACAAACTAATTGACGAGAGAACACAAGGAATTTATGGACATAATACACATGAGGAGATAAGAGAGCACCTGGGTAGCCTAATAAGACGTTCTTTTATTTTGATTGGTTGCCAAGAGGACCTTGATATACTATGGTAAGGTGCAAAGATAGTTTAGTATAATGTGAATTTCCTCTTAGCTACTGAGATATGAGGGTTGAAATCACATAAATCTGAGAGAGAAGAACAAGAGAGGAATTAAATGTTGTCAGTGTGGACTTGCAGAGTTATGCACTCTACGTGTGGAATTTACGAGATGCCATATAATACACTATTACTCTTGCTTTTAAACTCATCTGGCCTTACATGATTATTTTGGAGTGCCCGAGAAAATGTATTTTTTACATGAATCTCCCCATAGAATTTTGATTCTATTAGGTATATTTCTATTATTATAAATTTGTTCTGTTTTGATTTCTCTAGCTGGAAACAGCTTTGGACAAACAAAGACACAAAGCGGATGGATGGGTCCGTGTACATCGATGAATTTTTCCTAAAAATTATTTCAAAAATTCTCCTGTGGAATTCTTTTCAAAATTAACGTTATTTATTGTTTATATATCCATTGCAAATTATGATTATCAAAGTTTTAACAACTTTAAAACATTTGATTTCTTTAGACAATGTCGGAAGTTGCTTCACATTTAATATCATTAAAAGTTAGTTTATTAAAATCCTTAATTAAGGCAAAGTAGCGGAAATATCTATTTAGCCTTCAGCGATTATTTATTCAACATCATTAAGACGGCAGTGGTACAAAGTGCCCGAACATAACTAATAGCCCTAACTGAACAACTTAATTAAAATATTATATTTAATTAAAGGCGATCGAGAAGGAAGACCAACCTTTGATAAGTTTCGCTGTTTGCTTCAGGGTTACTGCAGTTTTCTAAGAAAAACAGATGACATGCATATGGGAACTTGTCAAACAATACAAAGTAGTGGGTACTAGGGCTTGCAAACCGGTTTTATAAACCGGTTAAACCCGGTTTTCATATTGAGTTGTTAAAACCGAAACCGAGCTTCTAAAACCGGATTCGAATATTTTTTTATTTAGCCCTCGAATATAGTTTTTTGTTACGCACATTTTCTTTTGTTTGTTCGTTTGTCTGGATCGTTCAACTGCTTTATGTTTTAAACATTTTTATTTTATTTTATTTTATTTTATGTTTAGGTACGAATCTCATGGGCAAGTGGCCCAAATCTAGGAGGGTTACCTTTTATCTTCCCACCTGTATCATGGCACGATGCAGGTGTACTCATTTACGACTGAGTGAGTCGGAGCGATAGCGTCAAAGAAAATGCTCAACATTTCTCCGTTCCATCTATCTTGTTCGCCAGGCAAGTTATGGAACGCGCCTTATTGATGGTTACCCACTAGAAACAGATTCGCTGAATATTGCATCAAATTTCAATCGTAGAAAGTTTTTTTCTTCTTTATTCCTATTAAATTTGCGATCAAATGTTCTCCAAAAAGCAGCTTCACCAAATTTAGCTTTTATGTAATTTTGAAAATACAATAGATTTAATTGGGGAAAAAAAATTGCGAGTAAATAAATAAATAAAATTTCTCTCGTGAAAATTTTGAAACTTGCCTCGTTTAGACCTTCATTCAGTGCTTGCGGGAGTGACTCATAGTATTGTGTTATCTTCAATATTTTTATTTAAAATTGTCGGTGATATAAATTCCTACTAATTAATATTTATTACTCTTAATATGTCTAAGATGAAATCAAATGTATGGAATTATTTTGCTAGAAAAAGCAAAGATGAAGCACAATGTTCGAAATGTTAGAAGATAATGAAGTCGTCTGGAGGATCTACATCATCTTTGATGTTGCATTTAAAGAAAATGCATCCGATTGACATTAAACAAGATAACAGTGAACCTCCCGTAAAAATGGTAAGAACATTAAAAAAACTTTATCGTTAAAAAATCTATGGAAGAAGAGATTTCAAAATTAGTTGCTTTAGATGGATTTTCTTTTAATTCAATTGGCAAGAGTGAGTTTATACAATCAAGCCTTCACCTTCAGAGAAATAAATATGATAAATTACCACCAGTCTCAGTGAATGACATTAAAAATATGGTTCTGAATTATTATAAAACTAAGAAAGAAGAACTCATTCAGCATTTCAAAAATTCATTGGTTTTGGGTGCACGGTATTCATTGACTCTAGACGAATATACGTCTATACAAAATAAAAGGTATATGAATATAAATGTGCATTCAAAAGACAATCATTGGTCGTTAGGTCTTATTGAGATTAATGGTTCACTTGATAGCAGAAGAACTGAGCAAATTGTGAATGGACACTTGAAGGAATTTGGTTTGAATTTGGATGAGGATATTGTTGCCTGCATCACCGATGGAGCAGCAACGATGATTAAGTTCGGCAAGCAAATTACGCCTAATCATCAACAATGTATAGCCCATTGTATACATCTGTCAGTTATAGATGTACTTTACGAAAAATCAATCAATTATGGTGCCACAGTCTCTGAGTCTCCCAAAGACAATGAAGAAAATGAAAATAATGAAGAAAGTAGTGATGATGAAGTTGATGAAAGACAGCAAGGCATTCTTTATCAAACCGACTTTACCGATGAGCTCATTTATTTCTTCAATCCAATGGCCAGTTTGAACAAACTATTAACAAAGTTAGAAAATTTTGCAAGCTTTTTCGAAAATCGCCTACCAAAAATGACATCTTACAAAATTTAATGGGAAATAATATAAACTTATATTAGATTGCAAGACTAGATGGAATAGCACATTCTATATGATTGAGAGATTTTTGAAATTGAAAAATTGCATTCCAAATGCTCTATGTGCAGTACTGTCAACTGAAGCTGTCTGACGATGACTGTAAAACACTTGAATTGCTATGTGAAACTTTGGGACCAGTTGAAATGATTCTGAAGGCTATAACCTCAGAAGATACAGACTTACTTAAAGCAGAGTCTTCAATAGAATTTCTGCTGGCTAAGCTTGATACAGCAGAAAACCCATTTGCTTTAAAGTTTCACCAAAGCCTTTTGCAGCGTTACAATGCAAGACGAAATTGCCAAACTGTGGCTTTGCTGAACTATCTACACAACCCCAAAAAGTTTAGGAAAGAAGATTCAGCTTCAAGAACTTTTGATTTTCCAAGTAAGCAAGTTTTGAAAAAGCATGCTGAAGAGATTTATCAGAGATTATTTTCAAAACATTCCGAAGGAGTCTTAGCGTTGAATGAAGAAACTGAAAATAAACGAACTGTTCTTTTAGAAGAAAACAAAGACTCGTCTAGTTTTGATGTTGGAGATACACTCATGCGAGAGTATGATAGTGTAATAAAGAGATTAATTGAAGAGCCTTCAAAATATCCGAGTGAATTGGAAATCAGTAAAGAATTTAAAATTTTGGAGGCAACTAGCAGTAGAAGTGAAAAGCTGGAGAAAGTTTATAGAGCACTGCTGACCATTAAACCAACAAGTGTCCAATCTGAGAGAGTGTTTTCGATCACTGGTCTCTTTAACACAAAAATAAGGTCAAGTCTATCAGGAAAAATGATTAATATACTGTTTTTTAAGGATCATTTTCAGAAAAAAGCTGAGCAATAAATAGTAAAGTATTTATTTTTAAATACTTTACTATTTGTAAAGTATTTTACAAATACTTTAAGCTGTTTTTTTCACATTATTTTTATTTATTTATTATTATTATTATAGGGTTTATTATTTTTTTGTTTACTATACGAAAAGATAGTTTTTATTCAAAGGATTTGAATACAATTTGTAATTTTGTTTAATCTCAAGCTAGTTACTTTTTTGGAGCATTTTAATTTATTTTTATTTTTTTTTTACTTTATGAGGTGATAGATTTTGTTTAAAAGATTTGATTATGATTTGTAAAATCTACCCAAGATAAAATAAATACCTGTGTTATAAGCTTTTAATTATTTTCTCTAAGTCTGAGAAAATCGGTTTTAAAACCGGTTTTATGAGTAAACTTCGGTTAAACTCGGTTTTGAAATTTCTCGGTTTTATGCAAGCCCTAGTGGGTACGTATCAAAATGATCATTTATGACCTGTGATAAATAATAATAAAAACAAACAACTCTTAGTATCCTTACCAAATACACCGGTTTGGAATTTTACTTGTGTGAATGGAAGTTCCCTTTCCAATTACCTTTGAGAGCAAACTCATCTTCCATCTATGGCTGCAGATGTTGCAATAAAGGATGAAATAGTGTAGTTCGGTTTTTAACATTCGACATTATGCAGAGATGTCACCAATTTACACCGGTTATCCGTAGCCGAGTGGTCAGGAGCGCGAGTGCAGTAGCACGCGCTCTTTGAGTAGACCGGGCTTCAAGCTCCTGAATACGGTCGATCTGCCAACCCACACTGGACCAGCGTGGCAGATTATGGTCCATTTCCCTCAGCATGAATTGTTGAGGAGGCTTCCATCCTGCAGTGGGTTGATAATGGCTGCACTTTACCTTTATGTGGATAAAATTTTAGAATAAAAGCGACATTACCTTTATACTTGAGTCTCTGGAATGATGGTTGAAGCAAACCGATTGTTTCGTGGTGTGACACCACCGCGTGTAATTAAACTGGTAATTATATATGCGACTTATTGAGTACAAAACTCTCCGCGAGATGGCAGCACAATACAACAGGCGAGGGCCGGCATCATTTCAGCGTACTGGTGATTCGTAATTGTTCAGCAGTAGCCGAACGATAGCAAACACCAATTACGATAATACAGAACCAGTGGCGTAGCTTCCATGTAGGCAGGCAAGACAATTGCCTCCGGCTCCGGGCCCTTTAGTGGCCCGCCGTCTTTGGCTGTCTCCTTTTTTTGCAACTTGATACCATCAAAGACTCAGAAGCCGGCTCAAAGTAAAGCTAAAGGGAGGGAACGCTGTTAAAACCATAAACATCTATGCAGTCTGAGTGCTAACATTCTCCTTCAGGATCATAGGATGGACTAACACTGACCTGGTGAAGATCGTGAAAAAGACAAGAACAGTGATGACCAAGAGCCGCCAACATCGCCGAAGTGCAGAGACTGACCATAGCCCGGAAAGAAAGAAGAAGGAACTTAACAAACCTCATTGAACAACAGAAGAAAGCCATTAAGAAAATGAAAGATTACTTCCAGCAAAATACAGCACGACCATCTTACCAGGCTATAAGGAAGATAGACACGCGGCATACTGCACTCAATCTAAGCAAGGAGACCCCTCCTGCCCAAACTGAAGAAATAAAAATAGAAAGATAAGCAAAGAAGGCAGACACTACAATGACCTCCATCAAGACCTCAGGTATAACGAGATTTCTAAATCATTGCTCATCAGCCATGCAGGGTGATCAGCCAGAGTATACTCATAAACATGATCAGGTCGCCAAGGTAATACATCAGAAGCTAGAACAAAAATACCAGTTGATCAAAGAAAGTGTACCGTAATACAAGTACGAATCCTAGGCTGTACTAGAGATCCCAACCCATAGGCTGTATTGAGACCGCGTCGTAATAAAGGACAAGACGATCGCGTACAACAGACAACCGGACATAACTTTCTAACTATCTGATCGGTATAGCAGTGTCCAACCCCGAAACCTCCAGAAAACCTAGAGGAAAAGATTAGGAAGTACACAGACCTAAGACAGGAGATCAAAGAGATGTGGCATATGGAACAATTAACGACCATATAGATCACCCTATCAACCACCAGCATGGTGCCAAAGAGCCTACATAAAAAACTACAAAGGAACTCCACAAAGTCGCAATCCTAAACATCTGTAAGATAGTCAGGGAGTTCCTTGACCAATAACGGCAACGGCCAGACATAGCAACCTTTTAGTACGATGTACTAAAATGCACGTATATATGAATATCCAATTAAACTTAATGGAGCCCCCAAGTTATGGTGTTTTTGACGCAAAATTAAAATAAGTAAAATATTCATTATACAGTAAAAATAAGCTAAGAAAATAACAAAATATGAAAAAAAAAAGAAATATTAATCAGAACAAATTTTATAGCATAATTTATAGCTTATTGTTAAACGAATTGGTTAATGTATGAAGTGGGTTGCATTAACAAATATTAGTAATTCTTGATTCATAACGAACAAAAAAACAAACACAAAAATGCGACCAGGGCATTTTGATTTCTCCAACCAGGGGAGGAAAACAAAGATAATATCCACTACTTCAGATACAATATGATAGATATTGTATCTGAAGATATTGTATGAAAAAAATAAATAATAATTGCCTGATTTCTATTATTATTATCTGTTTATTGCTCTGCTTTAGAGCCACCCCCTGGACAGCATTAAGCTAGGGGAGGGGAGATTATTACATTGTGTTAAGGCAGGGACATGTTTCTGGGGTTATATTGACCCACATGTGTGCTTAACCTGAAAGGAACAGTATTTACAGAATTCTTTAATTACATACCTGAAAATTGTGGAATACAGTAGTATTCCAAACTAAGCAAGATAATATTTAATCGAAAGTGCTGGATAAAACGTGAAGTATATGTACAAGCAGGAACTGTAGTCATAACTGTAGATTTATGTTTGTATCCATTAGTTTCTGGCGTCTGTAAGTGTGATGCTGGCAGAATTTATCAAGGTCGATGGGGTTAGACTGTTTATCAAATCAACCGTGTTTCCTGGTAACATGCGTCTCAGGCCTTTGAGGTTTCTAAAACTGATACTCAGCGGGAGCCTTGTGTCCACTTTACTTCTTCCGGCAATTCGGGGAGTTTTTATTAGATCACTGATATCGGGAACGTCAGATCCTCCTGTAATTACTCTTAAAGCAAGAAGGTTAGCTGCCACAATTCGTTGTGTCCATAGCGTGACTTCGAGATTGATGTAGAGTTGGGGCCTAGAAATAGTGTACTGGTTGCCAGTCCGCCAGTTGAGCCATTTCAGGAGCCAGTATTCCAGGCTGAAGAACTTGAAATGTGTTGTAGGGGCCAATGACTAAATAGTTGCTGCATAAAGAGAAATGTGGTAGAAACATCGAAGGACGTATTTCTTGACCAATTCAGCATCGCGTATCCCCATTAGTTCCTGGGGGATTGCCCACATAGCAGAATACATTTTTATTTTCGTGTTCAGGAGGTGTGCCTGGAATGTCAGACCCTCATCTCATATGATATTAATGAAATTTGTAAAGGCTCAGCAAATCGTTCTAAAATAACTAAATAAAAAATTTTATGAAGATCCATCTAAGCAAAGTCGACTTATACTGGTATGCAAAATTTAAGGACCAGTCAGATTTTCACATGTAGCGTCTCATAGGAGTGGCCTGGATATGGGAAAAGCATACCAAAGGAACCTCGTGAGGTAGAGAAATGAAGGAAACAACAACGGAAACAAAACGGTACAGAGGGGCTTTATTCAAGAATGGCAACATAACACTGGCTGCATGATACAGTTGCATCACTCCCAAAGATGGAACAAAGGGAAGAGGTGGTCCTCAGTAGGAGATATGGCCACCGCTAATGTCGAAGCAGACTTTGCACCGCCTGTCCATACTTAGAACAATGTTGTTGATAAGTTCTTGCGGTAACATCGTCCATTCCTCTGTCAGCGCCATCTTCAGCTGGTGAGCATTTTCTGGTGGGTGTGGACGTGCCGCTAGACGTCTGCCCCAGAGCGTCCCATATGTGTTCGATGGGATTTAAATCGGCGGCGGAACGGGCAGGCCAATCCATACGAACAATGTCCTCACTTTCCAAAAGCATATCAACAGCTGCAGTACGATGGGGTGTGGCGTTATCATCCATAAACACGAACTCGTGGCCAATCAGCTAATCTGGCGAGAGGTTGGCACACGGTATCGCCCCGCATATGGGGAAGGATTACCTCAGTACAGAAGCGTGCACCGGTTACAGTACCACCTTCCAGTATCTGGAGTTGTGTACGTCCATCCAAGATAACGCCTCCCCAGACGAGAACACCTCGACCGCTATATCGATCCTTTTCAGTGATGTTTGCGGGGTGATACCGTGTGCCAACCTCTCGCCAGATTAGCTGACATCCAGAATCGCTGCTGAGGCTGAATCTACTCATCAGTAAAGAGTACTTTAAGTAAAGATTTTGTAGTTGTAACCTTTCGAAATAGTGTTGGTCCTTAAGTTTTGCACACCAGTGTATTGCATGTAGAGGGACGGACAAAGAAATAATAATCGCCGGATTTCTATTGCTCTCACTTCAATGACATTTGGGTTAGCTCAACAAATCTTTCAATAAGGCTAAAATACAAAATTTCCTGAAAATTCATCTACTAGGAGCTGATTTATTACATGCATACGGAAGGGCCAGTTGTTCTAATTATTCACTGTATGATTTCTTTTGCTTCAAAGGCGGTACTTGTGTCCACTCTGATATTTCTTGTCAGGGACAGTAATTTGGAATCTTATCTTTTCGATCTTTTCTGGCTTAATATCTCAAGCTCATCTGTTGCCTCTATCGTTCTTTTAATTCCACTAACCACTTGGAACTCTTTGACTTCCTCTCTCTGAAACTTGACTTTCTCCAGTCCAACTTTCCTAACAGTGAGGTAATTTTCCTTGGTGATTTTAATGTTCACAACTCCAGCTGGCTTCCGTTTTTTAGTCACACCGACCCAGCTGGTCGAGATGCCGAGACTTTTGCAGTTATTAATGACTTCGCACAGATTGTTCATTTACCTACCAGAACAACAGACCTTCCTAACTGCACAGCCAACACGCTTGATCTTTTTCTCACAAACAACCCTTCTAAGTACACTGTCGACATGAATGGTCCTCTAGACATCTCAGATCACAACTTGGTGATGGTCTCTTCTCCAATGGAGTCTATTTCATGGCTATTCCCAACTTCGTGTTGTTTGGTATTAAAAGAATACAAAATGGGACGACCTGCGAGATTTCTTTTCTTCTTTTCCTTGGTCGGATTACTGTTTCAAAACTTTTGATGTCACTGTTTGCTCAGATAGTGTCAGTAAAATTATTTTTGTAGGGATGAAATCCTTTATTCCAAACCATACCTTAAAATCACTTCCCAAACCTTGGTTTTCCAATAAATGTGCTAAGGCTGTTCAAGAAAACAATGTTGCATATTGCAATTGGCTTGTATCCAAATCTCCAGGTTTATTTTCTGCCTATACCAAAGCTTGCAACAATTATAAAGCAGTTATTAATCAGTCCAAACTAAATATCAAATAGAACACGAGTAGAAAACTTGCTGGCTTCTTATCCAAATGGTAGTCGAGCAGAGCATTCTAGTCTTTTGTCAAAGTTATTGGTTGTAACTTATGCCTATCTCTATTCCCACCTCTGTTAAAACCGGGTAGTTCTATTGCCACTTCAGCCAAAGATGATCTGCTAGCATCCTACTTTCCTTTTAACTCGTGCATTGATGATCTTGGTACACCACTTTCTACCATACCCAGTACAATCTGTTTAATGCTTCCTGTGGTCTTCTGTCAAAAGGATTTCAGAAGAAATTTTAACAGTCTTGATGCCAAGAAAGCGCGAGCTCCTGATGGAATTTCTCCACTTGTTCGTAAAACCTGTGCTTCTGAGCATACTCCTCTTCTGTATCGCCTTTTTTTCACTTTCTTATTCCATAGGTGTTTTCTCTTCTGCTTGGAAATTTGCTCATATCCAGCCAGTTTTTAAAAGGATGACAAATCCTTCCCATCCTATTATCGTCCCATTGCACTCACTTCTACTCTTTCAAAAGTAATGGAAAAATCAATTAACCGCCAATTCATAAACTATCTAGAAACCTTCTGTCTTATCAATGATCGCCAATTAGATTTTCGTCAGTGTCGATCCACTGGTGACATACAAGCTTAACACATGCTTGCTGACTTATCTTGTCCATCTAAATGTGGACTAATTCATATGTGGTCTAATTCAATAGAAGATTTTGGTGCAACTCAAGCAGTTATCCTTGACATTTCAAAGGCTTTTGATCGTGTTTGGCATAACGGTCTTCTAAATAAGCTTCCATCTTATGGTTCGCCAAATGCTTTGTGTAATTGGATATCCAGTTTTCTCACTGGCCACCCACTGCGGGTGATGGTAGATGGCTCTATGTCTTCTAACTTCTCCACTAATGCAGATGTTCCCCAAGGTTCAGTTCTTTCGCCCACTCTTTTCCTCTTGTAAATTAACGACCTTCTGATGTTGACCGGAAATCCTATCCATAGTTTTGCTGATGATAGCCCATTACATACCTCCTTCCAGTTGAGAAACCTTTCCCCGCTCAATCAGCTTCAACTTCTCGAATATCCACTATCAATTCCTTAAATGCTGATCTCCAGCAGGAAAAAGACAACTTTATTGATTTCAATCCTTCTAAAACTCCGGCAACCCCCCTCCCCCCAATTTCTTCCATCATGCAGTATGATGCAGTCTTTGAGGTTATAATGGGCTTCATGGAGTGATCCAATCTTCTTTACATTTCGAGGTTACAGCTCTAAAACTGTGTTCGCAGACCTAATACTAACGCACCTGGTTATCTTCTGTAAGCCCTTTTAATACTTCGGTCATTTGGTTTTTTTTCTGAATGTCTTCAATGAACGGAAAGGGGTTCCCTTAAGTACACTTCTTAGTTTAGAGAAAAGGAAAAAATCTCAAGGGCTAGGTCTGACGAGTAGGGTGCATGTTCACACACAGGGATTTGTTTTTTGTCCAGAAACTGGCAAACAGAGAGCGCGTTGTGTGCTGGAGTATTGTCGTGATGGAGCATCCAACCAGACTTTCCCAATTCAAATGTTTTCCTTCAAAATTTTAACGAAGCCTTGTCAGAACTTCAATGTAATATATTTGATTGACAGTCTGATTTGGTGGGACGTGTTCAGACATAATTCCATTAAATATCGAAGAAAACAAGAAGAATGGTTTAAACTTTTGATTTTGATATCCTTGCTCTTTTTTGCTTGTCATTTTCCAGCAGAATGCAAAAACACAAGATAATGAAAAGCGTCCGTCCGTCCGTCCGCATGTAATAGAAGGACTCCTAATGGACGGATTTCGTGAATTTTGTATTTGGACTTGTTAAAAGCATTTGTCGAGCTAAACCAAATTCCATTAAAATCAGAAAAACAGAAATTCGACAGTTGTTCTTTCTTTTTTCCATATTTGTATGAAAAAAAAATAATAAATTCGTAGATTAAATGTAGCTTTAATGCAGAATTGTAAGCTTCAGACAGTCTGCGTGTAATTGTTATGTAAGATTCGCGAATGTGGTGTCGCTTGTGAAGAGTTACACATACACAGAAAGAAGAGGGACTTAAAAATATACTGGAGAACAGTAATAAATATTATACAGTTGTAATTAAACAGAACTGCTAAGTGATTTAGAGTTGCTAAAACTATAAAGTATTTTTAAAGTGGTCTTCTATAAAGTTTATTTCCTTACTAATAATTTAATTTAGGAAAAAAAAAACTTACTTTAAAGGGTTGACTGCGCATGAGACTGTTGGGATCAATTTGGAATAAGAATATGGACAAAGAATATTTCGCACGTAAACATTTTCCAAATATGAGGAAATTGGCACAAGTTATATAAATTATGAGAGTGAAAGAAAGTAGTGCACCGTTCTGTTCTGCTCCAGGAAGAAAACACATTGCCCGGCTGGTCTGAGTGCAGATAAAAGGGTTAGATCGCGATTTCGATACGGAAAAGAAAAATTTTAAACTGTTCATTTAGAGATAAGAAGATTATAAAATAAAACTAGATGCACACTTAATAATGTCAAGTAGGTGACTTCCCAATTCTCCGCGCCACCTATCGGAATAGTAAGAAAGCTATTACATCGTTGCATTCACACGAGGGTGTAGTGGGAAGTGAATTCGCTCGTGTACTATTGCGGACTTTTCTTCCCTCAAAAGATGCTAATCATCTTTGAGCGCACACTTGTCCGGACATAATGCGCCATAATCAAAAATTTTTCCTCCCTTCATTTAAAACGAAAAGTTCAAAATTTGACCACATAACGAAAGCCGTTTCCTCGCTTTCGTGTGACGTCTGAGAATCTGAGGGGGCCCCCCATCGCGAAACTGGTCGTTCAAGGTGGTTGATGGAAAAGAATGAGCGCTGTTTTAAATATTTGGAGTGTTTTAGATCTAAAACTATTAATAAAAATCGCTAATAAATGAGTTGTATTAATATTGTAAGAAGTAGAGCAAAAAGAAAGAAAAATTTCAACTGGTTGCAAAGAAAAGTAGAAACATAAATAGCACGACGAAGACGAGTTCTGTTGCTCGTCTGAATTAGACAGGCAGTTCAGCAGACACACTTCGGCATGTAATTTATCATTTTTAAACACTGTGCATGTTCTAAGGCCACTTTGTTTATATATGGAATAGATAGAGAGAGAAAATCACAGAGAGAAAGAAATATAAAGAAATAAAGAGACAGAGGGAATGAGAGAGAGAGAGAGAGAGAGAGAGAGAGAGAGAGAGAGAGAGAGAGAGTGTGTGTGTGTGTGTGTGTGTGTGTGTGTGAATGAGAGAGAATGACAGAGAGAAAGATATAGAAAGAAAGAGACAGAGAGAAAGATATAGAAAGAAAGAGACAGAGAGAAAGATATAGAAAGAAAGAGACAGAGAGAATGAGAAAGAGAGTGTGGGAAATAGAAAGAGAAAGAAAGAGCTGGAGAGAGAGAGAGACGGACAAAGAAAGGGAGAGAAAGTGATAGACAGACAGAGACGGAGACAGAAAGAGAAAGACAGAGAACGACGAACAGAGAGAGACAAACAGAAAGAAAGCAAAAAAACAGAAAAAAAAAGAGAGACACAGAGCGAAAGAAAGAGAAAGAGAGAGAAAGAAAGAGCGAGCGAAAGAGAGAGAGAGAGGATGAGAGGGACGGATAGAGAAAGAAAGCGAGAGGGACAGTCAGAGACAGACAGAGAGAAATATGGGAAGAGGAAGAGAGACACAAAGAGAAAGACAGAAAACGATAGAGAGAGAGAGAGAGAGAGAAAGAGAGAGAGAGAGAGAGAGAGAGAGAGAGAGAGAGAGAGAGAGAGAGAGAGAGAAACAGAAAGAAACAGACAGACAGAGAGTGAAAAAATGGAAAGAAAGAAAAAAGGCAAAAAGTAAGAGAGAGAGAGAGAGAGAGAGAGAGACAGAAATACAGAAAGAAATAAAGACAGAAAGAAAGCGAAAGAGAGAAATAGAAAGAAAGAGAAAGAGAGAAACAGAAAGAAAGAGAGAAATAGAAAGGAGAGAAAGAAAGAGACTCGCACAGCCTCTTCTCAGCAGGAAGGGCCTTTCTTCAGTAAAGAGCGATGGAAAGTACCGAGAGAGAAAGCGAGAAAGAAAGAAAGAATTAGAGAGAGAGAGAGAGAGAGAGAGAGGGAAAAAAAGAGAAAGACAGGACATGAGTAAGAAAGAAATAGTAGGACAAGGAAAAAAGAGAGAGAGAGCGAGAAATAGAGAGAGACAAAGAGAGACAGAGAACGACAGAGAGTGAGTGAGAAAGAGAGCGAGAAATAAAGAGCAGGCAGAGAGAGAGAGAGGGGGGGGAAGAATAAATGTGCTGCAATTAGTTAAGGATAGGTAAGATACCATATCTGCGATTATTATCAAAAGTGTCTTCAAACTGCCACAAACGTGGCATAGAGCGAAACTGAAGGACTGAAGGACTTCGAAACTGAAGGACTACTTTTCTCAAGGTTACTCTTGCTAGCAAGAGTACGTTTTAAAAAATGGCAACGCATTTGAGAGACAGAAAGCGTTATTTTTGAACTCAAAGTCTCATATTACTTACAAAAAACTGCTTACAAACTGCTTACAAAAAACAAACTCCATAAAAAATTGGCTTCGGGGGAGGGGGGATCATCTGCGTTTTTAAAAATAAACTCGCCTTCACTTTAAACCATGTACAAACAGAAATGCCTCCTTGCGGTTAGATCTACTTTAGTCTCCGATAGAAGAAAAAAAAAAAAGGGCAAACAAACACAAACAACACAACAACGCAACGTCCAAGAAGATCATTGGTCTCGTGGCCAAAACTGTACGTGCAGTGAATTATGGGTAATGAACTGTAAACTCCATGTTGTCTAGACTCCAACACCTTGCCCTTTGTATAGCTATTAAAGTTCAATAAAAACAGAGGTTAATGCACTTTTCGCCATTGACACAACTCTCAGGAAAGTTTAGAGAAAAAAACAACTTTTGAGAAATTTTGAAAATAGAAAGAACTTCAAAAAACATTTGCTGATCAGCCTGCGCTGCATTAAGAACAAATTGTAATTATTCAAAGAACGTACAAAGACAGAGCAGACTTATTTTCATTAACTACACACTTGCAGGATAATAGCTTAGCAAGTCCAAATGAAGTGGCAAGAAACAATAAAAAGAACACCATTGATGTTGTTGTTGAGTGTTAGGTGCATTAGCAACTAAGGCTATATTGCTCCGTGTGTTTTGTCTGTAAATTGAATGTGTTCTGTGGTCGATTTTGTTTGCTGGATGAAAAACCGAGTTTCCTGGAAAAAAACCGTGGTACCCTCGCCTGAGACCGACTAACTCAGCCACGTTGTGAAAAATGCCCATAAAAATTCCTTCCATCATCGATGAGACTCGAACTTAGGTCTTTTTCACCGGGAGTGAGGAAGATGGCGATTCTACCAACTGTGCCACCCACGAGGGCTACCAATGACTAATAAAAACTTCGAAAAAATCCTCCTTAATGCGAGACCTTTGGAGAGTGGCAAACTGATGAGAGTTATTCGGTCCACTTCTATACCGAAGAAATCTACAGTCGAGGCTTGATGTCAGTGTCTTCCAGTTGCATTTCTCATGGCCAAGAGAAATTACTTGTCACGTCAAGTGACAATATGATGGTCATGTTACGACAAAGAACCGTTATGTTTAGAGGGGAAAAAAAAAAGAAATAAAAAACCGCCACGATCATGTGAGATATTAATCCTATCGCCTACATCAGACGCGTTCTTTCGACCAGTTGGCAGTGCAGATTTTGACCTTCTGCGTGGGTGATGGCCGATGGCCTTCCTTGTGCTTGATACTGATTTTTTGAACCTTCAGTCCGATCCTCTCAAGATGAAGGAAGGGTTAGTTAAGTATCTGCAGTCGTAGTTGTTAATCTTTCATCATATTAAGCATCGTTGGACATTGGCCTTACAACACACTAAATAAAACTGGAATAGACAGAATAGTTTATGATTATGAAGATACATAAAACCATTGGATTATGGTACAATTCTCTGTTTTAAAAATTAATCAAAGGAAAGAGTGATTTATTAATATAATCAGCATTCGAAATGAGGTTGAAATGCGTTTTTATGTTTATGTTTATATTTATTTTTAATTTCATTCTCCATGAAGGAGATTCCCAATCATCATAGCTTGTGATGTTCTAATTACAGACTTGGCATTCTGCTCTTTGCGAATCGAGTGTAGTCTTGACGTGAAGACTGTAGTTGTCCACTCCCCCCCCCTTGAGGAAATTAAACAAATAATAATAATAATAATTACCGGAATAATAATAATAATTACTGGTCTGATTTTAATGAAATTTCGGAACTCTCAAAACGTCCTTCTAAAAGGCCAAAATATAAAATTTAGATGAAAATCCATTTGCAGTTGAGTTAGTACATGAAGATTGATGGATTTTAATTGGTTCGATTTAAACGAAATTTGACATGGCTCGAAAAATCTTCTAACAGCGAAAAACGTAAAATTTAATGAAAATCCATTCACTAGGAGTCGAGTTATTACTTGTGGGCCCCGGACAAAAAATAATAATTGTCCGATTTCCGTTGGGCTAATTTTGATGAAATTTGGAATGGCTCCATAAATCTTTTATTAGACTCAACTATAAAATCTGTCCACTGGGAGTCGAGTTGTTACATGCGGACAGAAGGATATGGTGAGGACAATAAACACGTTATGCATATATGCTAAAGAGCCAAACAGTCCCACCAAGCAGGAAAAAAAAAATTTTATTGCTTTTCTTGGACAGATGGAGAGAGAGAGAGAAAGCGAAAGCTGTTCGAACAAGGCCAACCACCTTCACCATTATGCTAGAAAACTTCAGCCAGAAATGGAATCACCTTTTCAACGCTATATGGTAGTCATAGCCATGGTGTTAGCCACCAGGATCGCAACATTTAGGGTTCCATATTTGTATATATTAATACTCTCTCTCTCTCTCTCTCATGTTTAAATACTGATGGACTGCTCCAACGCCCTCGTGGTAGCACAGTTGGCAGGATCGCCATTAACATTAAGAAGTGGCAACTGAAGTTTAACCTTGACAAATGCAAAGTACTGCATATGGGTAGAAGAAACCCTAGAGAAACGTACCAACTGTGTGGTACTACACTTAAGGTGTTAGAAAATGAAAAAGACCTGGGAGTAATTGTGCAGGCAGATATGAAGTTTTCTGAGCAATGCAGACAGGCTGCCGGGGCAGGTCATGGGGTTTTGTCAATGATATATAGGAATTTTGCTAGCAGGGAAAAGGAGGTGATTGTCCCTCTGTATAAGGCAATGGTCAGACCACGCCTTGAGTACTGCGTACAGGTCTGGAGGCCTCATTTTAGGAAGGATGTAGATTTACTTGAGCGTGTACAAAGAAGGGCAACAAGATTGGTGAGGGAAATGAAGGGATCCTCTTACCAAGAGAGGCTTAAATTCTGCAAATTGCAGTGGCTGGAGACTAGGCACCTGCGAGGTGATCTGACTGAAGTGTATAAGGCCTTGAATGGGTTGAGCACACTGAATTCTGATGGGGTCCTTCCACTTGTTCAGATTACGAACCTAAGGGGCATAAATTCAAATTAAGAAAAGACAGATGTAGATTAGATGTGCGGAAATTTTCCTTTAGCCAGCGGGTGGTTAATTGCTGGAACAAACTTCCATCTGTCGTTGTGGAAGTTGATAGGTTGAATAAATTTAAGGAGGAACTGGACAGGCATTTGGAGGGAATGGTGTGATTTTTTTTTTTTTTTTTTGGCTGATGCTGCATAAGCTCATACATTTGCTTTCTTGCATCACATGCCACTGCTGCTACTACTACTACTACTATTACTACTACTACATGAGGAATTTTTATGGGTCTTTTTTTTCACAACCTGGCTGAGTTAGTCGGTCTCATATGAGGGTAGCATGGTTTTTTTCTCCAGAAAACAGTTTTTGCGCAGCAAACGGAAAATCGACTACAGAACACATGCAATTTACAGACACTATACACGGAGCAATACGGCCTTAGTCGGTACTACAACAACAACAACAACTACTACTACTACTCCAAATATTCGCTGTTGTTATTTGGTTTTAGGAGCAACTAAGGCCACGTCGCTCCGTGTATATTGTCTGTAAATTGTGTGTGTTCTGAGGTCGATTTTCTGTTTGTTGGACGAAAACCCCGAGTTTACCAGAGAAAAAACCATGCTACCCTCGCCCGAGACCGACTAACTCAGCCATGTTGTGAAAAAGGCCCATAAAAATTCCTCCCGTCATCGACGGAATTCGAACTGAGGTCTTTGCCACCCAGTGTGGATTCGACGGCGATCTTACCAATTGTGCTACCCACGAGGGCAAGTATTCGCTCTCGCATCTATCTGTTCAATTTGCCCCTGTTATTGAAAACCTGTAAAAAGCCGTATTCAGTGTTTTGTTTATTGGCATAGCAACAGTCGTGAAATCTCTGTGAGCAGCTGAAAAGATACTGTTTAAAAGCGCAAGGAGGAAAAGTGAAAGTGTCTTTATGGACATTATCCTTGATCTAGATTTTCCTTTGGCATGTGGAAAAAAAATTCGGTGCCGTGAACTTTACACAGAGGAGATTACATAAACGTGTCATCTAAGTTGGGTCGAAGTCTGAAAGTAGAACACCCGCTTCGGAACGTCCTGTCCTAATTCTTTTCTCTTCTTTGCTTTTTTTTGCGCGTGTTGTGAATTACGGTAATTGGACGAATTACTTTGACCATCAATTGCCATTGCTACAGGCATCCAAGAGGGCGTCCGATCAACTCAGGTAAGAGATTTTTGTTTTTGTGGTTTAAATGAAATATGGAACGAGACACTGATGATGGGACAAGGCGAGGACCACGCCACTTAAGAATTACTTAAGCTCAAAAGACGATAACCAGCTGCATGGACACGTTAAGACTAGAACTAGTTAAACTTCTATGTTAATGTTAATATCGTCCTTCAGTGTTGTTACTTTAAAAACTGAATCCAGCCTTGAACTTCGAAAGAATTAATGAAATAACCATGAAATATTAACTGGCATTAAAGAATATTATTATTATCCGACTTTTAAAGACTCGAATTAATATCGGCGAGAAATGTACTTTCGGAAACTTAAGTTTTTCATCCCCAAAACACTCAGTCAAGAATTATTATTTTTTTTTTTAATGCAGCAAAATGCGCTCTCTTTTTTTTTATGAAGACCCCAAGCACGAGAGGTATTACAGCCTACAGTACTTCATGCATGGATTGAAGGTCGAGAAACTGAAAGATGATACTTGTTGACATTAGACTTGAATTTCTGTAGATTGTAATTTTCTGGAAATACGTATGAAGGAAGGTTGTTCCAGAAAACGGCAGTTGAATGAATAAATGAGGAAGATGAAAAGTTGATTCTGACAGTTTGAAGTTGCACAGTAAAAGATGCTGAATCCATTCTTGGGAATTAGCAACACCAAAATAACTTATACACTTGATGGGGTTGAATGAAAAACAGTAGAAGAAGAAAGGGATTAGGGAGCTACGATGCGGGACATGAAATTCTCTAAGCCGATTGTAGCAAACAGCAAAGAAGAGTTTTATGGTGTTCCATCGATCATTTATCGTACATTTGCTTCTAGAGATAGGGAGGTCATAATCCCGCTGTACAACGCGATTGTTAAGACCGGGCATGGTATAGTATGTCCAAGTATGGAAACTGGACCTAAAAAAAAGGACACCGAGCTTCTTGAAAGGGTACAAAGACGAGCAAAGCGCTTGGTGAGATCGGCAAAAGGATGACCATATGAGGAAAGACTTCGACTATGTGGATTACAGAACTTGGCAACCAGACTTCGTCATTAGAGGACGGGACTTGCTTGATGTGTTTGTATCATCTCTGAGATGACATAGTTAAATGAATGAAGGCGAAATTTTCAATGTTACCAATGATTCTAAATTTAAGGTCATAAATTCAGATTTATGGGGAAAGAGGTTTAGTCTGGATTGGAGGAAGATTTGCTTTAGCCAGTGAGTTGTTAATTACTGGAATAAGTTTCCTCCATGGGTGGTTGACGCCGACAGCGTTGGGAAATTCAAAGGACAGCTGGAGAGATATCTGTATTTTAAATTCCTTCGTTTGTTTATTTATTTTATTTATTTATTATTATTATTTTTTGACTGATGCAGAAAAATCCTGTGGCTTCCTTCTACTAATAATATTTATATAAATTTGTCCTTCCATTTCGCTAAATGGACTTAATTTCTTAACACGGCTGTAAAATATGGCTAACTAAGAAGCGTGAAGCTGGAATATAATAAATGCAACAACTGTTAAACCTTCAAATCTCTAATGATCTTTAACTAACTTTAGTCTAGGTATGAGAATTATTTGTATTATCAACTCTATCAGAAATGTGTATAATCTGTACCGGGCATGACCCGAATATCAGTAACTTCGCGTTTTAGATCCCTTAGTGATATTAGTTAGGCGCTGAATCATGTTCAGGGGCCCCTTTCGTTATTACCACTAGTAGAATGTCCATGACCCATTTCAAACATTAAACCTCAAGTATTAAAAAGATATTTCGAAATATCATGGCATGACTACGTTACTGTTCTAACAATAACGTGCAAATAATGTGAATCTACACTAGGATCTGGCTGTAATATATACTACACTTCAAAAAATATTCGGATACCCCCAGTTTAGCGAGAACGAGATGTATGCAAAGCAAGTACAGGTTTAAAAATGTGCAGGCAACAGCAGGGATATCATTAAGTGGATAGGCAAGTCGTTTATGTGATTTCAAAGAAATCACATAAACGACTTTCAAAGAAATCACATAAAAGATGGAACGAGACAATAGCAAAGATATCAGGCGATACAGGAGTGCGCAAACAGTTTTAGGCAAAAAGAGTTGAAAGAGAGGAATCGCCGATCAATGAAGAAAGCTGTGAGTTAACAGACGTCCTGGGAAAACGTTACGTTGGAGCTTCAGACGTCATCTGGTGTATCTGTAAGTGCGTCCACGGTGCACAAGGTGCTGTGTCGCATGGGTTTTCATGAGTTACTCTCCAGAGCTGCTGCTCGCAATTTAGTGAGCTTATGTAATCAGTTTGCCTATTTTTCTTAATAAAAAGCCTAAGTTTATGGGAAGGGAGGGTTGGAAGAACCGTGCATTCCTCGTCAAGATGGACTAAATCTCTAAATATCGTGGAAATACAAGTTTGCCAGAGTTTGATGGTGATATGAGGTAACCAGCCATCTCCAAGCACAATTCCTGCCAGTCAGTGTTTTACGACTATGTTGTAGTTTTTTTTGGGTTCAGTGATCCCCCTCCCACCCCCGTTTCAACGGCTTCAACCCGTTGCCATTTGTCGACTTGAAAATACTTGATTCCCGAGGAATAGCACGCACAAACATTTCCCCCACTAATATTCCCCCTACGAAATTCCCTTTCCAAGTATACTCATCTTTCGATGTTGAAAATGAATTTAGGTCTAATCGATCACCTTTACAGGCAAAAAAATTGCATATTTTGTAGTTGCACACAATTTCCTGTTTATCACAGGAAACCACTGGAGATATAGGAATTACTGGAGGCCAATATCATGGGCTGGCAGCTATACAAAAATCGTCTAAAATTCATTAACGAACTAATTATTATTTAATGTACGAGTCTTTATTATATTACTTTCTTAGTGTTTCATATTCTATATATCATTTCCTTCTTAATTAAAAGTATCCTTCGGGATTAGAACTCGCATATCTAACCACAAGGCTCTCATCTGTTGATGTTTGGTGAAGAAAAGGCTCACCAAACCGAAGCTGATTAGAAATCGGTCATCCACTCCAAATGGCTGTTACGCAAACTGGAATCTATAGACTGGACTCCTAACTGGTGCAATACGCGAAAAACTAAACTCATCCCAGTGTCAGTGATTCTTGTATATCACGTGACAATCATGCAGCACTCCATTAAGCTGTACAAACCTTTGACCAGACATTCAGTTGGCCAAATAATTTGGCGCGCAAAACAGTTCGTTCTCTCTCTCCATAAACACGTCAACGCAAAAATACGATCAGAAATTCACCTACAACTTGGTGTAGAAAGGATTAAACTCGATAGTGTAGACAGAAGACTTTAAATTAAAGGTAAGATATTTATACTTGGTTCATTATTTTTATATATTCTCCAAAGTGGTTAAAAAAAGTTTATGTATATCGAAAAAAAGAGATTAATTTGTATTGTGAACTGATCTCTATATTCAACTGATCTGTCCTTTAATTAAAAATATTAATTTAATATTTTAATTATTAAATTAATATTTTTTTATTTCACAATATCAGGAGGATTATTGTGGCACTCCACAAATTAAATCTCAGTATTTATTAACTTCATCACAAGAAACAAATTCCTGTTATTTTGCTATACTAGTGCGCAATAAAAAGTTAAGGATCCAACTTCGTTCTCGAATTCTAAAATCAAGATTCACTGAGTTTTTAAACTTTTTTAGAAGCTATGCCAAGAGTCGAGTAGAATATTCATAAAAAAAAACCTGTTTCTAATAATTTTCGCTAACGAATACACATGAGCACAAAATAATTAAGGTGTCCTAAACATAACAGGATGTATAAAATGCTGTCATCCTCTATATTACAATAATAAATTCAGTACGATTATAATTAATAGCGTAAACTGCTTATTGTTTATATAGTTAATCGCAGAAAACTCGACTCTTCGAGGACAACTTGTGAACGTTGTGTGTCCATTCTTTCTTTCTAAAATGTGATTATGATATTTAAGAAGCTTAATATGCAGCAAAACGCAAATCAAAAGAGGCAGAGACCCCGTTATGATTTTAGCAAATGACAGAGTAGGCCTAGGTAGGTCTTCATGTTTAAAATTGCCCACTGAGTTCCTTTGCGCAACCCGATAGATGTCCCAATGATAATGGAGTTACAGCCAAATTCTACCAAGCACGTCCCTCGTCCGCTTACAGTATGGCTCGCGTAATACGACCCTTCGTAACGCGACATCTGTCGGGTTACGAAAGGAACATTCATAGAGCAGTTGTCAAC
This sequence comes from Mastigoproctus giganteus, assembly GCF_048544385.1. Taxonomy (NCBI): domain Eukaryota; kingdom Metazoa; phylum Arthropoda; class Arachnida; order Uropygi; family Thelyphonidae; genus Mastigoproctus; species Mastigoproctus giganteus. The sequence continues at coordinate 205,134,166 of NC_143576.1, read as the reverse complement.
TTGAGAATGGACTCTTGTCCTTGCTGTTTTACACATTCCAGCCTTTAAAAAAAAAAAACGAGAGCTTTGAATTTTTTAGTTTATAATCACCCTGAATATCAAACTAAATACGCTAATTAGTACGTGCGCATGAACATTGCTAAACTTCTTTGAGTCATTGCACCATTTATAGAAGAAAAAAAAAAAAAAACAGGTCGCTTTGTCTATGTATGCGCATGCGCATACATAGACAGCAAAATACAAAAATAGAAAAACATAAACGGACTGTTGCATCGATTGCTCCATCTTCTCAAAGTGCAGTCGATAAAAATGTATCGTTTGACGGTCATAGGTTATAATGGCCTTGTATAACCTATGACCTTGGCTTACCTTGACCCATCTAACTCACCAACACATACCTGATCATAGCCTAGTGGAGTACAGTACTCTAGTAGGCTATGACCCGATGTGAGTTTGCGTCATGGAATTGTACCCTCCCCTAATATCGTTAACGACCTTTTGAACTTACTTCTCCCCGATGAGTGAGGGCTGATTTTCACTCGTTTCTTAATTAAAAAAGAATAAAAACAACACGTGGAGGAACTATAAATATAACTGAACAAAAGACCTCTTCTGCTTGACAAAAATATAGGTTATTGGTTTGTAAAAATAATAATATTTTAACACAAATGAGTAATTTTTAAATCATGAATTATTTGTAATGTAATTAAAACAACAGAATGAGTTTTAGTTCACGCAGCAATCGATGGATTTTCTAATTACTCTATATTGTTTATTCAGAACTGTAATGTTCCCAATATGATGCAAATAATGAATATTTTAAATTAACTTTAATCGATTGTCTTCTTCCCCTTTTTTTATGGATAAATTTAAGAACAGTTTTAAAAAATGAAGAAACAATAACAATGTTCGCTTGGCTTTCATTTCGTTTTAAAGTGCTGCCCTCTTGTGATAATTTTATTAGGTTAACTTATCGAAGCAGTGGTTTCTGAAACTTAGTTCTCTTATAGCTTGCTAAAAAGAAAAGATTATTTTAACATTGTCTTAGGTGTCTCACTCAGCACTAAATTGGTATTTTCAGTTACAAGATAATAATTGTAATTGTAATAATGAATTAATAATTATAATTATTAATAGTAAAATAATAATATATAATTATTATAAATTATAAAGAATTTCGATTAAAAAGTAACGCGAAATAGTTGTTATTGATAGGGCGATAGGATAAAAATGGACTATTATCATTTTGCCATCGTCTTGGCAAAGTAAATAATGTTCACTGATTCATCAACTGTCCCCAACAGACATTGGGAGCATAGAGTCAAAGCAATGATTGATCTGTGACAGACATTGCACGTTTCTATGGTAACTTACATGGTAAACACGAGTTCTCGATTCGCATGCGCACTACGCAGTCTCGCGCGTATATCCTATTTTTATATTCTAAAATGTGGTTATCCTAATATAGGCGATATTCCTCTGTGTGTATTATGCATGTGTTCAAGGGCCGATTTGCATTCTGCGCCAGTAGAAAAACCCAAAATGAAGAAGGGGGTTTCCTCTCTCTTCTCCTGAGATCTGCTAACTACAGTCCCGATTGAATTTCTTCCATTCTCTGATGGGATTCGAAACTAGATCTCTCCAGAGGAGGGACAAGTGGGAAAACCATTATACTTCATTTTATTAAAATTTTCTAAACTTATTCTACAAAAGTTCAGCTAATGAGATATATAAAAACCGTCAAAACATTCAGGCCGTTACTTTCTTATTAACTTTTCTAAAAACATGAAAAATTGGAAATAAATAAAATCAAAATTAACGCGTAAAAAATTGCGAAGTTAAAAAAACCATATTTTATTTTAAACGAGTACGTCGCTTTCCCAGTATTCTACCAGGGAAGTTGCTATTTGGTTCCTTTAACTAGGAATTTTCAAAGATCCGTTGGTACAAGCAAGCATTTTTGTATTTTCGATATGTGGCTTCAATGGAGAGACAACTCAGTCCAGTTAACAATCAAAGAATTTTCTAGTTATTGTTCATTCAGAACTCTAAAATCAGATAGTAAATAATGAATATTTTTCATTAACTTTATGCGAATATGTCTTATCTTTTTCAAATATTCTCATGAAATATAACGTTAGATGCGCTTCTCTCTCTTGAAAGTAATAATCGCTTTATTTATACAAGAAAACCTTAATCTTTTTTTCTATATATGTACTGTATTTCTCATTTTTCATTTTGAATATGCTGTGCTGCCCTCTTGTGATCATTTTATTAGCTTTATTTTCTAGAATAGCGGTTCTAAAACATTTTACTAAACGCTTCCCAAAAAAAAAAAAAAAAAAAAAAAAGAACTCTTCACTCCCCCAGTAGGAAAAACCCAGTAGGATAAAGTGCAGTGGCAGTTGTGCCATGATCCAAGGTCTCACAGGACCCTGAACAAGCCTAGGCGACCTTATTTTAAGGGTTCTCTAGAATTACATAGGTCGCGGACTGTGCACTATACTGACAGTAATTCTTAAAATTATAGTAGGTAATATATCACAATAAATTAAAAAATAATTGCGAAAGAAAACAGATATCTTACAGGATTTCGTTTTTTTAATTAAAAATTAAAATGTGTTGAAAAGTAACTTAAAAAAAAACTTCTCCCCGGCGGGGAATCGAACCCCGGTCTCCCGCGTGACAGGCGGGGATACTTACCACTATACTACCGAGGAACTGACTTAAGTGTTAGTATTTTTTTTTTAATAATTATGCATGGATGCAATGGATTTACAAAAAATTATTTTTGGTATTATTTTGATACGTTCTTTTAACTTTTCAAAAAAAACCTATGATCAAAGTCTTAAAATTTTCTGAAACCTGTTTTCTAATTAAAAAATTAATTAAAGATAACTAAACAAATAAAATAATTTAATATCATAACAGCGCATGTCACATTGCATAAACATTAAATGTTATAATACAATACGATAAAACTTTTAAATAACAAAAACAATTTATAAATGTATTCTGAAAATTAAAAACTGCAGTTATCAGAAAAAGCGATAACTGAAAATTAAAGATTTAGGTTCTCACCGTTTTAATACAAGGACGTCATATTCATGCAGAGAGATGTGTGTCAGCCAACTTGTTAGGAACAATTCCTAAAAAAATTAGATGGGTTAAAAAAAAAAAAAAAGCAGTGTGCAGTTAGAATCAAAAAATCAAAACAGACTAAGAGGATTTCTTCTCTTAATTTTTATTCCTAAAAATATAAAATTCGCTTAATTCAATTTACTTTTGATTTTTTTTCGTCTTTGATAAGCGAGCGGTGACTTACATGTTAGATTTGTCTTAAGGAAAAGAAATTTGAAGAAAGAAATAATAAAATTTTCTTACTCCCCGGCGGGGAATCGAACCCCGGTCTCCCACGTGACAGGCGGGGATACTTACCACTATACTACCGAGGAACGGTAACGTTTTTCTCTTTGATCAACTTGTTGTTGGGATGCATTTGGATCAGTAAGTATTATTATAATTAGCCATATAGTGCAAGAAAGCCTGAGGCTTTTTGCTGCACCAGCCAAAAAAACAAAATTCTGAAGTACCCCTAAGAGAGAGTGAGTCAGAAATAGAAGGGAATCACCAAGAAAGAGAAGAATGATGATATCCAGCTCAGAACCCTGGGTGTGCCAAGCCCATACTCACCAGATGTGAGCCCCTGGGGATAATTGAGGTTAAATTTTGTTTTTATTTTTTCTTGCCTATTATTTTCAATCACTACACAACAGGTGCACTTGGGTCTCTAGATGCATTAGTTGCTGCCCATTTGTTGGGGAGGGGGAGGGAGAAATTGCAACAGTCGTCGATATAATTCTGTATCCTAGTTTGGTGACTTCTGAATGTTGCGGTTGAAATTCGCTCAAGTCGACTGAAAAACATTCACCCACTACTCCAATTTCCAAAAAGTGACAAACCGACCAAATATCTCAACCACTGGCTCTAGTTCACTTTTTGTTCTTGTATTCTTCTCTTAAGCTAAATTTTTATATTTTACGATACCGTGTTTGAGCCAAATCAAATCTGCACGCAACCATGTGTGCGTTCGTCCAAGAAGAATATAGCATTGCGCATTGCCCTTTCAAAATTGGTTATAATCACACCTGGTGCCAAAATGCAATCCAACCAATACACGTCTTCTTGAGCTCAAACAACGTTCTATAGGTTGTTTCTCTTTTGTTAGGTAGTAGACAATGCACTGTAACTATTTAATGTTAATTTTTCAAAAATATACAAAGTAAACATGTTTACAAAACTTCGCGCAATACCGAAATGTACCATTCATGTAGGTCGTGATATATTTGCACAAAAAAGGAATATTGGGTTTTCAAGAACCCAATATTCCTTTTCACAATCCCCGATCGACTGTTTATCGGAAATAAGTAAAAATGGTTATTACTCTTTCAATACCAATAAGTTTATTTAATCCGAATTGGACAAAACGCTCTCGAGACTGTCGGTTGTTTCTTGACAAATACAGGAAATATCATTTTCTCTGATGTCTTCCCAAGCTTTCCCATTCTCTTTAATAGCTGCGTAGATAATTTTCGATGGTCACCTTGTAATATCTTCTGCTTTTTCTCTTGGCACTCTTACTTATGAGTTTCGTTGCTTGTATTTATTTATGATTTTTTCCCTATTGGTTGTATCGAGTGTCGCTTCGAGTATTAACATCTCCATCGTCAAATGCTCGCGGATTTTAGAATTTTAATTTTTCATTATGTGAAATCGTCTGCTGACAGTAAATCTTAATCTTTTTAGAGACACTGATCGAATCACTTCCATCAGAGAATTTCCACTTATCACTTCAACTTTCTTTGTGACACTGATCTTGAGAACCAGGATATTTCTTGGCACCTGTGACCAATCCATTACGGTTGGCAATTTCTAGTACTGCACTTGTGTCCGAAGGGACGCACTTCCGTTCTCATTTTACAAATGGGCTTCATGAATCGAAAATACTTTAAAGGATTAAAATATTATTTAGCCCGCAATTTGAATATGCCCTGGGAAACATTATTAAATAAAGAAACTCTATACACTATGTTAAACAATTTTCTTGTAAATGAAAATCACCAAAGGACAAACTATTTCACCTTGAAACTTTTCTCCTTTCCTCCACCTTCTATATCTGTTGCCTTACCGACACCTGGCTTAGTGGGAATAATTATTTTTCCGACTAATGTAGGTTATAAATTCTATGTGGAAAACAGAGTAGTCAAAAAAAAAAAAAAAAAAAAAGGAGAGAGATTATGGTATTAATAAAAGAGGGCTTTCTTGTGTTCAAATTTCTATGCACAGAATCTTCAATCTTTGGAGCCCTGCTAATGAATACCACCCATTGCTATTTGGCTTAAATATTATGAATGTTTATGTTCTACCTAGCCCACAAGAACATGTCTTTATAGATTTGATGGCTTGGCCAGATCAACGTCTCAACTTGAAAATTAACACATATTTTCGATTACTTTAATCCTCCTCTTCCCTTTTATTATGATTTACATTCGCATTTGGTTCGATATTTTAGTGCTCATAATTTAGTCAAGTTATTCACTTTCCTACCAAAAAAGAGAAGGCTCTTGAGCTCTTATTCACGAATATTACTAATTTCTCCTTCTACATCTGAGAATCCTCTTTTGTTTCTGACCATCTCTTTGGCCAAACCTGTAAGTTATGATCACAGAAGTCATGCATGTAAACGAGTATATCATTTAGAAAATATAGCACGAGGAGAAGATTATTGCCGAAATGGATTAATTATCAGTTAGCCAGTTTAACAGGATAGAAAATGATAGAATAGGAAAGACAGAACGATAAAAAGTACTAGTACTGAATCCTAGATAGGTACAAGTTGATCTGTAATCGTACCACAGAAACGTTTAAGCTGGAAAAGAGAGCAAAGAAGGGAAACAAGGAGTTTTTCAAATATATGAATAAAAAGAAAAGACGAATGTATCCGATTCGAACCTTGACTGAGGGTTAATTGAAGAGGTACTTCGGATCAATATTTACAGAGAAAGGATATTTCATTGTGAAGTAAAACAGTGCGAGTGAAGCTGAAAAGAATTAAATTAATTTCAGAAGATTATTTATTAGAAAATATTTCGAGCTCATAGACGAGTAAGGCTCCCAGGATTGATGGCATATGTCCAGTGGACACGGCAAGAGAGTGCACTGAACTATTCAGGTTAATTTAGAGGACGTTGTTGGACGCAGGAGAGATTCCCATTACTGGAGAAGTGTTAATTTATCGTTAATACATAAAGGCGTTTCTAAGAGTGAACAAGATAACTACTGACCGGCTTGTATGACTGTCAAGAGTGCATCATAGGATCATTTTGATAAAAATGGAATCTGGAGGAAACGCAGCATAATTTTGTAAAGGGAAAATCACATTTAACTAACCTGGCTATCTACTTTGACACAGTAATTCATGAGCTGGATAGAGGAAATAATTTCGACATTCTTTATTTGGAAGTTGGATTTCAGCAAAGCATTTGACCCAGTTCCGCATGAGGTTACTGTATTAGCTGGAACATATCATAATCCTTAGATGATCGCAGGGTGGGGGGCAGATGGTTGTGATTAATGGTTACTCTTCAGATTGTACTAAAGTAAGAAGTAAGATTCCCAAGGACCAGTACTGGGACCACACTTGTTTGTGATTTTTTTTAAATGACATCGATGAAAGGACGTCTTTATGTCCTTTCCTCAAAGTCAAAAATTCAAAATTTAAAGTCAAAAATTGTAGATAATATTAAAGTCGGCAGAGTAGTCAATGACAGCGTCAAGCAACGCTTCTTCAGGACGACTTACACAGAATTCAAGAATGGTCAGAAAAGTGGCAGCTTGCAGCAAAATATAAGGTTTTACATATGCTGAAGAGCAACCCCAAAATAACTTATACATTTAGTGGAGTTGAATTAAAAATAGTAAAGTAAGATTTGGGAATTATGACAGGGTTGGACATAAAGTTCGCAGAGGAGTATAGACAGGCATCAAGAAAGATAATATTAATCTGCTGTAAACCCTTTCGGCTTCGAGGATCAACAGTTAATTATAATGCAAAGTTTATTATCTATTTTTTTACAAGGTATATTGACGAGGAATCGGAAATACATGTTGCCATTTTTAGAGCTAAAAATAAATTATTTTCCGTTCTGCAAAATACTGTTTTAAATTCTGCATTATACATTTACAGAAATATATAAATACTAGCCAAAGCATTCGAGAATTGTCCGAATAAATTTGGTATACTACTTTGATGATTCAGGTATAGTGCTTTGATCGTGTGCGTGTGTGTGTTGGTGGGTGGGGTGGGGTGGGGGTTAATCGAAAGAATTATCAGGCACTATTTTATAGTCCTGAGGGGGTAAGGTTCGATAAGCACTTTATCAAACTTAGGAGATATTGGAAGGGCAGTTGCACCACCTAAAAATTCACAAAGTAAAATATGAACTATTCGTTTATAGCAGAATACAGTTTAATAATTTAAAAGTGTTTATCAATAAAGGGAATAGAATTTATTTATTTCTATCTGGCATGTCAGCGGTAAGAGAAAGTAAAGAAAGATATGGTGTAAAGGAGCATCATGGAGGGAGGGGGGATTTTCCCTTTGATGGAATGTGCAGAACATAATGGAGACCTAGTTGGAAAAGCAGATTTTTTTTGTCATACATGATTTAGCTACTCATTTTCGTGTGGTTTATTTTAAATAAAAATATAAAAGTATTTATGAGAAAAAAAAAATTGAATTATTTCTTTAATATTTATGTTTTCAACTACCTACTTACCTGACGTTTTTTTTTTTTTTTTTTTTTTTATAACAAAGAATTCCCATGAATCTGTAAATAGCGTATTCTATTTAAAACAGAGATACGCTTGAAAAAAAAAAAAAAAAAAGTGAAAGGTCGATCATGTGACCCTTTTCATTTTTAAAGTAACTCGTATATTGAAAAATGCTACTCTTCCCTTCAGAATGGAGTGAAATTTTTATTTTTTTCTCTATCTTTCTAGCACCTGGAGAAATTACAGCAAAACCAGAAGCCCGAACATGTTTAAATGCGGAAATTCTGGGTCAAACCAAAGAGATAGTAACTCTGGTTGCTATCTCTTTGGGACTGGATTTGGATTCAAGATTCATCTACTATTCCATTTTTGATAATGCGGATTTCGAAAATGAAGTACATCACTAGTCAACAGCAATCAGTCTTTTTACAGAGTAAATTCCTAGAATTTGATGAATCCATGGGACACTCGTTTGTCGTGATTATGTTGAAATAGAAATACTATTTAAAGGTAACTTTCCCGATTCCTTTTTTTTTTACCTTAAGACTTATTTACCGATCTTGTAAAATATTAACAACATGTAAGTTTAGATTTTCAAGACGTTATTTTTTTATGTGGAGAAACTCACACACGAAATATTACCCAATACTGTAGTTTGGTGTAATGAATGAGTTGAGAAATTTGAACATTATTCAATTCAGGAAAATTTTCGATAGACTTTTTTTTTAGGTATTAATTGGTCATATAGCAAAATGGCCATGATGGTTTCAAATTATTAAGCGAAAGATACTAAAGTTTTATTTCAGGAAATAAACTATTCCAACGCTTATAAACTACGATAAATATTTTTATAAAGGAGCATCGCATTAAAAACCCTTAACCATATTAACAAACTATTGCGATCCTACTTGTCGCTTAACTATTGAAATTTTGACCTGTTCCAAAAGTAAACCATTAGCTCCCGTATCCTGGAACGAGCCAGCAAAATCAAAATTTAGAGAAAAATACATTATCTTTCCCATCAACTTCAAATGGCTTTTTGAACTTGGACCCTAGTTCAATTGCGCTGTCATAGCGACGGTCCTAGGTCGCTAATAACAGATGCGAAAACTTGTTTCATATTGTGCAAAAGTTTTATTTGAACTTAGCACCAATATCTAGCAGTGCAAAGTTCTGTGACCAACAGACAGAGTACAAAATATTCTTTTTTGAGAACAATGCGAATTGGGAAAATGTCTTCCAAAATTCAGTAGTTCAATCTTGAGATGGCCAGCAAGTTGCTATCACATCTTCGTGTTTACTTTCCTATCTCGTTGTTTATGTCGAAGCTCTGTGTCAAGGCAGAGCACTGCTCTAGGATGTGTTTGTTACTAAGTGAATTAACATGAATTATAGAATACACGTCATGTTTACCGTGACGTGTCAGACGTCATCAATTGACTTTTGCTCCCTGATTAATAATTATATAAATAATTTTTTTTTACGAGCTGCTATAAACTGAGACCTGTATTTTCCGCCTGGCAGATTCTACCTTGTGTTTCGAGTGATCTTCAACGGCTTTTCGTGGTGTGAAAGAAATTCATGGAATCATAAGTGTCACGGAAGGCAATTAATTCCAAGGAGGTTAGATAAAATTGGTATAATCTTACATTGCACTTTTGCTCGGAAAAAAAAAAGTAGGTCATTCACTTTCACTTAGAGCGAACTTTTTTATGTTAATATTGTGTAGCTCTCAACTTTATTTTGAGATAAATGATGTGTTCCAGTACGTTGTGGCGTAAGTGTAGTATTTATGATACACAAGGGGTGTTTTGTTTTTTTGTTTTTTTTTGCAATAATGCAGATGATAAAGACTGGGAAATTAAATACACAGCTCTGCGTTCTAGACTAAATTCATTTATTTCAAATATAGAAATTTAAAAAATATATATGTTGTAAAAGACGTATCAACATGTACTTCGCAAGGTAAAATTATCAGAAAGTGATAATCAACAGGCACTGCTCTTCGTAGACTAATGTTATTAGTGGAGTTCCCCAGGGTTCTGTGTTGGGCCCATTGTTTTCTATATTTATCAATGATATTGATGAAGGTATATCAGGCTGTCCAAGTTTACAGACGATACGAAGGTTGGCAGGGTTGGCAGTACGCTACTGCAACAGGATCTAGAAAAGATGGGCAGATGGGCTGAGAAGTGACAACTGGGAAATGACTCTTCAAATAGGTCATAAAGTGGCCTACCAGCCACAACAAACACCAAAAGAGTTCCACCATCTGGAGTAATACCCCAAGCATTCTGATCTATCTTATACATACTCTGATAGCAGATGACGTATCCAAGCACCCACAGCCTTACCAGGGAGGCGCCTCCGTAGCCAGGAGCAGCAGTGCGTAGCACACGCTTCTTGATTAGACCGGGGTTCGAGCCCGTGACCACCAAATACGGAGAATGCGGAAAGGTCAGGGAATGACCACCGCATATCCCCGGAGCAATATGGCCTTAGTTGCTAATGCTCCTAAAAAACAAATAACAATAACCTTACCAGGAAATGAAGCTCTCCATCCGGCCCCAGGCTACTTCCAGTTATTTCTAGCCGGCAAGACCTAGCCAATAGGAAAGCACACCACATCCAGAATCTCTCTCGAACTTGCAAACCAAACCCCTAGCTAATCAGGATCACTAGGTCGCAAGAAGGCTTAACTCTAATTACTTTAAAATTAACTCTGCGATATTCTGAACATTCCTTTATTAGTCATCAGTGAAGGCAGTAGGCACCTGTTCGAGCAAGCAGTATGTATGACTTTATTATAGTATTTATTAAATACTGTGTATTGTAAACGAATTATTTAGTAAATATATATTAATCAATAATTCATTGGTCAGTTTATCTTATTTTTACCTCCGAATAAGGCAGAGAAGCAGCCCTCGATATTTAAGGATTTTTGGAAGATATTTTCCAGATTTTAAATTTCAAGCGAAGAGATGCAAAAATAGCATTTAAAAATGTTACAAAAATCACATCTTAAATTAGCAGTAAGCTATTTAATACTACGACTATAATTCTTCACCTGGAACTCATGTTATTAATCTTTAATAGTCTTTCTCACAGCATTAATGTTTCAGAAATCTAATACATAAAGTATGGAAATATTGGGCGATAGTATCTTTCGGATGGCAATTGCCGTTGGCTGGCTGCGAGAAGGGCCCTTTAAGGAATAACACCTTTACGAGGCCCCCGTTGACTGTCTACCTCTAAAGCAAAGCTATGTGTAAGGTCACATGTAGCCCACCCGAACTTGTTACTAAATTCACTTCTACTTTATCGTGAAGAAAGCGACGTCTGTCTGGAGTCGTTCGGCTAAAATTCAGGGTCATATGATGCCTTTGGTCGAATCACAGGATTGTAAACATAGGTTGGGTGACGTCAACTTTTTGGTATTGTCGGATCTGTTTCTCGATCACTGATTAATCGCACCTTTGTTCTGGTCAGTAGACGAAAAGTACAGAACTGTAAGTGTTCAATTATTTCTCTTTTTACTTTTCCTTTTGTTAACAGCGCAAAGTGTATTGGTAAAGTTTATAATGTTATAGAATTTATCTTGTTGGTATTCACTTTTCTTAGAACCTGTTTTTCGATTAAATCCTCTAATCACTGCTCAATTTATGTATTAAAATCAATGAGTGACCAATGAATATTGGGAAAAAAATCCTACGTTGATTGAAATTCAGATTTTGTATAAATTACTGGCTTTTATATCGTGGATAAAAAAATTGATTTATCGGTTATTCGTATTGAATACGCATTGCAGTATGCAATACGATTGTGTTCATTTTATTTTTATAAAGAATGTGGATCGAAATACATTCAGTGAACTGGGGAGAATAATATTTTCACCGTGCAATTTTTTCAGCGCCTCGCTCAACAAATATGCAGTAGCATAAAAAAAAGCAATTCTTGCCCTCAGGTAGACGAGTTGGTACAATTGCTGTTTTCCCCCCACCGGGTGAAAAAAGGTCCGAGTCCAGTCAATAACGTGAGGAATTTTTATGGGCCTTTTTCACAACGTGGCTGATTTAGTCGGTTTCAGGCTAGTGTAGCTTGGTTTTTTCTCCCGCAAACTGGGGTTTTTTGTCCAAACAACAGAACTAAAACCCTATAACAACAACTTGCAACTCTTGTCGCATTTAAAATATTTACGATTCAGGGGAAACCCAGCTAATCCTCATGATGAGTTTTAAAGTTTTCATTTGTTTCGATTCATTTTTCTTTAAGGTTAAAATTATTTAAGAAAAAAAAAAAACAGCATTGAGGTAAGTTCAGAACTAACTTAAAATGAAACCGGTAATTTTAGAAGATTTTGCCAACTTATTACGTTACTTGAAAAAAAAATATGTGTGTGTGTGTGTGTGTATATATATATATATATATATATATACACACACAGTAATATATATATATATATATATATATATATATATATATATTACTGAACTGAGTTAAAAGTCGCCAAAAATAATAACTTCGAACTTAACTGTCGATTTTGTAAATCGTTATTTCTCATGTCTTGTTAAAACGCGACTATATTCTGGTTTAAACCTTAATTTTGGACCAAAATATTTTATTTTGGCAAGGAATTATTATTTATTATTATTAATAATTTAATTAATAATTGTTATTAATTTTTTTATTATTACTACTGACACCAGGGTTATCCCTCGCAGCTGTAGTATTCTTACTTGCTCTTGTGTTAATCAACATTAAAGTAAAAAATATCAGAATACTGTATACACAACATAATACTACAATAATTATTATACAAATACTGTATTACTTTTAAAAATATATTACGCTACAGTTTGTAATAATTGATTGAAGTACTCAGATCAAATTGCATTTTCAACGATTTTCCAATTTGAGAAGATTTATTATCGTTATTTAGCGATCAGTTGCGATTAAACCATGGCCAATTTAAACGCGTGTACTTTCAGGTTTACTTTTCGAAAAGTAAACCCTCCAGGAAACAGCAAATTAATCAGAACACATGCAATTTACAAACATTATATACTGAGCAATATGTCCTAAGTTGCTTATAGTCTGAACTGTGCAGCATATGGTTGTTTCAATCTATAGTTTTTTCCAGTATTAGTACTGGAGTAACCATTATTCAAGCAATCATTATGAATGCTAAATATTACTTTCTTCTTTAAAATGATGACGTGAAACCGAAATAGTTTACAGCATGAAAGAAAGGTTAAAATTATTTAAAAAAATACAATATGTTCTTAGTTTGATATGATTGTTTTTATTTCCTTACAACTAGAAGCTGTCCCAACTTTGAATCTTCCGCAATCAGCTATAAGTAGAAAAATGCCACAGCTTTATGTAGGGAAGAACGAGTTCAAAAAAAAAAAAAAAAAGAAACGGGGAGGGGGAATTCTTAACGAAATACTTTTCCAGAGTGCACAAAGCAGTCGTACCATTACTGAAGGATCTCTTATTACGGCATCTTGCCATGATAGTCGGAGGCCCTTCAAAATAACAAATAGTATTTTTATAAAAGATTAACCCAAATTAAAATTAAAAAGGCTTGAAAGATTAAATAGCAGAGTTTAAAGCAACAATTCAAATTAATTCAGGAAACAGTTTTAAAGGAATGCGTACCTGGAAAAACACTCACAGAACTACAAATTATCACGTACTTGAGACTAAAATAAATAATAAATAACTGGTCTGAATATTCTGCACATTACGTCACCAGCTCTCTTCAAATTGGTCAAGAATCAAGATGACATTCATGTTCTTCTACGAGAAATGCAACTAGATTTTTCATATTAGAACAAACTTTGCCTTCACAACGTGTTACCTTGGTATTGCACTACTTTGAAACACATTTGTTTGGAAGTAGTGCAATACCAGGACAACTCGTTGTGAGGGCAATTTTGCTGTGAGCAATAAGACAGTTGTATTAACTGTAATTATGATGAGGAACCTCTCTTTCTGACTCCATATAATTTAAAAGTTATCTAACTTTAAAATTTTATAAATGTAGTATAATTAATTAAATATAGTTACTTATTAATTAATTAATTATTTTAATTAAATTACTTTTTAATTAAATAATTAAAAATTCTTTAAGTTGGGGGCCATTCTGTTCCCGGATTTGAACAGGAAGAAATAGCAATCCAAATGTTGAGAGTTGTTGGCACAATATACTGAATATGCACTGCATTCCTCGTTTATCTTAGAAAATGGGTACCCCGTGTGATTGTTTCCCAGGGATTTCTGAAACAATTTATATCACTAATGAAACACGGGTCACAGGAGTGAAATGATTTGAGAAACTAACAGCTCTTTTTTTTTTTTCTTCCCGAAAGAGGGATGAACCAATAAACAATCACGCTCTTCTCACGAAGGTGACCTGTGTTCAGTCCTCTACAGTGGCAATGGAATTATAATTGGGAAAAGAATCGTAAAGACAAGTCTGGTTGTGTCACGCCGGTCCCTGGAACTTCACTTTGTAATATTTTATCAAAGTGATCGAAAAGTGTTGACTTATTCGGGTATGAGGTCATTGAGCAATGGCATTGGAGCGCCACTAAGCATAAAGGCGACCAAGTGGTTGCCTTTATGCTTAGGTCCTCCTTACAGATGACATTTCTGTAGCTCGAAGACCCGTTTTCCTTCATCTCTTCAGATGGGGGTCTGGTCCAAAATCGCGACAGTATCTGCTATATTGTAAAAATATATGAATTCTATATATTTATTAGTTTTTAGTAAGTAAAATTTACCATATTAGATTAATTTTGTATAGAAAAAATTAAAATTTTACGACAAATACCTCTTTCAATTTGAAGATCATGTTTTCTGTTACAGAAACAAAAAGTTTTAAAATACGATCGGCAAATAAAAACGGCTTAATTAATTTTACTTCGTTATATTGCATTTAACTGGTAATTTTTCAAGTCGAATTTTGGCATTTGTATAGGGCGTTTGAGCAATAATTATAGGTATAGCATTGAAATGCTAAAGATAAAAAACTTGAAATAAGAATACTTTCGGAATATGAAAATTTAGAGTAATGTATTTTGGCAGCTGCGTAACATTTGTCATAAATATAATTAGCATAACTAAAACTGTAATTATACAGGTATTTGTTATTAGCTATACTTTCACGAATTTCTTTGACAAGTACATTAGGCATGACCATGGGCGCCGGCAGGATAATTTGAAAGGAGTAACAGGGAAAAAATCCCATTTTCTTCTTATTATTATTATACTTAACATTATTTAAGTATTATTATTAAGATTATTGAAGTATATTACGATTATTATAATACTTAAACGTTTGATTATAATTTCTATGATTTTTTGCAAATTTTTGCAAAATCTTGATTTTGATATCATTAAACTGTGATTATTGTCAGTAATGTGGTTTTTGTGAACTGATATATATATAAAAAATCCGAACAAAACAATCATAAAAATAAAATAAAATAAATAACTAAATAATAATAATTAATAAAAAAAAAAAAAAAGGAAATTAAATCTATCATCCTATGCGCTTCCCTTACCCGAAAGTACTATCCAGATGACCTTTGAATTTCCCCAAACTGTCGGCCTCTACCACCCATGAAGGCAACTTATTCCAGTAATTTATAACTCGCTGGCTAAAATAAAACTTCCTGCAGCCCAATCTAAACATTTCCCCCGGTAACTTGAATTTATGTCCCCTAGTTCTAGCATCATTTATAATCTTGAAGTTGAGCATGTGGTGATAAAAATACTGCAAAACTGAAACAAGTTAAAATTGGCGACTTTTTAAATTCGAAACTGCGTGTCAAAAAAAATAAATAATAAATAAATCGAAATCGATTTATTTATTTATTTATTATTATTTATGTTACGCACAATATAACATAAATAACAAACAACGTACATTTTTAGTTAGTGGGCGTACATAAAACAAACATTACATTAAATATAAATTAAATAATGAAACAACAAAAATCACACCAATTCGTATTAATGGAGTTGCATGTGTACAGTAATGTGTAGATTAATACTGTAAACATCACATAATTCCCAGATGATAATACGATTAGTTACTAATAGATGGCAGCACTGACTTGGTCAGAAATGTGATGAACATAAAGTACAAAAAAAAAACAAAAAAACACACACATACAAACCGTTCATGAATTATAAACGATATGTGATAACATTGTCTGACTGTCATCACGACTGCTTCCTCATAAATAACATTTACTGTTTACATTTATATTTATATTTGCACAATCTGAATAGGCAACCGTGTTTTATTATCCTTCAAAGTCCAAGCGCTAAACTTGTTATGAAAACGAATTAATATGACACGCACTTCGGTTCAAAAATAACAATAATATCATCAATAAATGTTATTTATGAAGTGCAAATATAATACATTCAAATTATTAAAGAAATTTAATTAATCAGTAAAAACTAAAAAAAGTAATTAAAAGTGAATAATAAAATTGAATAATAACAAATAATAAAAGTGAATAATGACAAATAATAAAAAAGAATGCTGGAAAACAACGGGAAATATGAATTATAAATATAAAATAATTACGTATTTAGAATTAATAGAAATATAAATTAGCAGGGCTGTAAAAAGGCACTCCACAGTACAAGTATAAAATAAAAAGTTAGGGTTTCTCTATAAATAAGCATTTACAAAGTAATAATAAATAAATAAAATCTTAAATTTCAAGATACAAAAATATATTAAAATATTTCGAAACAAACAATCAATAAATAAAATGTAGTAGTAGTAGCATGTGATGCAAGACAGCATGAGCTTATGCAGCGTCAGCAAAAAAAAAATCACACCATTCCCTCCAAATGCCTGTCCAGTTCCTCCTTAAATTTATTTAACCTATCAACTTCCACAACGACAGATGGAAGTTTGTTCCAGCAATTAACCACCCGCTGGCTAAAGGCAAATTTCCGCACATCTATTCTACATCTGTCTTTCCTCAATTTGAAGTTATGCCCCCTTAGGTTCGTAATATGAACAAGTAGAAGGATTCCATCAGAATTAAGCGTGCTCAACCCATTCAAGGCCTTATACACCTCAATCAGATCACCGCGCAGGTGCCTAGTCTCCAGCCGCTGCAATTTACAGAACTTTAGCCTCTTGGTAAGAGGATCCCTTCATTCCCCTCACCAATCTTGTTGCCCTTCTCTGTACACGCTCAAGCAACTCTACATCCTTCCTAAAATGAGGCCTCCAGATTTGTACGCAGTACTCAAGGCGTGGCCTGACCATTGCCTTATACAGAGGGACAATCACCTCCTTCTTCCTGCTAGCAAAATTCCTATATATCATTGACAAAACCCCATGACCTGCACTGGCAGATGTCTGCATTGCTCAGAAAACTTCATATCTGACTGCACAATTACTCCCAGGTCTTTTTCATTTTCTACCACCTTAAGTGTAGTACCACACAGTTGGTACGTTTCTCTGGGGTTACTTCTACCCATATGCAGTACTTTGCATTTGTCAAGGTTAAACTTCAGTTGCCACTTCTTAGCCCATCTGCCCAAATTATCCAGATCCTGTTGCAGTAGCACACTGCCATTACTGTCATTAACAACCCTGCCAACCTTTGTATCATCTGCAAACTTCGACATTAAGCCTGATATACCTTCATCAATATCATTGATAAATATACAAAACAACAGTGGACCCAACACCGAACCCTGTGGGACTCCACTAATAACATTAGTCCACGAAGAGCAGCGTCCATTAATTACCACCCTCTGCCTTCTCCCACTCAACCATCCTTTTATCCATGTAGCAACTTACCCTTAATGCCATACCTCTCCAATTTGTACAGCAGTTTTCCATGCGCAACAGTGTCAAATGCTTTCCTGAAATCCAAATATATGATATCAAAATTATGTAAATCATTATAAAAGCGAAACGACATAGATTTCAATAATTTACACAAAAGAAAAGAAAAGCATAGGAAAACAATGTTAATACTAAATTTGGATATGGGTCTAGGGGTGTGTAGTTGTACTGGTCAGTTATTTAGTGTTTCAGGCGCATCAGCGACTTAGGCCATATTGCACCTTATATAATATGTCCGTAAATTGCGTGTGTTCTGTGGTCGATTTGTTGTTTGCTGTGAGGAAAAACTACTCTCCCCCTGACGACGACTAACTAAAAGAGATGATATATAGGAGGTTTGCTTGCAGGAATAAGGAGGTGATTATCTCTTTGTATAAGGCAATGGTCAGACCATACCTCGAGTACCGCGTACAGGTCTCGAAGACTCATTTTAGGAAGGATATAGAGTTGCTAGAACGAGTACAGAGAAGGGCAACAAGATTGGTGAGGGAGAACAAAGGCATGCCTTATCAAGAAAGGCTTAAGTTCTGCAAATTGCAGCGTCTGGAGACTAGGCACCTGAGAGGTGATCTGATTGAGGTGTATAAGGCGTTGAATGCTTAGAGCATGCTCAATGCCGATGGGATTCTTCCTTTTGCTCAGATTATACATCTGAGTAGACATAAATTCAAATTGAGGAAAGACAGTTGTAGAATCGATGTGCGGAAATTTGCCTTTAGCCAGCGGGTGGTTAATTGCTGGAACAAACTTCCATCTGCTCTACTAATGCTAATACTAACTCAGCCATGTTATAAAAATAATAATAAAAAAATTTCGTGATTGAGGGGAACAGGCAACTCAGGTTTTCCCACGTTCCACCCGTGTGTTAAAAAAAAAAGATAATGATTGGATGAATTATTCTATTCAATAAGCTTACATAGTTGTATAATAATTATCATTATATAATTTTTAAAATATATTTCAAATTTAAAAAATGTAATAATAAATAAATTATACATATTATAATTATTGTATATTTTTTCTATTAATTTTAGTTTATAGAAAAAATTAGTACCCTTGTACAAAATACAGTTTAATCCTCTTACAACGTGCGATACAGTTGTCATAAAAGCACAAAAAAAGTGCTTATTATTGCGAGGAAATACACTGAGTGATCACTGAATTATGACCACCTACCTAATACTTCGTAGGTCGTCCTTTGGCCCTCAGTACAGCAGCTATCCGACGTGGCATTGATTCAACAAGATGTCGGAAGCGTTCGGGAGGTATGGCCAACCAAGCTGTGTGTAATGCAGCCAGCAATGCAGGTATGGAGGTGATTGGTGTATCCAGACGCCTGATATGACCTTTTTCCAAAGTGTCCCACAAGTGCTCTATGGAATTGATATCTGGGGAGTTCGGAGGCCATATGCTGAAAGTCAGAACTGTGTTCCACGAACCATTCCTACACAACATTGAACAAGTGCTCAATGGCTCGGCGCATTGTCATCTTGGAAGACACCATCGCCATTCAGGAAAACGTTTAACGTAGCGGGGTATACACAGTCAGCAAGCAGTTGACGATAACGGAGACCACTGTTACGTTGTTCCACATGCACCAGGGATCCAAGTTCCTGCCAGTGAAACATGCCCCACACCATACAACCGCCTCCTCCGGCCTGCACTTTTGATACTATGCATGATGGATCAAGAGCATCATGTTGTTGAGGACAAATCCATACACGACCATCTACGGTGTGGTACAATTTAAATTTATTTATGGATTACTAAATTTACTAATGGAAAGGATTTTAAAAAGATCATTATAAGACAGATGAATGGAAAAGGATTGAATAAATAGATTAAAAGGGATAAATGGATCATAGTTGCTTATATTAAAAATATTCAAAAAATAGAATATCGGACTATATTTGCCATAGTCGGTTCAACACTTCAGAAAAAATAAGTTATCTCTATAGTTAAAAACTGTAATATAACAAGAGATAATAACGTAAAATGGTTTATACAGTTCCCATTAATGATTGGGATTATATATACTGTATAAACTTCAGACCAAGTTGTGTTCTTCTAATATTTGTGTTTCTACATCAATTATTCAATTGCTAGAGGTTTACAAAGAAATAGAATTCCAATTTTCTGTTTAATATTTGTTATCAACAACTGGACATTCATGAACTAGTCCAGTTGTACAGCTCAGCTCATCCATATATCACAAACGTAAGAGTAAGAATTCACTCTTGGGAAAATCCCTCGTAAAAGCAATGAATCTGTAACTCTGTCAACAAAGAGACATCATCCTATTGGGAAATTAACCAGTTGGAGAACGTATTGTCCAGGGAATGTGATGTTGCTCGAGACGTGGTCCAGTTGTTTGTTCTTGTTGTTAGATACCTTAAAAACTGATATGATGGCGTTATCTCGGTGACTCAGAAATGAAGATAATTTCCAATTAATGAAAGTTAAAATCTCAAATAATAAAAATTTCTAATACGACCTTATTATTCATTAACAACTAAGGTGTACCCATTATTTTACGTGGTACGTCTATTCTCTGAAATTCGTTCTTTAAACTTTCCAAGAAGTTGCTCTGGCGTGAATTCCAAAATAGTTTCTTATCCTTCTGCGATGTCATAAGTTCCAGGATCTGTCACAAGCAGTTCACCCCGCTTTACTCACTCATCTGAAAATAGAAACGTAAATTAAAATACGACTTTTCCTCGTCAGAAGCAAAATTTCACATAGTATCAATCGGATCTTGGGTACATTTATAACAGTGTAATTGTAATTTATTCTGATAAAACTATAAACCTTCATAAATAATAGCCATGCTCTGTCGGCCATCTTTAAAGTTTTTTGGACTTGTTAAAAGGAAAATTAATTAAGATATAAAATGACTGAGAATTTATTTGCTGAAAATGAAGTCGGCAAGTGGAAGAAGGATTACTGCACTGATACTAACTTGATAGTCCTTAACGACGTCGGCTTAAACAGTTAATACATTATAACATGAAGTAAACAACCCTTCCACGTCAACCCTTTGAGTTTCTGTCTTTACAATGTAAACTGGAAAGTTGCCAGTTTTGTTCATCTCTCGGTCTTATTTAAAATCTGTAGCAAGTTTCTTGGTAAACATTTGAAATATTTAAAATTCCTCAGTTGGAAGTCTCCCAACAGTAGTGACCAGTAAAGGAAATTGAAGGAGAAGGAAAGTAACAAATTGGTAATATATGATGTTGAGTCGTAAATAAGGAGAATTTTCAGTTGTTCTGACTTCATCAAAATCTATTACATGCTTATTGCCACATGGGCCTACATTGTTTTTTAAATCTAAGAATCTTGCATTATTATAATTGTTTGTATATATGCACAAAAACATTGGCAATAATAGTGACAATAGCAACAATTCGTAAACAAGTGGGGTGAATTATTCAAAATGGCCGCCCAGTTGTAGCTGATAGTCACTCGCTTGGAAGACTAGTAGGAGCAGCAATGCTTAATTGAGTTCAACTTGCTAATGAACTCATTAAGACAAGCTACACATCATTTTGGCTAAAACATTTTGTTGATTAGTCAACAATTCAGACTAGAAGGTAGTTCACGTACAGTAGTTTATATCTGCCGAACTCGACTTTGTGCCTTCTGATTTTCACACGTTTAGACCATTTAAAGGCGCATTTCGGTGATACAAGTCCATGGGTTATTCAAGAATTCGAAATATAGTTGATAATTGTCTACTCTTTATCAATCACTTTCTTCTCTAATAGAATCAAAACTTTTACCAGTTTCTGAAATAAATGTGTACAGATAGGTACTATATTGATGAAAAATAAACGCGACCATGTTGTCTAGTTTTGAAGGTGTACTGCAATTCATTGCTCCACCCTAATAAATAGCACACTGCACACCATGCCATTAGGATTGCTACTGAGACCATCACGAGCCAAATTTCGCATTGTCGTACCCATTAAAAGGGTAGGGATAAGTTGGATATGAGTAATTATGGACTGGCACATTTGACTTCTATAGTTGGTAGGATAATGGAATCAGTGATTAAGGATTTCGATAGGAGTGATATCTTAAAGGGATCACAGCATGGATTTGTGAAGGTCAGGCCTTTCCTGACAAATCTGGTTAATTACTATGATAAAATCATAAAGACTTTAAATTTTGGAAACGCTGCAATGCAATATTTTATATCTAAATTTTAGTAAACCTTTTGATTCGGTTCCCCCACGAGAAGCTAATATACAAAGTAGAGCAAGCTGGGATTACTGTAAAGATCCTGAAATGGATTAGAGTCGACTAAGTGAAAGAATACAGAGAGTGGTAATTAATGGGAATTCTTCAGAGTGGGTTAATGCAGAAAGAGAGTGGAAGCTCTCTCAGGATTCAATATTTCTGATTTTCCTTAATGGTATTAATACAGGGAAAGCTGTCAAAGTTTGCCGATGATTTTAAAATAGGTAGAATGGTAAACAGTCGGGACCATGATATGTGGCTTCAAATTGACTTAGATCGGCTACACATAGATCTGAAAAATGGTAACTGAAATAAGCTTGATCCTAATAAATGTAAGCTTTTGCATTTGGGATAAAGAAATCCGGTGGAAAGATTTACGAGTTATGACATAAGCAGATATGAAGTTTTTCTCGTAGTTAAAGTAGACGCCCAAGAAAGTTCAGGATGTACCATTAGTGATAAACAGAACTTTTACCAGAGGAAAGAATATGTTATTATTGCTCTTTGCAAAATAAAAATGATGGGACTTCACTTGTAACGTTGTATTCAGATCTAGAAGCTTCACCTCATCTAAAAAAAACGGTATAGAACTTTTATAATGGGGCCAAAGAACGGCAACTAGATTAGTTGGGAATGCTAAGGATTCTCTGTTGGAGGAACGTTTTAGGAGATGAGGACTGCAGATACTGGAGACTAGACACTTCAGAGTTGATTTAGAGGTGTTTATGGATCTTAAAGGAATAAGCACAATGAATGGGAAAGGTATTTTTCAAGTTGTCAGAAGAAACAAGTAAAAGGAGACACAAAAATAAATTTTTGCAAGTAATGGAAGATAAACTTATATAATCTCTGATACCTATACAATTTACTGTATTTTAAGCAGACATGAGAAGGAATGAGTTACAAAGCAGTTAAGTTAGAAGTTATTATTTTAATAGCTTTTAATTTAAGTTATTGTTTTTTTTTTTTATCCAAGTAACGTAATAATTTGGAAAACCCTTCTAAAAGTAACAGATTCGGAGTCATCTAACAATAACATTAAGTTAAGAAAGAATCAATCCCTATGTTGTTTTGTAGATAACGTTTAACTTCAAGAAAAAAAAAAAAGTCTAAAAGAAATTTTATTTAAAGTCACTATCTGAGGATTATCTTAGAATTCCTGGACTATAAATATTTTAAATATGGCAAGAGTTTCAATATTAATTTCCTGAAAATGTCAGGAAGTAGCAATCAGAGATTAAAGCGTTTTCGAAAGAGATTGATTTTGAATTTTCACTTTTGTCCTCTATTTTATATCGAATATTCTCCTTTATTTATTTATTTATTTATTTATTTCCTGAAAATGTGGCAACATACGAAGATTTTTTTAAAGCAGCCATTCCTATTTATTTAAAATGCGTGGTATTCCCCATTTACATCCTATATGCTTGTGCCCTAAAGTGCCCTCGTTGGTAGCACAGTTGGTAGAATCGCTGTCCTCTCCATACCGGGTGGAAAAGAACCGAGTTCAATTCCGTCGATGACGTGAGGAATTTTTATAGGCCTTTTTCACAACGTGGCTGAGTTAGTCGGTCTCAGACGAGGGTAGCATGGTTTTTCTCCCGGGAACTCGGTGGGGGGGGGTTTCGTCCAGAAAACAAAAAATCGACCACAGAACATACGTAATTTAAAGACAGTGTACACGGACAAATATTGCCTTAGCTTTTAGATTTATATGCTCCTAAAACTCTACTACTACAATAGCTCTAAAGTTCCTTGAGTGGCGTATGATAAAAAAAAAAAAAAATTTAAAAGTAACTTTGTTCTTTTTTTTTTTTTTCCCAGAGCATCTTTTAACTAAACTTAGTTACTTTTATCAGCCAACCAGTTTAACTTAACTTTGCTGGCTTTTGAAAAGTATGAGTTAAAACCAATTCTGGTTTCAACTCATTGTACTGTCTTTCGGAACTGTAATGTAGTATTAGTAGTAATAATAAATGATGCAAGGAAGCAATCTTACTGCGTCAGTCAACAAAGTTTATATCTAAGAATCTTTATCTGATTCTTAGATATAAACAAATTATCCATTTCTACGACATCAAATGGAAGGTTGCTTCAACGATTACTCTCTGGCTGAAAGCAAATTTTCGTAAATCTGTCCTACGACCATCCTTTTTCGATTTAAGTTTATGTCACCTTATGTGTGCGTGTTGTCCGACAAAGAGTAAGGTGCTATCAGCATTTAGTTCACTCAATACATTCAAAATATTTAACACTTTAATCAAATGCCTAGTTTGTAAGTGCCTAGGCCTCACAAATGCCTAGTTTCTAAGTGCTGCAATTTGCAGAACTGAAGTCTTTCGTGGCAAGAGTAATCTTTTGTGTAGTAGCAGTAGTAGTACTGGAGGCATGTAACATAAGAAAGCAAGCGCATGAGCTTATGTAGCATCAGCAGGGAAAAAAAAGAAAAAACTATAAATTTCCACAACAACAGATGGAAGTTTGTTCCAGCAATCAACCACCTGCTGGCTAAAGGCAAATTTCCGCACATCTATTCTACAACCGTCTTTCCTCAATTTGAGTTTATATCCACTCAGGCGTATAATCTGAGCAAAAGGAAGAATCCCATCAGCATTGAGCTTGCTCAAACCATTCAACGCCTTATACACCTTGATCAGATCCTCACAGGTGCCTAGTCTCCAGACGCTGCAATTTGCAGAACTTAAGCCTTTCTTGGTAAGAGGACCCCTTCGTTCCCCTCACCAATATTGTTGCCCTTCTCTGTACTCGTTACAACAGCTCTACATCCTTCTTAAAATGAGGCCTCCAGACCTGTACGCGGTACTCAAGACGTGGCCTGACCATTGCCTTATACAAAGGGATAATCATCTCCTTTTCCCTACTAGCAAAATTCCTGTATATCTTTGACAGTACCCCATGACCTGCTCTGGCAGCCTGTTTGCATTGCTCAGAAAACTTCATATCTGACTGCACGGTGACTCCTATTACACATTTGGTACGTTTCCCTTTCCCTGGGGTTACTTCTACCCATATGGTACTATAATGATAGGCATAATCGAATAATTTTCTATAATCGAACGAATCATTCGAATGATAAGTAATCGAAATAACCAAATGACTTTAGATTATGGAAAATCATTTTAATCATTCGAATGATATTAGTATGATTAAAATAAATCGAATGATTTGCTACAACCGAAATCATCAATTATAACCTCTTGATTATTCCCATCAGTACTTTTGTGTCCTTGACTAATCGTTGTCGTACTCTGCGTCCTTTCCAACAGATCCAAGTCCTTCCTAAAATGGGACTTCCAAACCTGTGTGCAGTAGTGCTCAAGATGCGGCCCGATCATTGTGTTATACAACGGGACTAGGAGTTTCGATTAAAATAAATTTAAGTATGAAACGTAACGTCAAACATGCCTCTCTTTGGGTGGCTATGACCAACACTCACTGGGAACACAGTAACGTGAACGAATCTGGAGACTGTAATGAACTCGAATATCACAACACCTTCGATGACGTAAAGGGTCTGCAAGTACATTGGACTGTTTCTTTATATAAATGACAAATTGTAATTAGCTTATGGTTTTTTTTGGGTGGGGGCCTTAATACTATGTAATACTAATACCTGCTCTCTTTGATCATCGACTATTAGAATCGTCACTAAAAGGATTTTCCTTATGGCGTCGCTAAACATCCATTTAATGTAAATTTTGACTTTCCTAAAAATAACTGCATCAACAACATCTATAGTTATTTTGGAACACAATTCTCAGAAATAACTGCAGGGGAAAGCGGTTGAGAAGGAAGGCATCATGGGATATAAGGTAGGGAAATAAAAAAAAAGAAAAACGGCTGAGGTTAAATTTCGGAAGTTAACAAAATCTTTTGCAGGAAAATCTTTCTTTCTGAAAGATTTTCCTGTTGCTTTTACAGTCGTATAGAATTACGAACTCTGTAATGTGGTTGGCACTAAAAGACATTCAACAATTATCATGTTCCCCTCATCCCCACTCTTTTTTATTTATTTTATTTTATTATTATTATTATTTTTTTTTTTAAAGCAATGCAAATATCAAAGCTTTGAGTTGCTGCTGTTCAAAAATCGCTTACCCAGAGATGATTTGGGGGGAATGAAAGCAGTCCCTCCCTGAACCAAAAATTGTTAAAAAGACTTCTGGTATATATTTACTTGTATAGATTTCTAATTTCCAGTTTAGGACCTTATCAACGTCTTAGTTTAAAACAGTGGTCCATAAATGATCCATCATGAACATAATATAATTTTCTAGAGAACACCAAAACCAGAAATCTCATTAATTAATCTTAAAAACGAAATATTACATAATTACCCGACTTACCCATCGTGGACAGAAGTTCCATAGGCGATTGCAGGTCATTCGTTAGCCGCCCTCATATTTCTCATTCTGCATTTTCACCAACATAATTCTTGGTACCAGCTGCCTTACCGTTTCTAACAATTTGTTTTTGAGAAAAGGGTGGAACTGTAATATGAATGCGCCACTGGATATAAAATAACTCGTGTTTGAAATTCTTCACTTTTTTTAATCAATGCACACTTTTTCCTCATCCCCAAACAGGCCTTCTCAGGGGAATGGACTTGCCGATCTAACCCTATAATCTGTGCGATTAAAGAGGATTAAAATATCCGATGTCATAAATGCGCTCGGTATGATAATTTAACTAAGGTAAGCGGGCTATCTGCCTGTGAACAAATCCTGTTTTCAGATTCCATAATCACATCTAGATCCAATAAACAATGAGGAGTGGTGTGGAATGGACTTCGTACCGAAAGTATGGCACTCAAAAAGAAATTAGCATTAGTAGAGGCATATGATGCAAGAAAGCAAGCTTATACAGTATAAACCCTTCCCATTTCACCCAACCATTCGCTCCAAAAGTTTGTCCAGTTCTTCCTTGAATTTATTTAAGCTATCAACTTCCACAACGACAGATGGAAGTTTGTTCCAGCAGTCAACCACCCGCTGATCAAAGGCCAATTTCCGCACATCTATTCGACAACTGTCTTTCCTAAATTTCATTCATTGTCTAATAAAAAAATCTTTCTTATTAGAAAGGTAACCCTCGTATAACACGGTTCTTAGGTTCCTGTAAAATGCCGTGTTGTGGGAAACAGTGTAATACGGGACTAAGAAAAGTACAAAAGGGGGGGGGGAGGGGTTACGTTCCAAAAGCTAACAAAAATACACTGTTTCGTTAACAAAATGTTAACAAAACTAACAAAAATACATCATTCTAGATTTCGTGTATCTTCTGCTCTCTTTAAAAAATCAATATGGGTTTGTTTGCTTTTGTTTGATAAATCTTTGTGAATTTCACCGTATGGAACTAAGCATTTTTGAAGCTCCCTTTTGAACTTTGGGCTCCTTTCGTTCAAGAATCTGCATTCGAAAAATAAGATTCTAATTGCTCGGCTAACTTTATGCCTTCCCGTATGCTTTTTAGTGTAAAATTTGGAAGTCTAGAATTTTCATATGCTCTATCATCCTCTGAACTGATTTGGTTTTACCTCCGATGCCATTTCCACCAAATCCGCTTCGCCGGCCTCTTTTTCTACCAGCAATTCTTGAACGTCTTCAGTAATCAAATCTTTTTTAGATTTGTTTAGGCGCATATTGTAAATTGCGTGTGTCCTGAGGCCGATTTTCTGTTTTGCTGGACGAAAATCCCGAGTTTCCGGGAGAAAAAACCGTGCTATCCTCGCCCGAACACGACTAACTCAGCCATGTTGTGAAAAAGACCCATAAAAATTCCTCCCTTCATCGACGGTATTCGAACTCGGGTCTTTTCCAGCCGGTGTGGGGAGGAGGAGGGCGAGTCTATCAACCGTGCTACCCACGAATTCTTCAGTAGTCATATCATCAAACTTTCCCCTCGTAGCGATGTAGCAAGTTCTACTATCGCACCGATTCCGTTTTCTGCCCGTTCGATCATATTTCGATCATAAATGAACTGACTCTGGCCATACATTTTTCCACACGCATTTAACATTGACGGTTTTACTTCTTTCAGCGATAAAGCTATGATTCTAATACAGTCCACAATTGAGAAATGTTTCCATGCCTCCATTACTTCAATAGATTCGGAATCAATTTTTTACAAAATCCATTGTAACGATTTTCTGATGGAATGAGTTTTAAAGGTGGATTAATGCCTTGATCTAATGGCTGAATGAAAGAAGTTTTATTAACCCCAGTACAGCTGTGGCGGTAGGAACATAACTTTTTCTTTTTTCCAATGTTTGGATGACTTAAATCTTTTGGAAGGCCTGGTGTGCTATCCAATAGTAATAAAACTTTGAAATTTAGATTTTTCCGCAAGTTCAACAAGTACAAGTTCAATAGCACAGAAAGAAACACGGGAATTTCCCAACAAAATGAAATACAGGGTTTCCTCGATATTTTTTTTTAATAGCGAGTCAACAGCGGGGATTCAAAAAGAGTGGAAACGTTTAAAAATTACATCCAACATAATAGCAGAGTTTCCCCCGCACAAAAGCTCAAAAATACCCTGTTATGCGAGATTTACCGAAATTCTCTAACCGTGTTGTGCGAGGAATTACCGAAATTTATCAATCGTGTTAGAGCGAAACCGTGTTGTAGAAGTACCATGTTATGGGGGGGGGGGGAGGGCCATATTTTTAAATTACCGAACACATCGTGAATTCTGAAATTTTTTTAATATTTGGGCAAGGCAGACCAGCATTTATTGCATACACATTTGCGTATATTGTATATCTTTTGTGGTGATTTTTTTTTATATTTTTAAATCTTTCTGGATGATAATTCTTTCATTACTGAATGAATACGCTTTGCTGGTTTTACACATAAATCTTCATTGTTGCTTTTCTTTTCAAACTACTGAAGGTAGTGTTTCACTCGCTGTTGATTTGTGTTCTCATCTCAAAAGCGAAAATAATGCAGATAAGTTTGGCTAACTATTTAATAGCTGATTATTAATAATTTCATCGTTGATATGAATTTCATCTTCTTGAAAATACACTATTTGATTGTCAATTTATAATTCTAAAACTGTCTCAGGCTTCATTAGTACACAACTTGGACAAATATTTTTCATCTGTGCGCCTCCTTCCACGCATTGGTGAAATGGAGACACACAGATGAAAAATAACTTTTTGATTGGTCTTCTGATATATGAAGTTTCTACAAGCAATTATCATTATTTTCATTTTGATTTACTATTTGTTTCCATGGCGATGCCTTTAATTATGACATACAGGGAAGTGACATTTGACAATTTAAGGCAATGATCAGACCACACCTTGAGTACTGCGTACAGGTCTGGTGGCCTCATTTTAGGAAGGATGTGGAATTGCTAGAACCAGTACAGAGAAGGGCAACAAGACTGGCGAGGAGAACAAAGGGGTGCTGTTACGAAGAAAGGCTTAAGTTCTGCAAATTGCAGCGTCCGGAGACTAGGCACCACTTGCGAGGTGACCTGATTGAGGTGTATAAGGCCTTGAATGGTTTGAGCGGGCTCAATACTGATGGGATTCTTCCGCTTGCTCAGGTTACAAACCTGATGGGGCATAAATTCGAATTGAGGCAAAACAGTTGTAGAATAGATGTGCGGAAATTTACCTTTAGTCAGCGGGTGGTTGACTGCTGGAACAAACTGCCATCTCTCTTTGTGGAAGTTGTAGTTTAAATAAATTCAAGGAAGAACTGGACAAACTTTTGGAGCAGATGAATGGGTGAAACGGGAAGGGTTTTTTTTTTTTGCTGATGCTGTATAAGCTTGCTTTCTTGAATCATATGCCGCTACTAATGCTAATGTTAATTTCTTTTCGAGTGGCATACTTTCGGTTATGAAATCCATTCCATACCACTTAAAACCTTGACGCAATTAATATAGCAATAACGTTAAACGGGACATTTGATTATGATAACCCGCCAAGAATGAACTTTGATAAATGATGTCTTTATTAAGTATTTAACAAATTAAAATCCAGCTTTGATGAATGTGTTCAAGAATAAAGCAAGAAATGCTCTTGGAGTTGATGGCATATATATCCAGTAATTTTGAGGGAGAGGCCAGAGAGTATTGAACAAGTGAGGTTAATTATGAAGGCATCATTTGACTTGAGAGAGATTCCTTTGAATTGGAGAAATGCCAAGGTATCGCCAGTAGATAAAGGCAATTCTAAGAGTGAAGTCAGTAAGTACAGACCGGTTAGGCTGACTTCAGTGGTAGGGAAAATCTTAGACGCAGTGATTAAGAGTGCAACCTTGAAATATTTAGATAGAAAGGCATTCTGTTTCTATTTATCTAACCTGGTAAGCTATTTTTACACAGTTATTCATGAGCTGGATGTAGGAAACAATTTCGACGTAATCTTTTTGGATTTTAGCAAGGCATTTGACTCAGTCCCCTATGGGAGGCTACCGTATTAGCTGGAACATTTTGGAATTACTGGAAAGAATCTAAGATCGATTGCAGGGTAAAAGGAAAAGGGTTGAGATTAATGGAAATTCTTCAGGTTGGTGTAACGTCAGACGCGGAGTCCCCCAAAGATCAGTACTTGTTTCTGATTTTCATAAACGACATCGACGAAGGGATAAAGAACCCTATGTCAAAATTTGCAGTCGACATTAAGATTGGGAGAGTCGTTAATGATCAATGCCAATGAGCGCTCCTTCAGAATTACTTGAACATTCTTCACGGATGATCAGAAAAATGGGAATTATGTTTTAATGCAGCAAAATGCAAGGTCTTATACTTGGGAAAAAGTAACCCCAAATTAACTTATACACTTTGTGGAGTTGAATTAAAAACAGTAGAGGAAAAAACGGATCTGGGAGTTACAATATGAAGGATAAGAATATGAACAATATCAATGATTTATCGAACAATATCCTGTAGAGATAGACCAGTCATAATCTCATTGTATAAGGCGATTGTAAGACCACATTCGAGTATGGAGACCTCATCTGAAAAAAAAAACATTGAGCTTCCTGAAAGGGTCTAAAGACGGGCAACTGGAATGGTGAGATCGACAAAAGAATGACTGTACGAGGGAGAACTTCGATTATGTGGGCTAAAGAGCTTGACAACCAGGCACCTTAGAGGGGACCTGGTTGAAGTTTATAAGGCTCTGAGAAGGGTTAGTAAAATTAATGAAGGCGGAATTTTTACTGTTAAAAAGAATTCCAGGACTAGGGACCATAAATTCAAATTTCAGGAAACGAGGCTTAGACTAGATTGTAGCAAGTTTTCTTTAGCCAATGAGTTGAAAACGGGTAGTAACAGGTAGTTGAGGCTATTGAGTTTGAAGAAATTCAAAGATGTACTGGACAGTTACTACATGAGAAGGGAAACGCATAATTTGTATTTTCTTTACTTTTTTTTTTTTTTTCTTCCGTGCACAGAAACCTGTGGATTTCTTGCACTATATGGCTAATATAAATATTAATACTAATATAATGTCTATTTGTTTTTAGATTTACGTTACTTTATAGTTTATTTCGTACAAACTTACATTGTGTATCTTTTGTATTTATTTCATATTTTTGAAAATACATATATATATAATTTTTAAATCATCTATAATTTCGAAATCTTCTGCTTTTATTTCAAAATCAAATGCACTGGACATTTAATCCAGGCCACTTAATCCTCTGGATGAACTGTTTTTCTAATTTATCATTTTAAGAATGACAGTTAACCCTCTGGTCGAAATGCTTTGGTTCAATTTATCTACGCCTTGTTCAGTCTCATTAGAAACAGATGGATCATTTTAATTATGGAAGAACTTACATTTAATCTTTGCACATTCCTCCCATGAGGTACTAACCGGCACACCCGTTTATAGAGATTAGAAACTGACCTAGAATCAGAGGTGCACTTATGCCCAAATTTTCTGGTAAGGCGAATTTATCGGCATACACTAACTTGCCCTACTTACAGGTTGTATCTAATCAACAGTTCAAAAGTGACAGGTCAAGAACTGTTCTTCCACCAGCAATATTTTGGAATACGAATTATTCACTTGAAGGGCAGAGTTCGTTAGGGTTTGGCTGTTTTGAATAAATCATTCTAATAAGTTTAAGACAGGATAATGGGATCAAACAAGTCACGCGACAACAGAATGTAGGCCGTAATGGTGAACAATAAGTGTTACCAAGGTTTCTGTGCTTTTCATTCCCAAAAAGACAAAAACGAAATGAAAATTTTCTTTAAATCCAAGCGCAGTTTCATGTCATTTGTACTTAACGAAACGCTATGATTTCGAAATTATTTGAAGGAAACCATTAAACCTGTATAGTTGACCTGCCAGGTGATATGAAAGTCGTGTTAGCTTAATAGGTCGAAAATGATTATGGTATATTATCATTGCAAACAGAATAAAATCAGTCAATGGAATAATTGCTCCTGAGACAGTGATCCGGTGGTTTTGTTTAGACAAACTTGACTTCACCTAAAAGTTTCTAAGAATCTCTATAACCAAAATAATTTAACAGTATAGTAATTAAAAGCGAGGAACTTCTGCCCTTGTATTCAGTGGCTTTATAATGGGTTAAGAAAAACCAATATGACAAAAATGCTGTTCGATTTTGACTGAGTGGCATGGTACGTAGGTAATGTAAATAGATTTAAAGAAAGAATGAGGCACTTCCGATATGAAGAAAGAAATGGCAAAAAGACCATTACGTAAATGATCTGTCACGTGACAGTTCAGTATATCAAAGGTGCTCTTGTAAAAAAAAAAATTATTGTGATAGGTCGATTTCGAAACCGTGTTTATTTTTATACTGTAGTATTTCATATCATGGAAGAGGTTGACTGCCCCTGTTTGAGGGGCAGTCAACATTTTCAAAAAGAATTTTGCAGAAGCCCTAATTGTCATGATTTCAAAATTTGACGTCAGTTACACTTAATGACTTAATAAAAAATGTTCTTATTTTTCTAGAAAAAAAAATAACAGTAATTTCTAAGAAGAATTTTATTCATTTCATTTAGATCATCATCACAAAATTAGAAAATCGCTCTGGACTTGTTGTCCTTGCATGAGCTACAACACCAGGAGCTCATAAATACAAAATTAAGGTAAGTAATGAGAATTTATGTAAATAAACCTTTAAAATAAAATAACATAACAAAAATTGAAGTTATTTGACGTTTTCAAAGTTTGAAAACTTACAAATCTTTATAAAAGCTAGATTGTTATCATAGAGCGAGGAATGAACTCCTTTTAAACAATAATTAACTAAAGATTTCTATTGAAGACACAGATATCGAGGTAGAAAAATGAATTTGACAAATTTTGGCGATGACTGTCTTGTTTTAATAGGGCAGATCGAAATGGAAACAATCTTATCAAGGTACGCAAATATTCCCTTTCTCTGGTGGTATAAATTTGGGTTACTTTTCCCTGTATTAACATTAAACGCTACCCCTACTCCTCAAACGCATAACACCTACCCCTCAATATATGTATGATATTTTTAAAAGCCACCTTTTCATATTTGGAAAATAGTTTAGCCCACTTTCTAAATAAAGTAAGGTAAACTAAAATATCAAAAAAACTACAACGTTGATATAAATTTTCAGTGAAAAAATCATATTGTGAACAATTCTGCCAGAAAATTAATTAAGGGTCATATTGACGTGGACATGGATACACCAAACAAATAAGAAGGAAAATACCGACTACATACAACCTGGCTAGTTAATAACGCTTATCAAAAACAACAGCTGTCTGCATCGCCAATTTTTGGGAACAATGACTGTTTAGCCTGGAGCAGTTAAACTCATTGCTGTTTATAATCGTGGGAGAAGTTTCGAAACGACAGAGAAAGAGAGAGACTTGTTAACCTGGATCCGTAATGCGGTCTCTGGTCACTCCGCATACCACATGATAATTAAGTTAGAACTAGTTATTTCTTTGATTTCTGATTCTCAGCCTGTGTTTCCTGGCTCAAGGTGAATATGAAAAGTGTTCGTGACACAGTTACGTAATTAAAATCTAGTTCTCTGGCTCAGCGACTGTTTACGGAAATAAATACCACTTCGCCTTCGACCGAATCGACTGTTGCTCCTTCGAAGCGTAAATATAAAATTAGTTCGTATACTTGAGTGTAGATGGCGCTGCGGTAGGCCATCGCGGTAAAGAAAAAGGTCATAAGCCTTAGAAAGTGGAGCCGTTTACCAGAAACTCACACTTCCGAACTAAAATTGGATACGATCTCCATTTTCTATTTCTCTTTTCATGTTATAGACCAAAAGGAGACGGCATCTATAAGGTTAGGGAGGAGTACGGCTGCGGTAAATTAGGCATGTCTCCTTTACTTTCCACCCTCCATGCGCCACTTTCACTATGGATTAAACTATGCGTTTAAAGTAGTTTGAACTCAAAATTTGTATATATTTTATACACCAACATTCGATAATTCGGCAATATTCTCAAATGAAAAAAAAAATTATTGCATTTATATATGAATACAGTAATTGATATTCATAAAAATGAATGATAATCACGAAAAGGTAGAAACTGAAATACAACTAGCTTAAAACCTGGGCAGTGGCGCGTTATACCTTTATGGGGCCCAAGGCAAAATGGAATTTGGTGGTCCCATTTAAAGAAAAAAACTAATAAAGAACATTTTCAATTTCATTTTATTGTGACAACAAAACAAACAAATCATATGACATAAGAACTAAATATAAAATTTCATCAAAATCGGTAAAACCATTTTTGAAAAACACTTACTGTATTTTCAAATTGATCTTCAAGTGAAGTTCATTGATCTTGGCAGGTAGAAAGTTCAGTTTCCAGTAAAAATCACTTAAAATATTAGTAAAAAAACAGTAACGAGTTTTGAAACAGTGAATTCCCCCCCCCCCATCCCCGACACACCTCTGATCAGAGTCCTAGGCAGATGTCTTTTTTGTCTATAGGATAAGGCGCCACTGGATCTTTGCTACAATAAGATTATTACACAGCTAATGTTTAAGTGGATTAGGGAAAGAGAAGCACAGTATTTGCAAATAAAAAAAAAACACTTAAGGAGCGGGAACATACGAGCTTACAAGATAAAATACAAGCACATTATTGTACTTAGCCGTCACTGCACTCCAGAATTGATCACTCAGCTACGTCACCACATCCAGATGATTGAGATGATATATCTTTCAATAACCCTCACTGAAACAGTTCAATTTTCCAAAAATCATGAGAAGACGAGATTTTCTCTTTCTACTATCGCTTTTGTAAATTGAGTGTGTTTTGCTTTGAATGTACACATACGAGAAAATTTATTTAGCGATTATGCGCTAAAGGAGTATGATATGCATTAAATTGGCTCTTTGCATTGTTAATTATATGTACCAAAATCTTCTAATAGATATACTGTTATCTTCTGCGTGATGGAAATACGCTTTGGAACAATCCCGAAGTTGTCTAGCGTACTGTTTGCTTTCTTATTTCCTTCTATCATTCGTATTATAGGACAAGGACATTAAGGTCTCCATTACAGATAATCTTTTACGAGAAGAATATAAAAAGAAGTTCTAAGAAGAAGTAATGGATCTTACATTCCATTTCTCTCCACGTGACCAGTAATGTAGAAAATTTCAACCTTCTTTCAAAAATGTCAGCCCGAAATAAAAATATTCTGTCAAGAATATCTTGGATTTCATCCCTCCCCCTTGACCTCTTCCGTGTACTATAAATTTTGTTTTGAATCTGACTGTAAACACAAATTTAGATGGGTGAATGGTCACGAACTTGTTTCAAAATGGCTGATTGCAATAAAAAACATGTCCGTCAAGAATGCCTCTTCATACTTACAATAAAGTTTTGAATGGGCTGTATATGTAAAAGTTCTACAGAGTTTAACCTAGTATTTTATTTTAAATTTGTACAGCCAGTTTTATAAAGTTTTCATTATCCAAAGTCTTTAGTCTTGTTACTTTGCAATACAACCAGCTGTAATTCAAGAATGAGTAATCAACTTACCTTCACGGGCCTGTTTAGTTGTAAGAGTTCTAAATGGTGGTGTTTACAAAGTGCACACCATATTTTTGTTTTCAAGATGATAAATACCTTAGGATCACTTTACAAGTTGTGTAAATTCGGTTTTAATCAGACTGTTAATGCATACATTCTATGCAAATGACTCTTATAATTTGAGCGGCGGCCATCTTGTTTGAAAATGGAGGTTAAAACAACTTTTAAAGAATTTTGAAGGTGATTGAAACTCATCTTCAGAGCCATACAGTATCCTTAACAAAGAACTTCTAGCCAGTGAAGTTAACATGACATCCACTTTGCAGTAATTAAGATTAGCATTATAGTGAAACAACTGACAGAAGAATTAGACCATGCTGACTTCTGGAACTTCATTAGAGTTGGAGATCCACCAGCTTGGCTCTGAAATTCTCCTAAATTAACTTTAACCCTGGACAGACTGCTGAAATTTGATCATTACTCACCAAACTCTGGAATACGGGTAATCAGTAACAACCTTGGTTTGGATGTAAACTACTGAACACACAACCTAGATAGAACACAGCAGATTCGTTAAAAAAAAAAAAAAAATGTTTATGTAAAACTGTGAATTGTACTTTCTGTAAACTCTGTTATTGATCGTAGAAACAACTTTGTTTTGTTACTTTCCCCTTATGTGTAAAGACCCCGCTAGTCGTTTTGAGATTTCCGGCTGATCCAATACGCACAACTTGGGATGATTAAAGATTATCATCCAAGTTGAGCTCTGCGGTAAATTTGGATGAATGTAAACACAAAATTTATGGGAAAGTATGCAGATGCACATACATTATTGTTCAAAAAAATGTGCACATAATGATATATGTGCACACTTTTACATGTGCGTATATTTATGATGAAAACATACATACATCTTTTTGAGAAACCCTGCGTATGGTGCATTTCAAAAGATTGTTTTCTGCTTTTGAAAATCAGGCTAAATATGAAATTCGTTTCATCGTGCATAAATAGTTTTAGCCGTAGTTGATCTAATTTTACTAGATCGGAAACATATTGTCACTTATAGGAATAAACTTCAGTCGCCATCAGTATTTTTAGTCGCCAAAGGCGATAAAATGTCTAACTTGTAAATAAACATGATGCCTCTAGTTATAAACTAAGCCTCACTTAGACAAGTTTCCGTACTCAACATTTCAGAACCACTGCACAAAGGTCATTTATACCAAATAATTCATACTCGTATAAAATATCTCATTCTTCCAATAAATTAAACATGTACAGTATTGATTAAATCTACAACGACACATCCGTCACAGGGGAAGGTGGGAAACATGATCTAGTCAGAAGCGGGGATCTGCTACCATGGGCGGGCTTGTTATATTTTAGCTTGGTTGGTCCATCCCATTTTTAAGAAAGTGTTGCAGCTATGTAAATCCAGTGGATTTACATAGCTGCAACATTTTCTAAGCTGCAGTTATGTAAATCCAGTGTATTTACATAACTGCTGCAGTCTAAGATTTAAATCCAGTGGATTTCCAGCTGATTTAACTCAGAGTGTGCAGGCCATGTAGTTGGTGCATGTCAACCAATCAAACGGCTAGGATACTTATTATCGAAAAATTCTCGAGCTGTGAGGCTATAATGTGGAGTCCTATTACGCATGAACCACAATTGACGTCGTGTTTCCAAGGGAACTTCTTTCAGCAATTCAGGTAATTCTTCCTTAAGTAATGCATGTAATTTTTGTCAATTGAGCATGGGTTATAGGAAAAATGGACCAATCAGGTAGTCACTAGTGATACACCCGTGATATCATGCGGTTTCTTCCCATAATATAAGGAGCTTATTTAAAGCAGGTGTTCGGACAGTTCTGATTCTTCCTCAATCAGCAGTACCAGGCGAAAAGGATCCCATCTCTCAAAGACGCCGGTGGATCGTCTTTGCAGAAAGGTTTCCCAATAGAAACGTCTAGCTTCACTACTGTTCCCGTTGGCTCGTCCACATATAAAATGAATGCCTGCCGTTTCAGCGTTAAATTTTCGATTATTTATGGTCAAGATAAAAAATAACACGTGAATTGAAAACAACAGGAATGTCGATTTTCACTTACAGGTAAATTCAGGATAAATAATAAATAGAATAAACGATGAATCATTGTAAGAACAATTGTCTCACCCAGAAGGAGTAGGTAGATTCGTTCCAAATTGCATGCATATGCAAATGATTCATATTTACCTACGACATCACCATACTTATTAACAGGCGTTCTTACCCTCATGTATGAAAAAAAAGAAAATGGTCTGTAACTCGGAAGGAAGATGTTTCCAGGCCACTGTCCATATAAACTTTTTTCATCTCTATTCTCGGTAGAACACTCCCTCAAAGTTTGAAGAGAAGTTTCAAAAACACTCTGTATAACATGGATGCTCCCATTCAGAAAAACTAAAATTAACGAAAACATTCGCTTCTTTCAGGGTAACTGAAAGCAAATGACTTTCATATCAAATCTCGGCATCCATTTTCTAAATAAAAAGGATTTATTGGTTGTTAGAAATCCCCTTGCATTTCAGTAGTTTAATGTCAAATAATAATCATCGACTTCCTTTTAAGCAACCCCCCCCTCCCAGTACCCTTTAGTTAGCTTACCTAAAGGAAAGCTAACTAAAATTTTAAAACAAAAAACTATCGCTATTTGCGAAACCACTAGCCTTGTTACTGGAGCGGGTTTTATTGCTTTGCTAAATAATTACCTGACAAACAAAAAAGATAATAATTTCAAAATTTTTCAGTTGTGAATATTCTCCTTTAGTCATGACATTTTCAGCGCGTGGTTTTTCCTTTTCTATCGGTAACTACGGAAAGATTTCTCTAAAGTCATTCTAAAATGCAAAGTGCCTTCTATACTATACAAGGAAAGTTTTTGGCATTTCGAAACAGAACGGAAAAACATGACCAATACCCTTCCAAAGTAATTATCCGTGTGCGTGCTTGCGTGCCTTACATTTGAAATTAGTTGGTATTCGGGCAGAGACAGTGATGTTTTTGATTTCTTATCGAGAACTGTTTATGTTTATTTCAATAGGCAAACTTTAGATTACGCGCAGTTTACTACAATAAATATTATGACCTTAGTGGACTGTTAGCGAAACCTAATCAATCCAACATGCTCTTGGAGGTGAAACTGTTGCAACGTCTGATTAAATGTCAATCGTTTCTCTGTTAGTTTTCCAGTATCTAATGGTGTTTTCTTTTCATATGAGGATGGGCCCTAATGTCTCTTAATTCGTAACCTAAGCACTAGTGGTGCAGTATCGTTTCGGTGTGGTTGTTCGTTTACAAATTACCCTGTTTGAAATGGAATTCGAAACGCGATTTATGCAGTGATTGAGTTTATGACTGCCAAAAAAAGATACATTTTTAAACGTTATTGTGACTGGAGATGCATGCTGGATTCATTACTATAGATTATGTCCATTTATTCACTATTAAAACGTCTCCATATCTTAAAAAAAAAAAAAAAAAGAGGTCCAAGTATCAGCCAGGAAAGTGATTTTGGCTCTTTTTGGGGGGGGGGGGGATTTTTTAGTGTCGATAACTACTTCACAATAAATTCAGTCCGTACATTGAGACATTAGACAAGAATCAAGGAGTCTCTGGCATTTGAAGTTGTTCATCACCCTCCCATAGTTCAGATTGGCCCCAAGAGACATTTTTTGTTCCTAAAGTTTAAAGGATATCTCTGAGGTAGCAGCCATGAAGAGATGGTTGGCCACTCTGTCGAAAGTAACTTAATATCCTGCTTTAAATGAAAAGCGGATATCATCTGCAATTTGGATTCAATTTTAGGAGCATGCTTTTGAAATTGAGGAGTAACCAATTGAGGAGTTTGAAATTTATTTTTTGCGCCATACTGAAACATCCACTCAACGAAGCATGAGTTTCAGTATATCGGAGTTACGTTGCTGTCTTATTGAAAAATTACCAACAAATTTCAACTGTTCGTGCTTTTGCTTTCGAACTCAAAATTCATGGATCCATCTCAAAGTAACTTTTTTCATGCTCGGGTATTCTTTTACTTAAATATAATTCTTCCAAAACTAAAAAGTATAAATTTAAACTATCTGGCTCAACAAAACATAATATATAAAAAGCAATGTGTTCACCAGTACATGTTATTTGGTGAAATATAATTCCTTTAATTTTGGAAACCTACTACACAAACAAACCTTATCTTTGGAACAGATACAGTTACCTATCACTTTAAGAGGAAAAATTGCAAACTCTGATCCATCTTCTGAATCAACAGGCCCCCTACTATAAACATCACAAGTGTTTTCCATGCAGCTGGCAATTGAGCCACTTGTGCGATTCGAAATATCCTGTTGTAGGAGCCAGTAGTGATTCCAATCTTAACCATCTACTACGGTATCCACCTCCCACAGTTTTGTAACGTCCAATCGTCAACTGATATTTCCTATCGCGTCAAAAAATTCACGAAAATTACAAATCTGTTTACACTCCGGTAAATTTGACCGCCAAACTTCAGATAATGAACCAGTGAGTCCGTTTTCAAGTATGGTACTCATTATTAAAACGGCTACTCTTGTTACCAAAGAATCCCTCTCACTTATCTCAATATCCAGGCGATGACACATCTTAATATATACACAACTGACCCACTTTTTTAAACCTTCATTGCTGACGTTCTTGGCACTTCAATTGACTAATAAAAAAATAGCTCATTTTATGGCTGAAAACGGGAATAAATTGCTGTAAATACTGCTCCTCTGGAAAGGTGTTATTCTGCCAACTGTCGCTGTTTATGCAGCGTGTTGACCATGCGGATTAACTTGTGTTGAGTTTGGTGATAAAATCCTACAATAAATACAACTAACATATCGGTCCCGTGAAAAGGAACAAACACAGTCGACATTTCGTCATCTTTATTCATGGTGTATACCACAAATGCGGCTTTCCCATATACTGCCTTTCTTAGAAATTCCATTTCATCTTGTGTAAGAAACACTTTTCGAAGAACCCATCTATCAACTTCGATAACCGCAAAAGAGGAGTAGACAATTTTCTGTTTCGCAGAAATTAAAGACAAAATAGGTGTACCCACACTTGTTTAACCACTTCTTTGCAATGCAGTCCTTCACAGCATACAGGATTTCACTGTGTGCTTAAATAACAACAGATTTAGCACACGGAAGGAAAGAAGTGGCGAATGACGTCACTGCTTCCGATTGGGAGTCCAAGGAACCTTTCAAGTTCCTTACGTGGTTATCTATCAGTGGCAATCTTAGAATGTAAGTTTATTTGTGACAGACGCGCATCACTGACGTTTATGTCTATGTCACCCTGATAATTATTTTGAATATAAAATAGGGGAACTGAAAAAGTCAAAAAATTATATTTAAGTTTTGAAATTTGTTTTGTTTTCGAAACTTTTCTCCTTTAAAAAATTGCGTCTGTTCTGTGGTCGATTTTCTCTTTACTGGACGAAAAACCGGGAGAAAAACCATGCTATCTTCGCCTGAGACCGACTAATTCAGCCACGTTGTGAAAAATGCCCATAAAAATTCCTCACGTCATTAACGGAACTCGAACTGGGTCTTTTCCCACCGACGTGGGGAGGGCGGCGATTCTACCAACTGTGCTACACACGAGGTCCAAATTATGTTAGACCAGCTGTGATCTGACAGTGAAGACATAAGCCCTGACTGTTAGTGAGCACAGATTGACATTTCCGCTCTGTACGCTGAACTTGGAGTGGGTTAACAAATAGAACTATGTCGCTGTTCTGCACCAAGCTGGTATGATACCTGGAAATAAAAGTTGCGATTAGTTGGTGGGGAACATGTCAGTCATGGTTTGTTTATTTGACTAAGGTTACAAAGATAACGTTTGGATTTAGCAATAAGCTCGATATGCTTTAAAAATTTTGATTCAAGAGATACCCAAGTAACACATGACCACACAACAGATCGTCGTTGGCATAGTCTCGACTCTTGCGTATCTTATTAAGAAATATATCTCGGAGATTAATTCAGGTTGGTTGTTGTAACGGTTTAGGCGCATCAGTAGCATATTGCGCTATATACACTGCCTTACCATTCCGGACACCCATCCATGGATGGGGGAAACAGGTTCTATGCATGCAACATGTCACAGAACCTGCTATAAATATGCACAGGGTGTAGAGTGTGTTTAGTGTCAAATAGCACCAGGGGTTTCCCCCATCTCCGCATAGTATACATTGTGGGTGTGAAACAGAACACTGTCAATGTCAGAGGTTTAAAGGTATATGGATTTTGTATATGTGTATTGTCGTGTACTGTTGTTCCTCTGGTCATTTAGCCGCTGGGCCCCTACTGGGCTTCGAACACACAATTGCAAAAGTGGGCATGCAAGATGACACGTTCAACAGAATTGATCACCCCAATAAATGCTAGAGGCCGATTAACATGGTGTAAGGAGCGCGAATCCTGGACTGTAGAGCAGTGGAAAACAGTCCTATGGACAGACGAGTCAAGGTTCGCACTCTACCAGTCTGATAGCCGTTCCTGGGTGTGGGAATGCCAGGGGAACAGTTCCTTCCTGATTGTATCCTCCCAACAATAAGATTTGGTGGAGGTTTGTCATGGGCCCATTAGTCGTTATCGACAAAACCATGAATGCCGTGCAATACCAGGACAGCCTGGACAATTATGCATTTCCAGCATTATGGAAATACTTCGGGGAAGGAAATACCTGTAGCAGCAAGACAACGCACCATGCCATACTGCTCGGGTCGTAACAGAGTGGTTTGAGGACATGAGTGTGGAAAAGTTGGATTGGCCAGTCCAGAGTGCTGATCTGAACCCTATCGAGCATCTTTGGGATATATTAGATCGTCGGGTACATGCACGTCGAGATCGCCAAAAGAACAAGGCTGAACTGGTGCTGCGTTAAAGGCCGAGTGGAGAACATATCACTTGACATTTATTAAAAAAATAAAAAATAAATTTTCTGTTCATACTCCGGGACGACCAAACGGTCAGAGGAATTCACAAGATAGACATAATACAAGAAACATCATCGTATTCAGCAGTCACGGGCTTGAACCCCCGTCACTCAAGGCACGTGTACTTATACGTCCACGCGCCTGACCACTAGGCTATGGCGGCCTAAGCTGGTTGAGAGTATGCCGCAAAGATTGAAGGCCGTCAATAGAAGCAAAAGGTTTCAGCACAAAATATTAAATGACACAATATTTTTATTTTTTTTTTTTTTTGTCTAAAGGCAAGTGTTTGGATATTAATGGTGGGGCAGTGTATTATAATATATCTGTAAATTGCGTGTGCTCTCATGCGTCCGAGACCGACTAATTCAGCCAAAATTCGCAGCGTCATTGATGGGATTCGACCTCAGACGTCTTCGCTACCCGTGCAAGGAGGGTGATAATGCCAACTGTGCTAACCAGATCATGTTTTGTAATACCCTGTAATCACAGCGCCTAAAATGCAACACTTATTTCAGTCTTTGTGATTTAATAAATTAAACAACAGTAGTATACCGTCAATGCTTTTGTAATGAATTTTACTTATTTTTTGATTTTAATAAGAACTGAAATATAACAGTATTTAATGTTTCTGTATTTAGTAAATAGAAAATAAAAACTGAGCAAAGAAATCAACAACTTTTATCTGCGAAGAAGAACCGAGAACATTTCGTTTTTGCGCATTCGTCATCTTTCCTATTCATTCCTCCAGTTGGCGCACGGAAAGAAACATATCTAGTGCTCTTCGGCTACAGTATATTAATAATTTCCTGATTCCTATTAGTCAGATTTTAATGAAATTTGGGATGGTTCAACAAATCTTTCTAAAAGAGCCAAATATAAACTTTCGTGAAAATCCAACCACTGGGAATCCAGTTATTACATGAGAACGGACATTCAAGACAACAGACGCTATATGCTAATGCGCCTAAAAACTGGATACTTAATTTTCCACATTTGGTATAATGAAGTGATATTTCTAAAGAGGAAAAGGTTTACGCGATCAAACATTTTATACAAAATGCAGAAATATTAATCATCACCATACATACAAAGAGAA
Organism: Mastigoproctus giganteus; assembly: GCF_048544385.1. Lineage (NCBI taxonomy): Eukaryota > Metazoa > Arthropoda > Arachnida > Uropygi > Thelyphonidae > Mastigoproctus > Mastigoproctus giganteus. The sequence goes on along the minus strand of NC_143576.1, from coordinate 205,090,080 downwards.
ACAGACCAATCCCGTGAAATTTAAAACCATCGCTTACAAATATGTCTTCATCATCTATTTAATCAGATATCTTTGTTCCTTTTTTCTTGTTTGAATATTGAACTTCGCCTGGAAAGTGATGTGAGTTGATTCCACACGAACGACTTCTGTTTATTTTAACAAGATAGCGGTTAAGAATAAGGAAGATCAGTGTGTTACAAGTGCCGCATACCACTAAAGGTTTGTCTGAAATGTAAACAACTCCACATTTGAAGGGCGTATCTCAACAAATACTGATAAGATTTCTTAGAAAAATACTCTAATAACTTTTCGAAGCCTTCTCGATGACATCTGAAAAAGAGTTTACAAACACAGTAAAACCTGAAGAACTGTTAGCGGAGCGAATGCAAATGACTCCTCGATTTATCTTTGATAGGTGTAAACAATCTAAAAAAAAAAATACAAATTAGAAAACAGAAACGCTCCTAGGGTTATTCAAAAAAATTTCCTTAAAATGTACATTTGAATATATTTTGTGGTCAGCGTGATTATTCCGAACCAAGAAGCAGCTATTGTCGCCATCATAGGTTCACTTCTGCCCTTCCTCGGTACCTCTTCTCCATTGATTGCATCTCTTGAAGTAAAGTCCGGGGGGGGGGGGTTGCACAGTGGTTATAATTACTATCCTCCCCACAGTGGAAAAGGCTCGGGTTTGAATCCTGTCAATAACGAGAGGAACTTTTATGGTTTTTTTCACTCAGCTGAGTTAGTCTGTTTCGGGTATGAGTAGCAAGGTTTTTCCGGAGAAAAACCTTGCTATCCTTGCTAAACTGTTTTTTCGTCCAGCGAACAGGCAAACCAACCAGAACAAATCCACAATTTATGAATATATTACAGCTTAATCCTTACAGCCCATTCTCTTTTCCTGTAGTGCTGATACTAACCTGCTGAACCAATGGCAGAGAAAGCAAGGGAACTTGGTGAAACCATCTGGTGTATATTCCCATTGGGATGCAATATAACTTTCATAATTTTACTTGAACTGTCTATGAAAAGACGCCACTTTCTGGATTGTGGTTGATACCAATTTCTTCATGACCAATTATACGAAACTTTTTATACAAATACTACAGACTCTTATATTGTATATCACAGTATTAATGCGCACTTATGTCATACGGTACATATAAATGTTGCAAAAATCCCCAATTACCGCCAAAATATTGACACAGCACGGGGAATTAAAGAAATAAATGTAAGGTGTAAGATTAAAAAGTATTATTCTTGTACATTAAATAATAGAGAAAAATAAACTGAAAAATCAAAACTAAAAGTGCTGTAAATTCGTTAAAATGCACAGGTAGTTTTCGTTAAGCCACATTATCTTTATCAACCAGATGTCGTGTAACAGCTGTGAGAAGTGCGAATTCTACACGTGATAGTTGCAGAGTATGGAGTATCAACCATGTAGTAAGTGTATAGATAACATTGGCTAAGGGCTAGCTAACGTTGGGATAGTACACGATGCGGTCGATCTCAAGTGTCGCCAACGTTCATCATATTGTGCTATCATGCCACCTTTGAAGTACAAATTTTTTGCAGAATTAAAAAAAATATATGAAAACAAAATTTTTAGAGAGCGCTAAACACAGTACGCTCACAATGATGTCATCAACATCGAGCTATCCTTGTCATACTTATGTTGAGTCCATCTTTCCTAATCAAACTGTATGGAGTACACCGAATATGAAGCGATTTTAACCACTTCCTATGCCAATGTATGAATTAAGTGACTATATTCGTGGCTTCGTATGGAGAAATTTGCTCCTGCTGCCAGGTGTGATGCAGCAATCACGGATTATTCCTAGAAATTCTGTTTACAAACAGCAGGATTGTGCTTTGCAGGGGCTGTCTTGACGTTTCCTTTTAGTGGACATAATTGTCCCCACAATCTGGACCCCAATAACAGTAAAGCTCCTTATCACGAAGTCGTTAACCTTGATCACGTAATTTTCATCCTCAAGAAACTCTTATTTTTGCTATGAAGACCTGAATATTATTGAGAAAGTTTCATAAAATATATTATTATTATCTAAAATTATACTCACTGAGTCTACAAATTCCTGAATCATAATAAAATATAAATAACTTACAAGGAAATTCCTCTCTTTATTACAGCCTTCTTTTTCTCAATAAGAAGTCATTTGCATAACCGGTACCTCTTTATTGATACTACCGATTTAACTATCAGGCAGAATTTCAATACCTAATATATGTACAATAAAGAATGTTTGTTTTGTTTTTTTTTTGTTCTCAGAAAAAAAACATTGTGTTTTAAAATATAATTCTTTTAGCGTATTAGACACGTTTATTAAGTTTCAGTGACCTGTTTGCATTGTCTGGCAAACTTGATTAGCTAGAATGATAGTGAAACATTTGTTTGTCTTTAACGAACACTTAAAAATAACGTTTTCACCACCAAGGTTAAGTAGTAGTTCCCTGTTAAAAAAAAAACAACCTACTAGAAATCTGGCAGTCTCTCAAGGTTGAGTGTGCTGCAGAGCCAATAACATCCTTTCTCTTTCATTCCTGTCTAGCATTTCATTCTAAACGGGAAATCAAAATCATATATCAAGGATTTCCTTATTTTATAAGATTCACTTAGTTACTTAATACAGTATTTAAGTGGTTTTAACCAATGTAAATATTTACTTATTTATTTCACTTTATAAAATTAAATAAAATTGCCTTCGCTTTGCTACGTTTCCTTTTTGTTTCTGTTTGTGTAGAGTATGCATTGTGTCTGTGTAACATGTATTATCAGATCAGATTGCTTGCTTGCAAGCTAAAGAAAACGATGGGGAGAGTGAAATCCGAGGGAATTGTTTACCTCGGTCGAGACCAACTAACTCATTCTTCGCATCTTCGATAGTAGTCGGATGGTGACCCTACTGATCTAACAGGTTGAGGTGGTTCCTCCACACAAACCTTTCAGTTTCGATACGCTTTTTACAACGTTAAACTAGGGTGCTGTATACTGGGGTTCTAAAGCTCCTTGTCACAATGTTAGAGCCAGCCACGAACCCCTTCTTCATCGTACTATTGCCATCTTCAAAACGCTCTTTACGGCAGCTGTTTTCAAATCAGCGTCCGTAGATGATGTAATTCAAGTTTTGGGTTAAGGAATCCCGTGCCTTTGATTTGAAACCGTTGGACATAATTATAGCAGATTTATTTGTGTAATCTCCTATTCAGAGCAATCTCCACCTAGTATAGGAAAAAAGTAAAACTAATTTTATTTATGAAATGTTAAATTTCATGTGGTTTTTTTTTTTTTTTTTTTTTTTCGCACCTCCCACTCCCAAAATATGTTGTGAGCCCAACGGTTATAAAAGTTTCGAAGCCATTGCTTAAGCGAGGCAGAGATAACTGAGGATAAAAGTTGGCAGGAGACTGGCATCCCACGACCGGGATTGCCTCCATGTGCGTAGGTTGAGAAGCCGGGCGTTGTCATCAAGGAGAAACACCTCATTACGGTTTGGTTAGGCCAAGATCTTTGGACGCAGTGTTCCAGTTACATTAATGTCTCGTTGTGGCGCTTTTATTTAATCATGGTATCCTTTTCAAGTCCACAACCCGAAAATTATTAATGGCATTCATTGTTGCAGAAACGATAACCAGTGGTCCAAGCCTAAACCATACCAACCCCACACAATAACAGCACCTCCGTCAAACTCCACAGTTGGGACTGCACACTCTGGTAAATAAATTCTCTAGGAATCAGCCACACCCAAACACGACCATCATATCGGAAAACCGTCTACAGTGATTCGTCGCACCAAAGCATAGTTTTCAAAGTTCCAAGGTATAGAGTGGTACACGAGTTTGAATTGGCTGCGATTCGACTTCGTGTGACTGCCAAATATGCTAATTTTCATTCTCTATCTTGTAAAATTCTGTGATCCTATATGACCGTTCTGAAGTCTGAACAGAAAATTTATTGATTAATTTTTATGATGACTCACGGGAAGTGGATAAACTCAAATCTTCGACCCATCTATTGCATTCCGTTGATGCAATTACTTGTAGCGTGAATGGAGTTCCTTCCAAACTAATTCCTGACACTCGGGTGGGTCATTTTTTTCAAAATCCCAGGGGTCTCCGAATACTTTTTTTTTTTAATGTAAACCCTAACACGAGAGGTATTAGAACCTATAGTACTTAGTACCGTGCTTGGGGTTGGAGGTTGAGAAGACGAAAGAAGATATTTGTTGACATTGGACTTGAACTTCTGTATACTGTAATTTTAAGGAAATATGTATGAAGGAAGGTTGTTCCCGAAAACGGCAGTTGAATGAATAAATGAGGAAGATGAAAAGTTGGTTCTGTGAGTTTCAAGTTGGACGGTAAATGGATGTTGGCTGGTGGGGGACTCTGTTTTGGAAGGGAGAGAGCGGGAATTATAGAAGCCAATTCAGAAGAGCAGTGCCCATGGAAATATCTGTAGAAGAGGCATGCAGCAAAAACAGCATCTATGAGACAGCGAGTGGAGAGACTCTGTTAGAGATGAATCATTAATTAACCTAACTGCCCTTTTCTGAACGTAATCAAGAAGCCTGAGAGTGGTTTTGGGTGCACCACCCCAGATGTGGGAACAGTATTCCATGGTAGGGCGGATTTGCGATTTGTACAGAGTGAACAGCTGTTTGGAAGAAAAGTAACGCCGAGAGCGAAAGAGAAAAACCAAGTTTTTTTAGATGTAGGGGAAGCAATATTTGTAATGTGCTTGTGCCATGGGAGATTAGAAGTCAGGGTAATCCCCAAAAGAGATATATCATTTTGCCTAGAAATCGGAGTGTCACCAAAGATTAGCATAGGAGCAGAAGAATCCTTTTTGCGACATATAAGACAAGACTGAGTTTTAGAAGGATTGAAATCAACTAAGTTGTCCTTGCCCCACTGGAGAATTACCTGGAGATCGGCATTTAAGGAATTGGTAGCGGATATTCAAGACGATGAAGCTGATTGAGCAGGGAAAGGTTTCTCAAAATGGAAAGTGGAATGCAATGTGCTATCATCGGCAAAACTATGGATAGGATTTCCAGTCAATAGAAGAAAGTCATTAATATACAAGAGGAAAAGAGTGGAGGAAAGAACTGAACCTTGGAGGACACCAGAATTAGTGGAGAAGTTAGAAGACAGAGAGCCATCTACCATCACCCTCAGTGAGCGATCAGAGAGAAAACTGGATAATCAATTACTAAAAAGAGTTGGCAAACCATAAGATGGAAGCTTGTTTAGAAGACCTTTATGCCAAACATGATCGAAAGCCTTTGAGATGTCAAGAGCAACTGCTTGTATTTCACCGAACTTTTCCATTGAATTAGTCCATAAATTGTTAACATAAGCCAGAATATCACCAGTGGATCGACACTGATGGAATCCATACTGGCGATCGTTGATCAGACGGAAGGTTTCTAGGTAGTTTAAGAGTTGGGGGGTTAATTGATTTCTCCATTACTTTAGAAAGAATAGAAGTAATTGCAATTTGATGATAACTGAATGGGAGGGATTTGTCACCCTTTTTAGGAACTGGCTGTATATGAGCAAATTTCCAAACAGAAGGAAAAACACCTTTGGAATAAGAAAGTGAAAAAAGGCGGCAAAGAACAGAAGTAAGTTCAGAAGCACAGGTTTTGAGAACAAGTGGAGAAATACTATCGGGAACTGAATATTTCTTAGCATCAAGATTCGCCAAAATCCTTTTGAAGGAAGACCACAGGAGGCATTGAATGGAGCGTGTTGGGAATGGTGGGAGGTGTTTTACCAAGATCATTAATACATGAGTTGGAAGAAAAATGGGATGCATGCTAGGAGGTCGGCTTTATCCTTGGCTGAAGTGACAACAGAACCATCTGGTTTGGACAGAGGTGGGAGCAGAGAGATGGGCAAAAGTTGCGGTCAACAGCTTTGGGAAGAGACCAGAATGCTCGGCTACCATTAGGGCAAGAAGCAAGTTTTCTACCCTTAACCTGTTCAAACTCTATTTTGGACTGATTAATAACTGCTTTACAATTGTTGCGATCTTTGGTGTAGGCAGAAAATGAAACCGAAGAATTAGAAACAAGCCAATTACGACATGCAACGTTCTTCTCTTGAACAGCCTTAGCACATTTACTGGAAAACCAAGGTTTCGATAGAGAACGTGATTTTAAAGTGGAGTGTGGGATAAAGGATTCCATTCCTGCAGGAATAATTTCACTGACACGATCTGAGCAAACGCTGAAATCAGAAGTTTTGAAACAGTAATCCGACCAAGGAAAAGAAGAAAAGAAATCTCGCAGGTCGTCCCATTTTGCATTCTTGTAATGCCAAACACTAAGTTGGGAACAGCCATGAGATAATAAAGGCTCCATAGGAGAAGAGACAATCACCAAGTTGTGATCTGAGGTGTCTAAAGGTCCTTTCACTTCGACCATGTACTTAGAAGGGTTGTTTGTGAGAAAAAGATTAAGCGTGTTGGCTGTATGGTTAGGATTGTCCAGTATTATTGTAGGTACATGAATAATTTGTGCAAGGTCATTTGTAATTGCAAAAGCTTCAGCATCTCCACCACCTGGGTCGGTATGACTAGAAAAAGGAAGCCAGCTGGAGTTGTGAACATTAAAATCACCAAGGAAAATTACCTCACTGTTAGGAAAGTTGGACTGGAGAAAGTCAAGTTGCAAAGAGAGGAAGTCAAAGAGCTCCAAGTGATTAGTGGAGTTGGGAGAATGGTAGAGACAACAGATGAATTTGACACAATGAGGTTGAGAGATTTTAAGCCAGAGAAGATCGAAAAGAGGAGATTCCAAATTACCAAGTCTCTGACAGGGAATATCGGAACGGAAATATGCACAAGTACCACCTTTGAGGAGAAAGGAATCATACACCGAATAATTTGGGCAACTAAGATAAGCAGTTGTTGAATCAACCGATAACTGAGATTCTGTCAGAAAAAGTACATGGAGTTCGGCAGACTGCAAGTGGAAATGGGCCGACAGGGCTAGCTGGGTGGGTAAAGTGCCTGCCTGGCAACCCAAAGGTCGCGGGTTCGAATCTCGCCTCGGGCTTGGATCAAAGTACTGCAAAAACCTTGGGAGGTGCATTATGGCCACAGAAGACGATGCACCAACAACTACCAAAAAAAAAAAAAAAAGTGGAAATGGACATCGTAGACCACGTAAAAAAAAGTAAAGTGCAGCCATTATCAACCCACTGCAGGGTGGAAGCCTCCTCAACAATTCATGCTGAGGGAAATGGACCATAATCTGCCACGCTGGTCCAGTGCGGGTTGGCAGATCGACCGTATTCAGCAGTCAGGGGCTTGAACCCCGGTCTACTCAAAGAGCGTGTGCTACTGCACTCCCGCTCCTACCCACTCGTATATTTGTGAAATGAATTAGGAAATGTTTGGGAGGTTCAGATTTTTTCACAGATAAGCTTATTCTATTAGTTTGAAAATTCATGGTGTATTCAATAGTAAGAAAAAGTGGGTGGGACATGCTGTATGAAGTAATGAAATTTTTGGATATGGCGTACACATGGTAAGAATATACCCAGATCCTTGACATAACGTGGCCTCGACAATACCCCCCCGCATACACACTACTCGGTTTTTTTTTTTTTTTTTTTGATTTGGTAGTTGTTGGCGCATCGGCTTCTGTGGCCATATTGCACCTCCCAAGGTTTTTGCAGTACTTTGATCCAAGCCCGAGGCGGGAATCGAACCCGCGACCTTTGGGTTGCCGGGCAGGTACTTTACCCACTCGGCTAGCCCGGTCGGCACACTACTCGGACTCCCTCCAGTCACTATCTGGTAGAGTAGAGGTAGCAAGATTATACACTAGCTGATCCGGAAGCCTCCTAGAAAGTTACCAATAGGTTCGGTCCGGTGTACTAACTAGCGGCCGGCCTGCGAACACCGTTTTAGAGCTGTACCCTCGAAATGTAAGGAAGATTAGATCTCGCCACGATGTTCATCATAACCTCAAAAGTCATCAATCATACTGCATGATGGAAGACATGGGGAAGGGTTGACCGGAACTTAGCTCTGGAGACTAAACATGGGTTCCACCACTTCAAGCCTCCAATAAGCAAAGTGGTATTGCACCGGTTGATGAGAGTCATCTACCACCTAGTACTGCCTGGTAACACAGAGGGGCGGTATTCCTCCATGTGGTGTGGGCGTCACACCTCCACCCCTACTTACATTGGTTCACACCTCGGTGGTCACCCACCGTGTGCATGGAGGTTATACCCATCTATGCCTGAGACTGAGTTAGTCAGTCTCAGGCATAGATAGCAAGGTTTCCCCCCCAGAAACTGAGGTTTTTCGTCCAGCAAAACAGGCAAGTTGACCAGAGAACACACGCAATTTAGAGACACAATACATATACGGATATATGTAAGAAATTACGGGTGGCATTTGGTGAGTAGGGGCTTGGCACACCCAGAGTCCTGAGCTGGACGTCATCATTCTTCTCTCGGTGATTCCTTTCTACTTCTGACTCTCTCTCTCTCTCTCTCTCTCTCTCTCTCTCTCTCTCCTGGTGCAGCGTAAGCCTAGGCTTCCATGCACCATATGGCTGGCTATTAATAAATAATAATTTGATTTGAATATAGTGTGTGGCAAGTAGCATGCATATACAGTATATAATTTGGCTGTCGTCATACCCAGCTGTGCGAAGAAGATTTGAAATCGATCCCGTCGTTGACTGAAGTTGCAAAATATTTCTCGTTGGTATGGCAGGAACTATTAAAATCTTTTTCTTGAACTGTGGCCGAGTATCGATTTCCGGCGGAAGGGGGGGGATCCTATGGTACCTCAACCCTCGGAAACACTGTTGTTTCCGAGGTGTGAGATACCATATGACAAACGACAAACTGATGATCTTCTACAAGTTGACTTCTTCACTGTGACCATAATTCCTGTTTTAGACTCCTGCTCACGATTTTAAAATCTTCATGGTTGACCTACAAGTGCCAGTTGGATCCTCGGAGATCATCACAACCTTATGTTGGGACTTTTTTGTGTCAGATACGTTCATGGTTTGCATTCTGACATGGACATTATATTGAGAATGAATTGATCATAGGGAACCTAAGAGAATTGTACATCAGCATTGTTCAGTAGTACAGCACTGTAAACAGTTTGCGGGGTTGCCAGGAAAGCGGACTGGGACCACATAGTACAATAAATAAAAAGTCAACGTACAATAAATAAAAAAATACAATATATAGTACTGATGCTGCATTCCCTTAGCTGCCAGTGATTGTACAATCACATCATCCATTTTATACCGAAACCAATTCAGAACAGTTATGGTTTAATTGCAAGCCAGTTTCGTCGTTATTATATTGTAACTGCAGCTAGCTGAGAAGGTTCATATCGCCAAGAATTTTATCAAACAATTTGAAAAGGTTGTTGAATATTTCTTCATTAAATTCCAGGAGTCAATTTTCTGAATTTCACAAAAAAAAAATTGGCAAGTTTTGTCTTTTTAGAGTATTAGTGACGAGTATTCCTTTTTTTGTTCCATGGATGGTAAATTTAAATCCCTGCTGAAAACGAATTATTCTTCTCTGTGGTTTCCTTTTCTATTCTAGCGAATCTTCCATTCTCGAATTTTGTCACTTTTTTTTCATTTGATCTCTCCATATTCCTCTGGTGATGTTTTATTGTCTAACGGTAGTAGCCTCTAATAAACCTGATCTTGATTATTTATGTAGTGTTGGTTGGCCAGTAGCCGATCGATTTTTCTCTGGAGTTATAAAACAAAAAAAAAAAAAAAAAAACTAATACGACGTTATTACTCGATAATCAAATAGCCATATTTCCCTCTAAACATGTTATTTGCGAACTTGCCCTATGTACACCATTTGGTAAGATAAACTTCTAATTGAAGTAGCAATCGAAGATCTAATCTCTGCATGTTGATGGTCAAAATTCTAGCTCCTTCCCGAGTGACGAAATCAGTATGCATGAGAAGAAAATTAATGAGACTTCCCCCTTTGAAATTTTTGAAGTCAGAGATTTTTTTTTTCACTAACTTGACCTCAAAATGACTTTTTACCCTCACACAGTTGGTGGCCATGAATATAACGACCGTCCACCAGGTATAAAAATTCCTCGCCACAGCTTGATGTAGGCTGAGAGCTACTTTAGTAATTACTTACTCAATTAAAAGTAAGCTTGTTTCCAACCCACGATGACAGCAGGCTTCCTAAGGAATACCTGCTAGGGGCCTACGGGGCAATAATTTACCCAGATTACGGATTCCAAGCTATATCTCATTATCGGCACACTCTTATATAACAGAATTTTTCATTTGTTATTATAACCTGATATAAACTATAGTCATTTGAAATTATTACTCTGCATTTTGGAGAATGCAGTTTACGATTAGTAGAAATTAAGCTAGGTGATCTGCGTGCTTTAACCCTGGTTGGAAAACATGGTGAAATATAAACTTATGTGTCAAATGCTCTACTGGATGTTTTTTAATTGGAGAGAACAGATAGGTGTTGAAGTAGTTAATGATGATGAAACTAACTGGCATCAATAAGCATGAATAAAAGATTACGGAAAACATTTTGTTAGCAAAGTCACCCAATGATTGCATAAATATATCTGAAGGTCAAGCATATGCACAAGTTAAACATTGGGAATAAAAATAACTTAAAAGCTCCGTTCATTCTAACATGTTTTTGATTAAATTAACTCAGAATTTAGTCTTGGAACCAAATGAAAATCTGGTATTTAGCTTCTGTAGAAGTGGAAAAGATTGACCAGCAATCAGTCTGTGGTTCCATTTTCAGTTTGAATGCTGCTATGGCATGAAAGAAAGGCTTATTTTCTCTTGAAGCTGTAATTGTTCGGTTTCCGGAGGAGTTAGTTTTATTCCAACGTACATGCAAACCGTCCTTGGATACCTACGAATTGCAAAATCGACATGCTGGTGCCTCGTGGAATTAGCAGCCTCGGAGCATAAAATTAAATATTTCAACTGAATATTTATTAAAGTATAATGAATATTGTATATTTTCAAAGTCCGCGAGAGTAGCACAGCGATTATAATCACCGTCCACCACATACCTAGTGGAAAAAACCCGGGTTAGAATCCCATCAATGAGCCATTGTTTCCTACCCCTTACGACACTCGAGGCTTTCATCCAGCAAACCGATCAGAGAACACATGCCATTTTACAGACATAATACATAATGTAACTCTCGGGTGGCCCTAATATGACAGTTTTTTTTTTATTTTATTTTGTGTGTGTTTTCAGATAATTTTTTTTCGTGTCTGTTGCTTAACTTTCTCAAAACCGGTGTCATGAATTCTCTCTCTCTCTCTCTCTCTCTCTCTCTCTCTCTCTCTCTCTCTCTCTCTCTCTCTCTCTCTCACATGAGTGTGCATCGTTCTACTTACTCAAAGCCATAACGTACTGAAATTTGATTTCTTTCACGGTTAGTTTCCTTTTGTGGTTTCTTTACAGTATATCTTCGGGATTATATTTCTTGTTATTTAACCCACTCAACAGTTCCGAACTTAAAGGAACTGTTTAACGATGTGCATTCCTATGCTGTAGCATGTTCGGTGATATCAGTCTGCATATTAACGGTCACTTTAACTCTACAAGAATACAAATACCTTGTTATTCGCTTTTAAAATGCGTTTTAATTGCATTATTTACTGGCGAAGTTCCAGTATATGTGTACAGTATGCATGATCAGCTCTTTAAGGTGGAGCGCCCTTCTTTCCATATATAAATTATCAGTTTTATAGAATGACAAAGCAATACGATAACACCAACAGAATGAAAAGGTAGAACGATACAGCATAAAGAAGAAAGAATCCTAGTTACAAAAGGAGTGCAAGTGAAGTATATAGAAGAGTTGCGTTCTTTATACCACAAAGTCTGTCCTGATCCTTCAAGGAAAATTGAGTGCTGAGGAATAAAATTGAAACAACGTCCTACTTGTTGTCCTTGATACCGATAACCTGTAATATAACTGTGCACCGACAAGTGAACATGTAATAATCAAGCACTGTTGTTTATTAATACCTATAGTTTTCCTTCCCTGAATAGACTATAGGTTATATAAAGATCGATTATTCGACTTGGATTTCCAGACCAATAAAAGAACTTTGCAGATAGCGATTACTACATGCTTTTTGCATTTACATGATTTTACATTGGCTAAAATATTTTAGCAATAAAGAAAATTTAATTAACATTTAATTAAATGTTAAAGGGTGACACGAGTAATTACAGACCAGTTAGTTTAACTTCTGTTCCGGGTAAAATAATGGAGTCACTGGTTAAAGATGCATTGCAGGATCATCTAGACAAGACTGCAGAAATAATTCAGACACAGCATGGGTTTGTTAAGGGAAAGTCTTGTCTGAAAAATTTGATAGGATATTATGATGTGGTTACAAAGGAACTGGATGCGAAAAATAATTTTGATATCATATATTTGGATTTCAGGAAAGGTTTTGACACTGTTGCGCATGGAAGACTATTGTACAAATTGGAGCAGAATGGTATTAAGGGTAAGTTGCTACAATGGATAAAAGGATGGTTAAGCGGGAGAAGACAGAGGGTGGTAATCAATGGGTGCTGCTCTTCTTGGACTAATGTTACTAGTGGAGTCCCACGGGGTTCGGTGTTGGGTCCACTGTTGTTTTGTATATTTATCAATGATATTGATGAAGGTATATCAGGCTTAATGTCGAAGTTTGCAGATGATACAAAGGTTGGCAGGGTTGTTAATGACAGACAGTAATGGCAGTGTGCTACTGCAACAGGATCTAGATAATTTGGGCAGATGGGCTAAGAAGTGGCAACTGAAGTTTAACCTTGACAAATGCAAAGTACTGCATATGGGTAGAAGTAACCCCAGAGAAACGTACCAACTGTGTGGTAGTACACTTAAGGTGGTAGAAAATGAAAAAGACCTGGGAGTAATTGTGCAGTCAGATATGAAGTTTTCTGAGCAATGCAGACAGGCTGCCAGGGCAGGTCATGGGGTATTGTCAATGATATATAGGAATTTTGCTAGCAGGGAGAAGGAGGTGATTGTCCCTCTGTATAAGACAATGGTCAGGCCACGCCTTGAGTACTGTGTACAGGTCTGGAGGCCTCATTTTAGGAAGGATGTAGATTTACTTGAGCGTGTACAGAGAAGGGCAACAAGATTGGTGAGGGGAATGAAGGGATCCTCTTACCAAGAGAGGCTTAAGTTCTGCAAATTGCAGTGGCTGGAGACTAGGCACCTGCGCGGTGATCTGATTGAGGTATATAAGGCCTTGAATGGGTAGAGCACGCTAACTTCCACTTGTTCAGATTACGAACCTAAGGGGACATAAATTCAAATTAAGAAAAGACAAATGTAGATTAGATGTGCGGAAATTTGTCTTTAGCCAGCGGGTGGTTAATTGCTGGAACAAACTTCCATCTGTCGTTATGGAAGTTGATAGGTTAAGTAAATTTAAGGAGGAACTGGACAGGCATTTGGAGGGAATGGTGTGATTTTTTTTTTTTTTTTTTTTTTTTTTTTGGCTGATGCTGCATAAGCTCATACACTTGCTTTCTTGCATCAAACGCCACTACTACTACTACTACAACTATATCACTTGGAAAAATTAAATCTAATGAGTTTTTATTACCTATTAAAATCAATTACGCAAATACCACGCTGTATATTTCAAGTGAGGCGAAGGTACGAGAGGCTTCCTTGCAGGGCCGTGCCAAGTCTCGGGCGAGCGGGTCAGTCAGCTTGGACCCATTTATGCTAGGGGCGTAATAATGAAATACATGAAAAAATTAAGTTGTAAGGGGGGAACAGTATGAACTGGTTGTCCCAGGTGCTCAATTAGCTATAAACGGCCCTGCTTCTTTGTTACCTACGAAATATTTACGCGTAACGCTAACCATGAATGACAAAACAGATATCGCCCAAAAAGCTGTTGGCAATTTTAATACGGAGTAATTCTGATCATTAAAAAAAAAGTCGGAAAACTCACTCCACGGTTTTATCCGATCGATAATATTTCTTGGCTACTCTGAACAAAAAGATCCAAACAGACATGTGATACACTGGTGTGCAAAACTTAAGGACCAATACTATTTCTAAAGGTTACAACCACAAAATCAAACGAAACAGCCTGTGGCGATTTGCATAATTGTGGCCGTTCAGTAGAAAGCTGGTGCACATGCAAAAATTTGAATCGTGATGAGAGGGCTCACATAAATAGATAAAAGCAGCAGTCAGCAGTTATGTGCAAATTACCGAATGGTGAGCACGATTGTTACAGACGTTCGATTGGTTTCATACAGTGCTACAGACAACAAAATGGCCAATAGACAACATCTGGATGACTTTGCCCGGGATCGAATAATTGGGAGCTCGAGGAAGGTCGAAGTGCGAGGAGTCTGGTTACAGAGTTCGGTATCGCCCATAGCATCGCCTCACGTGCATGGTTGGCCTTCAGAAGGACAGGTACAGCTGTTCGAATGACTAGTGGTGGTCCTCCACGAAAAACAACGCCCAATGATGACCGCTATATACTCCTACAGGCTAAGAGCACCAGAAGGCGAGATCCATTGCAAACCAGCTGCACAGGACGCAGGATATCGCGGTTTACTGTGGCCAGGCGACTCCACAAAAGTGGACTTTTTGCCCGACGGCCAGTACGCTGTGTCCCTTTAACACCTGCCCATCGGAGACACCATTTACAGGGGTGCATCGAACACACGGACTGAACAGCAGCGAAATAGGGTAAGGTATTCTTTACTGATGAGAGTAGAAGATTCTGTCTCAGCAACGATTCTGGACGTCAGCTAATCTGGCGAGAGGTTAGCACACGGTATCACCCCGCAAACATCGCTGAAAGGGATCGATATGACGGTTGAGCTGTTCTCGTCTGAGGAGGCGCTATCTTGGATGGACGTACACAACTCCAGATAGTGGAAGGTGGTACTGTAACCGGTGCACGCTACTGTACTGATGTAATCCTTCCTCATGTGCGTCTGTTTCGAGGTGCCATTGTCCCCGAGTTCATGTTTATGGATGATAACGCCACACCCCATCGCACTGCAGCTGTTGATATGCTTTTGGAATGTGAGGACATTGTTTGTATGGATTGGCCTGCCCGTTTCTCCTGATCTCAATCCCATATGGGACGCTCTGGGAGACGCCTAGCGGCACGTTCACACCCACCACAAAATGTTCACCATCTGATGATGGCGCTGACAGAAGAATGGACGTTTAACAAATAGATATTTATTGTATACCCAGTATAAAATGAAATATAAGTACAATTTCAGTTCAGTAGCTTTCGGAACTCGTGTCCCTTTATCAACTTTCATTTTATACTGGGTATACAATAAATATCTATTTGTTAAACTATGGACCCCAGTACTCCAGGCCCATTTGTCACTATAAGAATGGACGTTGTTACTGCAAGAACTTATCAACAACATTGTTCTAAGTATGGACAGGCGGCGCAAAGCCTGCATCAACATTAGGGGTGCCCATATCTCCTACTGAGGACCACCTCTTCCCTTTGTTCCATCTTTGGCAGTGATGCATCTGTATTATGGTAGCCAATGCTATGTTGCCATTTTTGAATAAAGTCCCTCTGTACCGTTTTGTTTCCATTGTTGTGTCGGTGTTGTTTCCTTCATCATTTCTGTACCTCACGAGGTTCGTTTGGTATGTTTTTCCCATATCCAGGCCACTCCTATGAGAAGCTACAGGTGAAACTTGACTGGTCCTTAAGTTTTGCACACCAGTATATAATAATCGTCTCTTATAATTAAAACCAATGTAAAATACAAAAAATAAACTGATACACCGAATAGCTGAAACCTGATAAAATATGAATAAGAGCAATAAAACACAATAAATATGAAAAAAAGTAATAAAACACAATCCGAAATTTTCAGTATCTTAATGTTCGCCTTTACCAACAACGATTTACTTTCAGTTTCATAGTGAAGATTTCTGTTTTTAAGAAAAGACCGAAGTCAACTGTAACCCTTTACTAAAAGGACGAATACACGTTTGATAATTGCTGAATGATGCAAAGAAGCAGACTTTTTCTTGCATCTGCCAAAAAGAAAAAAATTCTCTATCACTCATACCTTTCCTGTTGCCAAAAAAAAAAAAAAAAGTGGCTATCCAATTCCGCTTTGAACTTTACCAAACTCTCCACTTCAACCACTGTCGCAGGCAATTTATTCTAGTGATCTACAATATGCTGTCCGAATGAAAACTTCATGAGCTCCGGCTTTCTATTTCGCCTCAACATTTTATATTTTTGTCCCCTGATTCTTCTTTCTTCTCACCAATGAAAATATACCTCCTTTATTCATTTCACTGATACTTTTCAAGTCCTTGTATAACTCAGTCAGATCCCCTACAAGATATCTTGTTGCCACGGTTTCCTTCACATTCTTCCTATGGATATCGATTAGCAGTCCCCTCACCAATTTGGGTGCTCCTCTTTGCACTCTTTTTAGAAGGCGTGGCTTCTAGACCTGAACACAATATTCTAAATACTGTCTCACCATCATCTTATATAAAGGAACGATGACATCAGTTTTCTCTACTTCCGAAGGTCCTATATACTGTATATATCTGAACTGAATTATAACCCTAAGTCGCTTTCGTCCTGAATCACTTTTAATTCTACTCTCTTCAGCTTATAAGTAACATCTGAATCAACAGGCGTAAAAGTGCGAAACCTTATAATTAAAAGCATTAACATCAGTTATCATTTTTCAGACCATTTATGCAGTTGATTTAAGTCACGTCGAAGCAAAGTACATTTCTTACCTTTAGATCATCAGCAGATTTTTACAACTTCCCCTGAACTCCCTCATCAATGTCATTAATGAAGATGAGAAACAGAAGTAGCCCCAATACGGATCACTGAGTGATTCCAATTGCTACACTGATCAACCCTGAGGAATATCCAGTTATGACTACTCCATTCCCACTGCTATGTCTTTAATCCCAATTTGCTCCAATTTAAACGAGTATAGCAGTCTTTATTGGGAATATCTGATTTACTCTCTTTTCCATTTTGTATTCACGTGAGAAAAGAACTCATTGTTTCCATTTTTCGTTCTCTTCGCTATATGTACTGTATATATGTCGGAGGATTTAGATTAAATAAAAATAAATGGCTAAACAAAGAACCAAAGCAGCGAGTTTAAAATACGAACGTACAGGATTAGTCGAAATGATATTTACGTTTAAATAAAGTTTTTTTTTTTTTTTTTTTTTATTTTTAAAAAAAATCAAAATAAACTCTGGTGAGTTATCTACAAAAGTTACCACGTAAATAAAATTAAAAATTAAACTAAAATTTCAACAATTTTCACAAATGTCCTGTTTGTATTGTGTATACTTTTGTAAGATATGAGATGGCACGTAAAAACAGTAATGATGTTTAAATTACATATACACTTTACTAAAAGTGTTTTCCCTATATTCTATCACATTGTCCAATTGCCAGGTAGCTACAGTTTAAACTTAAAATGGGCCCTTGTGGATAGAGTTTCCGTTCTCCTCACACCGAGTTTAAAACACCCGAGTTCGAGTCTCGTCGATGACATAAGAATGTTTATGGGCCTTTTTCACAAAGTGGCTGATTTAGTTGGTCTCAGGCGAGAGTAGCATGGCTTTTCTCCGGAAAACCATTGTTTTTCTTCCAGCAAACAGAAAGTTGACCACAGAACACATCAAATTTACAGACAGTATACAGGGAGCAATATGTCTCCTTAGTCGCCAATGCCTCCTCTACAACAACTTAATAATATGTTCTCAGTCGCTGATGCTCCTAAACTCAACAAAAACTTAAAACGCGTATGCAGGAAAAAAATCTTTATTTCGTTTTTCTTCCCATTCCTAGTTTGGAAAACATTGACCTAGATTTCATTGCTGTTCCCATAAGAACTGTACTACGTGAGGCATGTCCGCCCTTCCTATATTAAATGATATAAACTCTGGCTGTAGGACAGCTGCGGAAATCATTCCTCACATGAAAAACCCCTACTTCATAGCAGAAGCCATCTGAAATTTAAGTCTCAAGGCCTTGTTGTAGGTGTACGGTCGCTTTGGATTTCGGGAGCTTCCTATTATAATGACTTATTTGGACAGAGTAGCCAACAGATCTATTGAACCTTAAGCGAAACAGCTGTGTAGTATGCACATACCAGCATACCATTCCCAGAATTAATATTTATATGCCCCAGCACACATAAAAATCAATGCAAGTGGCTCCTATTAATTTAGCTAACTTCCGGTTTGGTTTCATATGTTTTAAATTCACTTAATCACTGCACCAAATCCAGTCATTTCAACAAGTAACGAATTCTAGGGAAGTATTAGTCCATTTAAGTAATAGGAAATCACTGGATAATAAATTGTTTAACTGTTCAATCCTTCGTTCAATAGCTCAATTATGAAGTATTGAAATCTCTACTTGAGGAATTAGTGCTGACTCTAACTTCTATAAATTGACATAAATCTCCTAATCTCTCTTAAGCTGAGTATTATGTTGTCTTTAATCCTACATGTCAACACTTCGGTTGATATTAGCAGTTTCTAGTTTATAGACAACACGTTTTCCACGGGAGAACGTTGAATCGTGTGTGCGATGATATCATTAAAAGCAAGCGAAACGTTTATTTAGCCTTAAATATTAGAATTTAATTTTCTTTTCTTTTTTATTTTCCGTTTTTTCTTTCCTATTTTTTCGAATTTACTGAAAGAAATACACAAGAAGGTTTATTATGTGTGGCATGTCAGAAATTCTCCATAGAGGGCGTCTGGATTTATTGTATCTGGCATTTCAAGAAATTCTCCATAGAGGGTGTCTGGAAAGGCTTAATAGTAAATATCACGCAGTCATGGTAAACATTCTTTTTTTCTTTCCTTTTTTTTTTTCGAATACTGAAAGAAATACACAATAAGGTTTATTATATCTGGCATGTCGCAAAATTCTCCACAGAGGGCGTCTGAAAAGGCTTAATGGCAAATATCACGCAGTCATGGTAACTCGCATGGAAAACATTGCATACATTCAAGAAATGTCATTCATTAATTGGTGACAGTTGTTGCTATGATCCATCAGTACTTTATTAATTTATTTTTATTTTATTTTATTATTATCTTTTTCAGTTTGTTAACCCTTGCATTTACCTTAATATTTATTACAGATCATTGAACTGCTGAGAATTTATGTAGCTTCCACCGAAATTTGACTTTCTGATAATGTTCAAATTTTCATAATTTCATTTCATATCGCTTTCTAGCAATAAATCGAAGCATAGGTCTAGGAATGTTACTTTTAAAACTACATTTCATAAAAATGCTGCTAAATTCATTTGGATACAACTGGCATCCTGAATTTCGCACTGATATATGAATCTGATAGAATGCTGTGTCTTACTATCGCCTTTTTAATTGCACTGTATTAGGAGGAAGTTTTACAATAGCTAAAAGAAAACGGGGAAATGATTCTCCTATTGTTTATTTTACTCAAATATTATAAATCTTTAAAAAAAACCTCGACCAGATTACCACACAGTTGCTCGTTTCCAAACATCGCAACTTACAGAACTGGAGTCTGCATAAGATTAACCTTTTGTGTTCATAACAGATCGTGTTGCTCGTTTATGTACCTTTTCCAGCAGATTCACATCCAAAAAAGTGCTTTATTCTCTACGATGATCTTACAATGTACTATCGTATAATGCATATTTTATGATCCCAGTCTGGCTATATTAATTTTCAGTCTATTGTCCAATAAGAAGTCGTATAGTGTTAACACACACCGTAGAAACGGTTCGTAGAACGATTTGTACGACTATAGTATCACTTAACTTTGCCTCCCGTACTAGAACCTTCACCTAAAACAGCCTACAGAGGCATACACCTTCTTGGATTACAGTATACCTCTGTATACTGTAATCCAAGAAGATATGCAGGTACTTTATTGAGTGTACATGTAAAATTTGTGTGAACAATCTTAGTCTGTATTTTTCGGTTTTTCTCTCCGAGGAGCGTACAGTGTAGAATCTTTACCTACGTGCACACCTGGAATCTTTACTTAGGTTGATTTCTTTTATTGTGGAATAATTTCAAATTTACGTGCATCAAACTATCTGATTACCTTATAATAAGCGTCCTGTATATTGTGGACACCTGCCAAATACTGTAGTCTGGTGGTCATGCTGGAATATAAACAATTCTTCCACTTCATTAGAATCTGCGCATGAGTCCACCCTCTAGCTGTCTCCCTCACTCATCCATAGAGAGCATCATGTTTGCAAAAGTCTTGAACAGAACTTTTCCACCACCATTTTTCATCTCACCTAATGATTTAAATCATCATTAAGTTGCTACATTAATGAGGTTCTGGCCACCCTCTGAGAGAGTTGTGATATATGGTATCGCATTACAAATAAATGGCAATTATATTTCTTATACGGAAAGTACTGCTTATTTCTATTGCAACTGTTGTGACATCACAGTGGAATGAGCAGAGAAGGGAGAAAACGAATTCTTCCACTTCATTACTCCCTTTGGTAACTCAAGGTTTTCGACAATTTGCGTATTACTATACCCTTCGTTGTGCAAAACTAATACTCTTTAGCAAAGAAAAAGGTCACTAATTGAGGTTACCTATTGTCTAATTATGGAATTAAATAGTACCGAAATCAGTAACGATAGCGCCTTCGAGTTTTTAATGAATAACGGATTCGCATTCTTGGTGATTAAGATGAATTATTAGATTAAAAACGATTGTTCATCGCGTTTAATAGCAGACTCGGGGATAAACATAATCGCTTCAAAAGAGCATAAAGCTCTGTCATTGTAACAGGAGGATCAATAGAATAGAAAAAGAAACTATTTTAATACATTTGCATTTTCTAGATGTGGGTTCAAAACCTTTCACCATATTTATATAACTCTTAAAACAATTTTCACAAAACTTCATCACAAACAGACGCTCTGCATGAACTACTGAAAATGAATGATGAAATACGTCGCCGTGATTCCGCAATCCGATCTGTGAGAATCAGCTGTTGGGATGATGCCAGTACAATATGTATCGATCAGTACTTTCCTACTATTTTCGGATCGCAAAACCTCTTGAAAACTCGGGTTTTTTTTTTTTTTTTGTTTTTTGAGAAATCCCAGTATGTATTTAAAAATTGAGTACTCAGTGCGCTACATTTCGGGCGAGTTCAATTTTTTTATGCTTAAATTAAATGCATTTTTTTATCCCTTTCTATGATTAACAGAAGTGAAAAGTAAATATTTATTACTCTTCTCCCTTACACTCCCCCCTTTTTTTTTTCTTTTCTCTGTGTGTACAGTATACGTATCACTTCACAAGTGACACCACATTCACCAGCCTTACATAATAATGTACGCGAAGAGTGCATGGACTGTCTAAAGCTAACAACACTGCATTAAAAGTACATTTAATCTATGAATTTCTCCATACAAATTGTATGGGGGAAAAAAAAGAAATAATAATACCAGATTTCTGCTTGTCCGATTTTAATGAAATTTGAAATCACTCCACAAATACTTTTAAAAGGCTAAAATATAAAATTTCATGATCCGTCCGCTGGCAGTCAGTTGTTACATGTGAGCGGACGGACGGACATGGTGAAGACAAAAAGCGCATATACATATGCGAACGCGCCTAAAATGTAATATATCTGTGGCCAAATAAAAATATAAATAACAAAATATTTGAGGAACCCCTGAGATCACTTTGGGAAGTTCCAAAGAATTCCACAGAACACTGATTTAAAACCTCTGCTGTAGATTGAGTTTACGTTTTTCCATTACTATTTTAAGCTACTGTACGACCTACGAAGACATAATTCAGTTAAGGTAGATTTTAAAGTGTGCTAAACTTTTGAACAGGTGTTTATAACCACTGATGTGGAATTCCAGTTCTTTTACAAAGCTTGTGTGGGATTATGTTATTAGTTCTAATTCTTCGCCTCCGTTTTTCGAGAATGGGAGGATAGTCTGTCAATGTTTTCATTTAAAAAAAAAAAGATAATAAACTTTCTATTTATACTCCGGGATGACCACATAAGATCAAAGGAGTTTATATGATAGAGAGAACACTATGATAGAGTTCATATGATAGAGAGTCACGGAAGTTTGAACCACGGTCACTCAAAGCACGTGCACTTTTGTACCTTCGCGCTTACCATACCTAAATTAAAACTTGTCCTGTCCTTGTTTGTCTGTTATAGGTGTCACTTGCTTGATTAAAAAAAAAAAAAGAAGAAGAAGAAAAGTTAATAATAATATATTATCAATAATCATAAAATAAAGGGAGGTAAGGCAGCTGAAATTAATAGCATTCTGCGAAATTGATTTAACTGAATTTATTTCTCCGAAGGTCATTCTGTTAAGGTGAAGGGTAAGTCAACTGACGTACCATGAAGTAATAATCGATACTCTTGCGTCAGATAATTTATTTGTATAGAAAATTTCGTTGAAGGTGTAATTAAAACATTTGTAATACCCTCATCTGAAACATTTCGGGGAGAAATATTAGTACACACGAGGTAAAAATGTTATTCCCTACCCAATGTATATAAACAGCACTTGACAAGAGGCTGGAGTAAGAATCAATAGACTTGCATCAGACTACAACAAACGCTAGCGCTGCTCAGCAAGGTGCAGAATAAAAGCGAATTGCTGTCAGTGACCTACATATCTGTCCTCGATACGGGCAGCAGCGAACTCTTCATTTCAAACAGTATTACTTATTTTATTATTTTATAAGATTGGTTTATACAAAATTGAATCGGACGTGTTCGAATTATAACAAAATAAAATACGTCCACGTACAGAAAAACCTTCAAAAAATCCACCAAACATCCACAAACAGGTTCTGTACCAAGAATGTAAGGCAGTTTCGCCCAGGGAGATTGCTAATTTCCTAAATACCACGCCACCAAGTAAAGTTTCGCCTCATTACGAAGACAGAGTCAAGCGTAAGAAAATTATTTTTCCGCATTACTGAAGAGAGAGAGATTCATAAACAAAATAGATGCATAGGTCTTTCAAAATATGTCAGCTTACTGAAGAGTACGTACATAAAGCTGTCTAATTGTTTCGGATAAATGCGCATATTTGCATAGTTTAGTCGTAGTGTATCTAGAGCGGGAGGTGTAAAATTCATAATGGCTTGCGGGCCGCATGGTATGCACACCAATTAAAATAAATACTGTAAAATGAAAAATACAATTTCGGTGTATCGAGAGAAAATCAGCAAGTAGTACTGTATTGAACGTTTTCTATTTATACCGCGGACTTGAATGAAAGCTTTGAAACCCCAAAAGAAAGGTCACCAGAGATAAATCTTGGAAGGACAATTGTCAAGATTTCTGGGCTCAGATTAGCTAAATCATTTGCTTTTCAACAGCAAACGGAAAATTTTTTGTAAGTGCCGGTTTAAACTTGTTGCGACTCCCAGCGATAAAATGTACGAGGTCCTTCCTCCTGGACCAAATAATAATAATAAATTTAAAAAATTTAAATTAACAATGATAGCCAAAACCATAACAAAAATTATCATACGTTTGTATGATGCTTACAGTTCACTTGTGATTATATTTAAAAAAATTAATTTTTTAAGATTAAGTGATGCCCCTTGTGATGTAAGGCCCTATGTTGTAGCTTGTTTAGCTTATATGCAAATTCGGCTCTGTCTTTGTATTGGAAACCAACTGAAGTGCTTTTGAATACTCTGCTTCCTAATAATTTATGTACGGTAAATTCTCGCTAAAATGGACTTAGTAAACAACCGACAGTGTCCACTGCATCAAGCTTTTCGTCACTGCGGGATTCAGTGATATAACTGCCTCCATCTGATAGTATTTGCAAGAAGTTGAAATATTTTGACAATAAAGTTCAAGTTGTTTGGTGTGCCAAACAGAAATTTCTTTACCATCTTCCATCAGCTTTTCGAGAGTGTCAGACATCGATAGGAAGTCATCTGAAACTCCAGCGAGGTTACTCAGGAGATCTCCAGGCTGAATTGGTTTGCCAGTTTCTTCTGACACTGTAAGATAGCAATTTCGGCGACTATAGGTATTTCTCTCAAGTTTAATGATGGACAATCGGATTTAGTAAACAAGCCTTAATCCCATACACACATTCCCCTAAATCGAGATTTTACATAAGATAATTTTTCAAAAAGTTTAGCTTACAAGTCATGAAACGAACGTGGTTTTGTCTCAGGAGTTGGCATAATGATAGCTCCCCCCACAGACGTACACACTGTAATTTCTAATTTTCTATTTCAAATCCCTCGCTCTCCCCTCTTGTCTGGGCCCCGGGCGACCTTTCACTTTCCAATACCTGTATTACAGCTCCGAGTCTAATGATGCTTAGACGATGTGTTAGCCACACCGTAACCCCCTACCCCTTCAAAAGAAGGAACTACAGTATCTTTGAAAACTTTTTCCCATATTTTAGACTTCCGAACTAGTTCGATTTTCATTTCACAAACAAAAATGATCACGCAATTTTATAATTATTTTTAAATTTTTATAATAATAATTTAACAGCTAGACTTAAAAGCTTTCTAAGTACATCTCTAGAAGTTAGAGCTGTGTATATCCAGTCCCCTCACCTCGGCCTACAACCCTAATGTCAATAATGACAGCCTACCATGTATACATTGCATCATAACATTATGATATCATTTATTTTTATAATTTTTGGAAGGAACTTATAAAACTACGATATCTATTACAGTCTAATCATGTTAATAAGGCAAGTCATGGCCTAATGTTAATGCTACGCCTATATTTCTTACTGTATCATCTTAAAAATATAAGTTTCTCCATTGATTGTTGCTGATGTTTACTAAGCCTTCCAATATTCTGTTGCGTTGACCAAGGCAACTATAAATCAGAGAGTGAGTTTCGCTGTGTTAGTGGAATACATTTTCGATAACGTTTTGGTATATCCTGAATGACAATGAAGAAATATGAGGTCCGTGGTGCGTTGGCTCTTAATCGCAATAAATTTGGCTTCAAGAATATTTTCTTGTAATAGCTGATAAGTTCAATATTTGCACAACGGACAGTAGTTTTAGAGATCAGTAGCTTCGTTCATTTTTACGACTGTCATGGGAACTTCGGAATTTATAGATATCGTTCTCTTTCGAGCATAAAGATGATTCTGGAAGGTACACGAGCAGAGATAAAGTTGATGTAATGGGACTATTTTTTAAGATTTTGTTAACAACTCAAGATACTGAGAGAGAAGCGAGGTTGAAATTTAAAAAAAAAATAAATAAAGTAATTATAAGAAAATAACTTACTGGATTTAACATTTTGTAATCGTAATTAGTATAAGTTTCTCCATTGATTGTTCCTTTGTTTCATTACAGCCTCTAATAGCAGTCCAAGCTGCAACATAGAAAACAGAATATTGCGAGAAACCGATTTGTTGCAATTATCAAATTCATTCATTGTATAAAGTAGCTCAGCTCACAGTCTTAACTTTTCACTTCCGCTTTCCCTAATACTGCAAGTACTACTATTAAAACGTGACTAGTTCATCACACATACAAGGCAACTCCGTTATTTATGGAGTTCAGTGACACACTTGGCACTTTGCCAAATCAAACCTAATCGTTTTGGTAACAAAGGTAGCGAGTGTTTTCATTTATTATTGTACAGTATATCCATAACTTGACCCTACTACAAATATTCAGCGTACTGTTAACCTTACTTCTGGGTAAACTTAACTGTATAACGTATACTCTTACTAATCTGTGTTTCTAAACTTGTACGCACACTTCCAAAAACTGCAAACGAAAAATAGATTTTGCTTTCAGCGCCATCTGAGCTGTAAGGCTACAATGAAAATTAAAAAATAAAAATATTTTTCCCGTACTCAATCTCAAAATATATTTTTCATAAATTACGCAGATTATCATTATTAATTTAAAAGTTGTTGTTGTTTTTGTTTCTTTTTGAGATTAAAACAGCATTTAGCAGTAAACTTTTCGTCATTTAAAACACACTGATTCCATGCAAAACTCGCTTTGAAGAACAGTTGTCTTATATTTCCATGATATTGTCTCTTGTTTCTTAAATATCGCCTCGTATTTCATTGCTGTGAAACTGTATGGAAGAACTAGCTTTCATCTTCTGTCGCAAAGTTATCACAATGACGATAACCTTCAACGTTTTAAAAAAAAAAAAGTGTTTTAATTTCCTTCGACCTTTTATTTATTTATATTTTTTTACGAATAGTTCACAGCTGTGCTGTGATGACTTTTTACCATGTATTAACATCCAATGTAATTACCAAAAAAGCTGTTTCTAAAAGAACCATTTTATATCCTGTACATATTAGATACTCTTTATTGTGCAACGATAAAAATTGAACAGTACTGTTCTTCACGGCCAGAGAGAGAGAGTTATTTCTTCTCAGCATTACAAAAGTTATTTTGAGTTCTTTTTTTTTTTGGCTTCTTTTTTTTTTTTTTTTTTTTACTAATAATCCATTGTCGCACCATTAATTGCCATTAACAGTTAAATAGTTATAGAATTTTTGTATCTGGTGAAAAACTTAAGTTTTTACCATAAATTTAAATTTGGAATGCTCCACCCCATGCAGCAGTAACTACATCAAGTAACGGTATGCCCCACAGTGAAACATTTGTCTCTAAAACTAGATACATCCATGAAAATAAGATTAACTCTCAAAATTCACATGACATATCTCCTTTGTAACTAATGTTTTGATCGTATTTTTATGAAATTTTTGATTTTGTTTGTCTATAGTCTCGTAAACATAATAAAGAAATGTTTTGTCCAGAGAGAAACATTAATAACACTTCTCACCCTTCAATTTCTTACTCTTTTTTACTTTTTTTGCGGTATAATCGAGAACAAAAGTTTCAGAGAATATGATTTTGTGGCAATTTTCTTGCAAATGCTTCAAACTTGAATTGAAAGGATGAGATATTACTAATAAATTATATAGTCAATCCTCAACTGTTCTGGTTATATACAATTTGTATATAACAATCACAAACAAGGTCTTACATGATAATCAGAATATTATGCAGGTGACGAATACTACTTGAATTCGAGAGGAGATAGTACCTCCCCTCGAATTCAAGTTCAGAAGTAGTCCCTTCGTAGACACCAATGGCTTCAGATGTTGTTCCCGTTTTCAAAGACAATGGTTACAGCTGAAGCGTTACGATTTTGAACTAATATTTTCTGCATTGTGCTTTACCTATTTTAACAGAAAACATAACTAATTCTACTTCCCTTTTAAATTACTTGTTTCTTTTCCAAATTGGAATTTAATGAGCCTACAAAATCTAGTTGACAACGGATAGCTATTTCCATATAATGGTTTCTTTCGGCATTATATAGCTTGATTCACTCTAAACTTTACAGAAACAATTTCGAATCATCATTTTGTGCTGCCTTCAGACCTTTATTTGTATTGTTGGTACCTTGCAATTCTTGCAATACAGACCCTTACAGATAAGAATTAATTTTTAACAAATGGAGACTTTCTGGGAGAACATTTTAGCAATTCGGATAGAAGTATGGTGTAACAAAATTTGAAGTTATATTTTTTTGTTTCTGTTTCAGTGATGAAAATTGGTTCTTCAGCAAGATAATACTCAGATTTAACTTTCTGCACTTGCAAATAACTGGAATATACATAGTATTCCTAGACTTGCTATCACTTTGCCATATCAAGCCATTAACTGCGGACGTTTTTTGTGCCGCAGCGCGCCAACTTCTGTGGAAGTTGGATCATATCTATCTTTATGGTGATCTTACTTTTGAAAAATGTCAATAAGTGTATGAAAATGGACAGTTATGGGTGAGACACTTTAAAGTTTCGTAGCTGAATAGGCTCATTGCATTATCGTACAATCAGATTTTTAAAATTTTTGATTCTTCTACTCTTTTAGGGAAAATGAATTTTTTACTCTTTTTGAGAAAATGAATGAATTTTTCTAGAGAAAGAAAAATTCGTTTTCATTCATTTCATTTAAAAATAGTAATATGTTTGTTTCAGAAGTATTTTCATTAGAATTATATGAAGATTATTATGCGTGTTTAAAAATTTACATATTTTAGCCGAAAATGAGAAGTTTTTCAGAAATCTATTCACTTATCAAAATTTCTCTAATTCTATATATAAAGATGCTTTTAATAATTATAGTCCATATATCTTAACAATCATAATCAATTTTCATGTTTTAACAAAACAATTCTCACATTTTTCAATTCCCCGATTCTAAATTTTGCATTTTTCGATTTTTATACGATTTCAGAGTCACATGTTCCACTATGTACTCTTATACAACCTTTCACTCATCAAATTATGTACATTTCTAACATAAATAATCATAATTACAAAATTTTTCAAGAAAAGAACATATGAATACAATGTATCATATTGTGGATTTATATTTCGAAACTGGATTGTCATCATTGCAACACCAGGGTACCTGCCCACCCACTGATGAGGAGCCAATAAGCTCCGAAACGGTGCCGTATGAGTGATGGTATCCTCTGAGAATAAGTAACAATACTCTTCTCCTATGGTGAAGCGTTACTTATTCGAGGTAGTGCAATAGCATGGCAACTCGTTGTGAAGGTATTCACAATATGAAATATACTTAATGATACCAATTTATAACTACTTCGGTAGTTGGCTGAAATGATGCAATTGCACTAACTTGTACATTAGTTAACTGTACATTGTATAATTGTGTGTACCATATTCCGTACGACGTAATCGGATTCATCCTGTTTTGTTTTGATTACTAAGTTCTCGATGGATCAGTATCATATGAAAAATGAGGAGGTTTCCCTTAGACGCACCTAAAACCCTCCGTTGTATGCACAATTTACAACACAAGAGTAAAGGTTGCTAGTAAGCATCTCCATTAACACAACTTAACTTCTTAATCGTGCAGCTATATGTTTAAGAAATAAGAAAGAAAGAAAAAATCTAACAAAATGAAATTTAGGAAATATATATTGGAAAGTAATTTAAAAAGCGAATTGAATTTTATATTTCTGTGTGAGTTTACTTTACGTGTACTTGAGAGATAATGTAATGATTAGACTAAAAAATGTATAATCACCTGACTGACCTTCCATTCTAAGCATTTCTGCTCAGATAACTTTTTTTATCAAAACCAAAACTACAAAATAACGCCCTGATAAACACAGCATATTTCCTCAAGCCATATCCTTGGCACTATTTGTATTTTATGGAAAACTTGATTTCATTTAGTAATTAATCACTTTGATGACGTGCTAACTCTCAAATAACCTCGCACCCTCCCACTGACATATATACGTTTTCGCTTACTTAAAAAACACAGAAAACTCAGCTTGCTTTGATTTATTACTACTATCTGAAGAGAACTTTAAGGTACATAATAAGAAATAAATGCCTTAATTTATCTTAACAACATAAATTTTATTAACTACCGAACTTAGGAATTTTGTGCTGAACAGAAAGATGGTGGTAGCTGCTCAATAGCGCTGCCATCTCTTTGTAGTCCGAATAACGAGGTTAACAGGTTGTGTGTTCATATATATAACGCGCGAGGCACGTATTTGTTGGCATAGTGCTAGTTCGAACCGTCACGGGCAAATCTCAGGTGACTAATTCAGTCAAACACAATACTTGTATATGAAGCCACAGAAGATCATTAAACTAACGGAATTATTCTAACACCAGCTGAAATTTCACGTCAGAGCAGTTTCACAAGCCACTACTACTCCAAGGTTTGCCACTGAAAGCAGTAATGACTGATGTTACAAAATTAATTATTTAGGGACCTTGATCCTTAATTTAAATCAACACAACGTAATAACTGTTTTGCTTTTCTGTTGGAATGTTTAGTGATACTCTCAAAGGGATTTGTGTAGATAGTGATGAAAAAATGGTCCATCCCTTTTCTCCTCTTATAACGTCACGAGAAGGGGAAATTAGTGAAATTTTGCTGCTGGCTCGTTTTACTTCTTAGCTACATCACTATGTGGAAAGGAAGCTATCAGTAGAGCTGAAGTACATAACATAATAAATGTCCTCTTTTTAACTTCCCCACCCTCCTTACAGTGTTGAACTCTCTGACACTCTTCCATTAACTGCCGAATCCTCGATTTATTAGTAGGTAGGTCATACATGAGATTCTGCTCTAGGGAATCGAACTTACGACCCCCTTGGCTTAAATAGAGCAAGTTTCTTAACACCATTTTCTATATATCTGCCCAGCATTTCAACATGCGGTTATTCTCTCTCTCTATAGATATTTATTTGTTTCCTTCCGAGTAAGTCATTTTTTCCGCAAGTGAATTAATCTAATCCACAGTTAATTCATCTAATTTAATCAACCAGAGGTGAAACTAGGCGCACAAGAAGCAGTTCTTAATATAAAATGGTAATTTTCTTTTCAAATTCTGACATAAGTAGATAAGTTATTACATATGAGTTAAAAGATTGCTTAATATCGTTTTCCATGTTCTTTATTACATCTAATAAATACTTATATGTAATGACAAGGGTATTTTTCTAGTATCAATATTTTGACGGCAATTGAATACTTTATTTATTTATTTTTTACGACATTTATTATGTATTACATAAATGTGTGTCAATACTGTGATATATAAGAACCTTTAGTATTCGTAATTTTGCAATTTTCCATGGGAACCAAATGAAGTCGCAAGTTATCTCCAGGCTCATTCTGCTGTTTGTGGATATAATATAAATTTGGAGCAGGTCAAGCTTAAAAACATCGCACACGGCTGCACCAAGTTGTTGTGCATATGAACTTCTTTTGAATGTCTACGGGTGATGATGAAAACAAGTTGTGAGCACCTCATGCCTGTTGTGGTAGTTTCAGGTTAACATTAGAAGAGTGGTTTCGTAGTAGTCGTGAGTCTATGCCTTTTGCTATAGCTCGAATGTGGAAAGAGCCCACAAACCGTCAAGACGACTGCTACTTTTCTATGGTGCACACATCACAGTTTAAAGATCCTGCGGATCGTAAAGCTGTAGTGTATCTCAACACACAAGTTTTTACACTGTATCAGAATCCCTATGCTATCGTTTTGATTTAATTAATCTTTATGAAGAAATATAGAGTAGAATACATGGACCAGAAATATACTGTATGGTAGCAGGTTTTGAACAAACTGGAGGATTACTACTTATTCTAGATCTAGAATGAGCGAAGGAGCCTAACTGTATCAAAATCTTGAAAGGCTGAGAACCAATGGCAAGCAGTGACCACAATACCATAAAATGAATTGTATCTAAAGAAACCTATGTAATCAGAAGTAAAGGCAAGATATTCAATTTCAAGAGAGAGAGGGAACTATAATGGAGTAAAATATTTCTTAGGCTTGATTAACTGGAGTGGCTACTGTTTGGTGTCAGATATGAATACGCTATACGAAATGTTTAAGGGATTTATCCTCAAAACCACATACACTTTCATCCCTTCTGTATGCCGATATCACTTTATGTTTGCTTCACTTCTTACCTTTGGATATTTGTTGACCTACAGTTTCTTATTTCCTCATTTGTAATATGGGCTTGCCATTGTTTTCATCTCTTAGTTTATTTATTTTTCTTGAAACTCTTAATTACTGAAAATTCTAATTTTGATCCCTTTGGTTCCTATGCAGGTCTCAGCTACATAGTTTAAAATGGGCTGATACTAGTACTTACTAGTACTAATACTAGCATTAGGTGGTAGATGACTCTCATCAACCAGTTAAATGCCACTTTGCTTATTGGAGTCTTGAAGTGGTGAAACCCATCTTTAGTCTCACGAGGAAAGTTTCCGGTATCCCTCCATCTCCTTCAACCCATACACAGTACTAATTACTATAGGTTTTGATACCTTTCGTGTTTGGGATTTTCATTAAAAAAAAAATATTGATAATAGTCACAATCCAGGGAGTGGTGTCACAGTAAGTGGTATCACATCAAATTTTGAAAGTTGTGTTGCTTCACAATGGGAATGTAGGCCCACCGCTTCCCTTTGAGCACTCTGTTCATATTAAAGAAGACTACGGAAATGTGAAACATGTTAGTAAAGACCAAGTATGACCAGTGGAGGACTTAAAGATGCTGGGGTTCCTTCTAGGTTAACATCCACTTTACTTGTGAAAGGTGGAATGTTTATTGGTCCATAAGTAAAGTGGATGGTAGCTTCATAAGAACTAGAAGCCAAAATGACTGATTCTGAGCATTCACTGTTAAATGACTTTAACAGTGAAAATTAAAAACTACTAGTTGACAAAAATTTGATTGAAAATTACGGAAAAAAAGAATTCAGAATGTTAATCAAGATCTATTACTTGCACTCTTACCTGGATTTTTTTTTTCAGACCAAATCTGGGTGATGTTAGTGAACAGCATGGGGAGAGGTTCCACCAGGACATATAGTCAATTCAGAAGAAGAAGGTGGGGTAAAGCTATGATGGATGACTATATCTGGTTTCTGGTGCAGGATGATCATCCTGAATACAAAAGACAATGACACTGAAATGTATATTTTTAAGGAAAATTTCTTCGTCGAACCCTAGGTTCTACTTTTTAATCTATGATTTTTTGCATGATGCTTTCTTGTATAAAATATTAATACTGTATCCTGTACAGAAATTAAACACTAATAATAAATCTGATATATTATTACATATTTACCCTTCTTTCATTTCTGCAAAACCATCGGTACTATGTCAAACCGAAGGTCACATTCGGAAACAGCTTATTCAGATTCATATAGAAATATCAAGAAATGCATAGTGTTATTAGCTATGCTGTAATTAGTAACTACTAGAAGTAGAAGGGCCTGCGGCGACCCATGATCCAAAGAGTCTCAGCATTTTGTCGGACGTTGCCATACTGTTATCCCATTGAATATAGGAATTCTGAGAGGGAGGGATTTGTTGGCATAAAAAAAAAAAAAAAAAGGGTAAACTGCAGCCATTATCAACCCACTGCAGGATGGAAGCCTCCTCAACAATTCATGCTGAGGGATATGGACCATAATCTACCACGCTGGTCCAATGCGGGTTGGCAGATCGACCGTATTTAGCAATCAGGGGCGTGAACCCCGGTCTACTCAAAGAGCGTGTGCTACTGCACTCCCGCCCCTGACCACTCGGCTACGGAAGCCTTTTTTTTTTTTTTTTTTTTTTAATGAAACTGTAAATACTGATTGGTAGATTATTTTTTGATTAGTTTTCACGAAACTAATGAAAAAATTGATAAAAACACTAATGGAAAAATATATTTTATGCTATAATAAAAAAGAAACGACTTACGTAGATCAGTTTCCTCATATCCTCTTCGTTTCGAACCAGCTAAGGACCTATGATCACTTAACTGCGCCTTCACAAAATAAACGTTTTCCAGGTCGCGTTGTTATGCATTTCCCAATACTGCGGTTTACGGGTTCCTTTCTATCGTTTCCTCTTCATTCATTATATTTAATTACCTCTTCTGCATTACACTGCAACTGTTTTAATGATTTCCGATGTTCTTATTATATCGTTAGTACTTATTTGGAATTTATCGACATCCTTTAGTCAATGCTGAATTTAGGTTGTCCGAGGCCCCCTCGCATATAAATACACAAAATATTATGTTCTTCTGAAACATAGTTGCATAATTAAAAGAAAAGTATTTGAAGTGGCACAAAAATTGCTGTAAATTTATTTACCAATATATTTAGACGAAGTAAACGAAAAGAGCATAATTATTAGAGTAAATGAAATGCAATTAAAAACTAAAAGGATTTTGCCCCTTATATCAGTTGCAGTGGCCCATGAGCCCTCACGACCTTGCGGCCCTATATCAACTGCGTCTTGATAAATCAGGCAGTGCCTTTACTAGATCATCTTGAATGAAACTTTCTTCAGGAACGCTCATTAATTTTTGAAGTAATAATATTAAAAAAGAAAAACATACAAAACAACGAATATTGCCATATTTAGTAGTCACGTGAGCCCAAACGCGGATACTTCTGTATTTGGATTAATATCTTCTTCATCTAGCGAGCCAACTCAAAAAAAAAAGCATGGAACTTCTAGAAAAGGTTTTCAATGAAACGCAACTAGATTTGTGGCGAGTGCACGTAGAAGAACGTCTTAGAATGTGTGGACTGCAACGTTTGACAATCAGACGTCTAAGAGGCTATCTGGTTGAGATGTATAAGGAGAGCAAGGGGATTAGATAAGAATGAAAAAAAAAAAAACGTCCTCCCTCTTGTAGGCCAAGCTACAAATATAAAATAACAGAAGGGTGATTCTTGTGAAATTCACCTATGTGCAGCGGAATGCCTGCAGTAAGTTGCCAATGCACGTTGTAAAGTTGGCTTTTCTTCAAATGGAACAGAGCATCAATTTATAGAACAAAGGGCCAAACTGAAAGTTTGGTGAAATTGGGATAATCCCACCGAATGTTACGAATTGTTACAAGAAGGAAGAATAGGAAGTCTGTAATGTCGAAAGGAAGAGTTTTGAGTGGCACAGATTATTTATGAAAGAAGAGAAAATGTCCGTGACGATTGAAATGTTGCTAACTGCTATTCTACAAGGGTTTCTAATGAATTATCCACTGAGCTTTCGTTGTAAATCACATTTAAATTGCAACTGATTTTTGCATAAAATACGATTGGTTTGGAAATTTCAACTGAAATAATAAACAATTTTCAAATCATAAAAGATATTCACCATATTCATATGCCTAATCTGCTAGATTATGAATTCGAAATTAAAAGCAACAGCCATAGACAGTTATAAAAAATAAATCAGCAAAGTTTTATTTTTTAAGTGGATTTATCTGTTGTTTCGAGACGCTTAAAGACTTTTAAGGTACAATTAATATAGCCTGCTTTCTCTTTCTATTTTTGCTCTAACATTACGGTTAAATATATGTTGACACAACTCACTGTGGGATATTTCTTCACATCGGTTGTCAAGTGGTTACTCTTTCAATGACTGCTCTCTTGGCTGTGGCCATTAAACCAATTAACAAACGCAAACAATTCTGGCCCACTTATATGTAATATTATATACGCAATGGCTTCCGTAGTGATTACTAAGGTCAGATAAACTAGTTTAAAGTTCAAGAACACCATAAAATAAAGTAATACACCTATTAAAAAAAAATAGCCTTAGTTTATCGTATTCATCACCTCCTCTATTCTTTACTTTCATGAAGTACAGTACGCAGAATACGCTTTCTCTAACCCGTCCGTCTGTCCATCTACATGTAATAACTCGGCTCCTAGCAGATGGATTTTCATGATTTTTTTTTTTTTTTTTTTTATATTTGGGCATTTTAAAAAGATTTGTCGAATTATCCTAGAATTAAAATCAGACAAATGCAAATTCAGCAATTATTATTTCTTTGTGCGTCCGCGTGTAATAACTCCACTCCCAGTAGATGGATTTTCTTGAAATTTTAAGTTCCACTCTGTTAGAGCTATTTGTTGAGCTTTAAATTTATCTTTCTTTTTATTAAAATTGAACGAATAAATATCTGGCAATTATTATTTTCTCTGTAATAACTCAAAACCAATTAACAAAACGATGATGAAAGTGGTCCCTTTGAGTTTACTCCTACTTGAAGACCTGAATCATCTAATTAGAATATGAAAGCAGACAATTGTTCCCTTAAAGTAATAAACAAAGTGCAAACTCTATAAATTTCATTGTTTGAAATCATTAAAAGTCTAACACAATATGCTCGTGTTTTACACAAAATTCTAACTATAAATCATTCGAAATTCTGTCTTCATTTTCCTGTTTGTGGACCTAAGAGATCCAATCAAATGGTGACAGTCCGCTTTGATAGTACTGTACGTATGCCATTTGTCACGCGTTTGGAGAGGTTATGGTTGTAATCCTCTCAGAGACTGAAGGAATTCTTGAAATGGACCGCTTCAATCGGAACTCTAGTTGGCTGGTTAACAAGAGCAGATAGTAGGATATTCTTCTGAGTTTTTTTGCTCTTAAAGAAAACAAATGTGCGTTCAAGGACTACAGAAACGATACACAAAACAAGTCCGTACGAACTATTGACAGAAGATCTTTGCCCTTTAAAGTTATCTTCGCTACTAGTGGAGGCTTCACTCTTTATCATTCAACAGGTGATAAAACACTTTCAAAGATATGAAATGAAAACAAATATAAAAGGAACAAAATGGAGCTAAATAAATAAACTACTGAATGAAGACACAGTTCACATCGGGGCAAAAAACTTTCCGGCTTTACGTAATCTCACATAACTCTAGATGGAATGGCAAAAAAATAATGAAGCTAGAAGCTTGAAATGCCTAGTATATCATCACTATTATGATTGCAGTTCCTATTGCACTGTAACAAAATTATAATATTTAACCATGGAAATCAGGAAAATCATACAATCCTTCAATGAATACAACAGGTTCTTCAACATGAATACAATAATATCAGAGGGGTACGTTTTTCAATTTTCTCGCGACAAGCAAGCAAGTTTGAGATCGGCAAAGTTGAAGGTACATGAGAACAGTGCCGGATTAAGGAACGAGCTAACAGGGCAGCCGCCCGGGTCGCCAGAAAATGAAGAGCAAGGGAAGGATTTTTTACAACACGTAAGCCTAACACAATCTGCGGTTATAAAGTAATGTTACTGCGTCTGAAATATTCCATGATATTCCTAGGAAATGTTGCCATGATATTCCTAGGAAATTATTGCCTCTAAACATTTTATTTTTTTCTTTATCAAACGCACAATATCGAACTTCTGTCGATATATTAGATTACAAGAAAAGTTCCCTTTGTTTCTGAGGAAAGATAAAGCAGGTTCGGTCGAGATGGCTTCTCCTGCGAAGAAGAGGTCATCAAAGGGGCGCTGAAGTAATCTTTCCGCCCGGGGTGTGCGAATACTTTAGTACGGCCCTGCATGAGAAGAGGGTTCAGGAGTTAGATTTTCTGCTAGCAAGATATTTTTTAGAATATGCAGTATATATGTATGAAAATGGTATTTAGACGCTGAGGTGAGAGGCGGGGAGACGCCTAAGGCTATTAAAGCTAAAAATAGACGAAATAAATACAGTAAAGTAGAAAAAATAGTACTTTCCTCACCCTCCAATAATAGCTTGGAAGGTTTATAAAAAAGTAAGAATTAGAAAATACTGTATATTGGAGTGAAAATGGATGAACAGTGAGTGTGGATGTGGATGTTAAGCATAAAATAAACAAAGCTATGAGGCATCCGTGTATTGTTCCATAAATTGCGTGGTTCGCAATTTATGGGCGAATTACAGACACAGTAATTCGCCTGTTGCTGAACGAAAAACCAGTTTTCGGGAGAAGAAACAGTACGTAATCCTCGCTGTTGTTGTGAAGGTCAGGTGCATCAGCAACTTAGGCCTTATTGCGCTATATGTGATATGTCTGTAAATTCTGTGGTCAATTTGCTGGACCAAAAATTCGAGTTTTCAGGGAAGAAAAAAAAAAACATGAAACCCCTCGCCTGAAATCGAATAACTCAGCCACGTTCTGTGAAAAGCTCATAAAAATTCTCGCGTCCTTCATGGGATTCGAACTGATCATTTCCACATGGTGTGGGGAGAAGGATACTTCTAAGCACTGCAATACCTACATGTCTGAGGGAGTCTATCTCCAGATTTGATCATTCTTCCATCAGGATATTTGTTTGTAGTCTTCAAAGAACTGCGAAGCCAAACTGCCCTTTCCAACATATCCCAAACATTCTCAATTGCATTCAGATCTGTAGCATTAGTCGACCGAGGTAGATGTTTGGAAATCTTGGGAATGTTCCTTAAATCATTCACGTACAATTTCTGCAACGGTAAATAGATGCGTTGTCATCTTGAAGGAATTCATCTCATTCCGGATAAAACTGAAGCAATGCAAAGTGAAGTTGGTCCGACTATACAAAGGTATTCATTGGAGGTAACGCAAGCTCCGAACAGTATGAACGAATCCAGTCCATACCAGCAGAACATAACCCATACTATGACACCACATCTTGCCTCTTCTGTAGTGGATACGAAGCAGTCTGCATGGATAGCTTCGTCAGGTTCACGACACATTTTCACCATAACATTAGTGCAAAATTCTTTACAGAAAGAAGTATCTTTCGTGTAAGGCACACGACTAAC
The DNA here is from genome assembly GCF_048544385.1 of Mastigoproctus giganteus. Taxonomy (NCBI): domain Eukaryota; kingdom Metazoa; phylum Arthropoda; class Arachnida; order Uropygi; family Thelyphonidae; genus Mastigoproctus; species Mastigoproctus giganteus. The sequence continues at coordinate 205,051,792 of NC_143576.1, read as the reverse complement.
CAAATCCCAGGTTCTTCAACTCCCACTGCGTATTTCAGTTGGAAATGTGGGTTTTTTCAGCTGCATTCTCTTTTTGTCTTCCACTCATTGTATACTTTCTAGATGGTTTCTTTCTACACACCAGTGACTTCCTTTGTTTTCTCAATTGTGGCTGCTACTAAACGTGCTTGGACAATACCACCTTCTGAAAATCGGAAAGATCATCTGTCGTGTTCCCCATGACCGGGTCGACTAAGACGACCCAGGGAGGCGTACAATAATTACGTGATACCAAGAGAGTTGTGATCATTCCGTATGACAACTTACATTTCCACATTGTACGTTAATTATTTGTTGAAGTCAATTGGAAAAGGTTTCTAATTTTTTGGCCTAGTGAGTGAACTGCAAATTAGAAACAAAGTTTATGATTTCTCTGAATTAATTTGGCATTCTTTCTGGCACCTAAAAATATCCGGACAATCACAGGAAGTAAAGAAAATAAAAATCGGTCAACTACTGAGTGCTCGGCACTCAAGATGAAGGGTCAGTAGTCACGAATGGTCGTTAGTGTAGTATCTCAAATAGAGAGCTTTATGGTAACTGAAAAAAGATTCTAGTACCCCGGCTTGGCCTAAAACTGAGGAACTAATGAAAACGTTGTCTATTTGAGTCTTTCCAGTTGTCTATTACAAGGGTGGGAGAAGCGACTCCGACTTCTTCCTGGAGAAGCGAAAACATTTTTCGGAAAAGGTTAGTTAGTTAATGGCAAGTCTTGGAGGAGAAGCGACTGGCTGGTGAGGGCCCTGCAACACTCCGCACAGGCGCCTCCCCACCGCCGCCGCCTCAACACTGGCTTTCTGAGTACCTCCTTGCCGGGACAACTCCAGTTTTGAAAATTGTTAAAAAATACTTCTCGTCGCAAAATATATAAATGACCGTTATAGAATTATTAACTAACTATTTAGCAACCTTTGTCACCAAAAGGAGAGTTACTTAGTACAAAGAAACGCCCTATCGAAGTGCAATAAAAAATTGTTTTATTTTAATTTTAACACAAAAATAAATGATAGATTTCAATCGGAACAGTTTTCCCTTGAAAAGCATCGAATAATGCATAGTAAATGTGATTTTTAAATTTTTAGCTCCATTAGCGACGGAAATAGAGAAAACAGAGGGAGAACACGAAAATTACTGACATTTTCCTGTCTGGCGCCGCCATTTTTAATTTTAAAAATGTTTTAAAATTATATTTTAAACATACTCCTTGAGCTCTTTCAATGGTGCATAATAAGCTATAGGTTGTTGACAACATTTATGTCCCTCCATTTCACCCCTTCCCCATTTCTTAGACAAATTTTTGTCAACAACAATCAATATGGCGTTATGTTAGCCCACATGATGTACAAACCCATGCAAATGTTCAAGTCAATAGGTTGAGTGGCCCCAGAGATACAATGCTGTGACAGAAGAACGGACAGATAGACAACCGAGTGACATTATAAGGGTCCTTCGTTAGATTACAGACCCTAAAAAAGAAAAATGTGCTTCATTGGATACAGTCGTTTACTTCACACAATGTGGAAACGGCTGAGGTTGGAGTTCTGTCTAGACAAGAGAAATTTTTATAGACTTTTTAAACACTATGATTGAGTTTGTCGGTTTCTGGAGAGAATTTCATGCGTTTTCCTTCCTGAAACTCTTTTTTAACTGCAAAACAGAGATTGACCAGGACGCATGTAACTTACAGACGCAATTACCAACGCCTCGTGACTAAAAGAAAAGCTAAATTTTTCATCCAGCAACAATCAAATACGACATTGAATATGCTCTATATTGAATGCTATATATTTAAATACTAAACACACCATTAGTGGACTCAGTTGTGGCTTGAAAGTAAGGCCCACAGATCCATCCGAGTAGCGAAAAGGGCAGCATGGATGTTCCTTCATACTCTGCGGAAAAACGTTGGTTTTAGCAATGGCAAAAGTTTAAAATTACTACATACATGGACGAGAGAAACTTTTACGAACTTTCTTCACGCGCTCTTGACGTGGGATGCATGGTTTTAAATCTCGCAAAAAACAAGCAAATCAATTATAGAATAAATACATTTGCATATATGGTGTACTGATACACATGTGCGAGAGCTCATGTGCCGCTTAATTTAGAAATACTTTAGATGCTGTAGTTAAAATACGGTGTAAGGTAGACCTCAGAGTTCAAGAAAAAGATTAGACCGTTTTATTGAAAAAATTAAGAAAATAATTGAAAGTACCTGAATAGAAACACTTAGACAGTTTGGCTACATTCCAAGAAATCACTGTTTACTGTTTCTTGTTGTCAGCAGGGACGTATTTCGACTATTGTTATCTTTTGGGAATTGATTCAATGACCTTAATTAATTCATTGGAAATAAAAGAATTGTAGTCTTGATGAAGCTGATTAACTTAAGGACTCTGGATGAAATTATGCCGATATTTTGCGAATAACTAAAGGTAAGAAATTACCTTGGTCTTTGTAGCTATCTATGTGATCAGTCGGAGCATATTCCAGTAAAATTCAGTAAATGTGGATAATGAGCATCCACTAAACTCCTGCAATGCCGGATTATCAGACACCACGAGTTGTTGGATATGCATTTAAAAGAAAAAGATAGGCTACTGATGAAGTCACAATATCCAAAATTTTGCTGATTGTATGCGATTTATTTTATTTTTTATCTAGTTATTATTTTATATGATAATATACATAAAACTGTGTAAGTACAGTGACAGAATTAACTATGTAACTATTTTCAGCTGTTTCAACTGTTCTTTATGTCATGATAGAAGAAACGATGTTGAACTCAGCTAAAGATAAATATCATGATAACATTAATTTTTGGCAATTGTATGTAGCACTTTTGTCCAGTTCAAAAACTATGCTATTGCTTCCTGAAGCATATGTTTGCGATTTTAAATTCACGTTATGCGATTGGACTGTCCATTGATAATTAAACTCTGTGAAAATTAAAATCATTCAGATTTCCTTATTTGGTTAACTTTAGTTCTATATGTTAAACCAATTATTACTGGTATATCGAAGCAACACAATTCGACAAAATACAACACCCGACTTACGAAAATATTCTACATAGTGTCTGATTTGGGTAGTTCGGGGCGTAGTGACATATTTTCAAAGGCTCTAGAATAAGATCGCGGGTCTCCTTCGCAAATAATAATTGCATGGTTCTGGAACTACTTTAGCTACCTTGGGGCTCCTGGAACAGCTGCACCATTGCATTTTAGTAAATCCGGCCTTGATTGCGTATACGAACAAAGCTTTTAGTATTGGGATTTTTAAGCCATCAAAAAATTATGCCATATTGCTCCGTATATATTGTCTGTAAATTGCATATGATCTGCAGTTGATTTTCTGTATGCTGGACTAAAAACCCAAGTTTCTGGCAGAAAAAAAACCAACCATGCTATCCTCGCCGGAGACTGACTAACTCAGTCATGTTGTGAAAAATATCCATAAAAATTCCTTCATAAGAATGTTTTATAAGCTATACAGTATAATCCTGTGATGGATGAAGTTTCTTAGTCTGACAAGTCAAATACAATTATGAAAATTGCCATAGCGATGTTATTTACAAACATTATAAAGCATTGTCAGCCAACCTGATGTTTGATCTAAGATCCGCAAGAACCAGAAACTCTTTGGAGTTCCCTATCGCTGGCTATTAATCATGAGTATGTCGTTAATTTTGTTTAAGCAATCTTAAATTAATTACAGAATGCAAACATGACTTAATTGCTTAATTCTACTCACGGTAGCACAGCGGATCCTTCCCACCTTCCCACATCGAGTGGAAAAGGTTGGGTTCGAATCCCGTAAATTCCTTGCGTCATTTACGGGATATGGTTAGGCGAGATTAGCATGGTTTCGCCTCCCAGAAACTCCGATTATTTGTCTATCAAAAAGGCAAATAGACAACAAAATACGCAATTTACAAATACAATATGCTGTCACCTCATAGCCTGAGTCGCTTTGGCTTAACACGTAGATATGTTCCTTAATTCCTTAATTCCCGTCTTCCCAGGATTTATCTTTGGGGGATAGGGCTGAGAATCAAAGCCACTGCTTTGTCATAAACGGCGAATTACTTAGTTATTTTGATTTTTTCGTTTTGATCAGATCTCTTTGTTGGGGGGGGGGGGAGATTTTAATTCCAGCAGCACACATCAGCATTCAAGGGAGAAAAAAAAAAACAAAAATAAAACTGTAACTTGCTGGTTTCCCTACTCAGATGTCGGATTATTGGATTATCCGGACCATCAGATATCAGACTTTTCGGCTTTTACAATGTTTAGATTTAATCATTAGTACGATTGCAACAAAAAGTACAATGTTTACACTTGTTTAATTTCTAGATTTTACTAAGAACTCAAAAGTTCTTAGTAAAAGCCAACAACCAGACTCTTCTCATTGCTTGCATTTTGGCTTTATCATCAATAGTTAGACGTACCTGATTGTTGGCTTTATCATCAATAGTTAGACGTACCTGATTGTTGGCTTTATCATCAATAGTTAGACGTACCTGATTGTTGGCTTTATCATCAATAGTTAGACGTACCTGATTGTTGGCTTTATCATCAATAGTTAGACGTACCTGATTGTTGGCTTACTTACACGGTTAAAGCCAAGAACATGAAAAATTTGAAAACAGCTCAAATAGTTAGACGTACCTGATTGTCGGCTTTATCATCAATAGTTAGACGTACCTGATTGTCGGCTTTATCATTAATAGTTAGACGTACCTGATTGTCGGCTTTATCATCAATAGTTAGACGTATCTGATTGTCGGCTTTATCATCAATAGTTAGACGTACCTGATTGTCGGCTTTATCATCAATGATTAGATGTACCTGATTGTTGGCTTTATCATCAATGATTAGATGTACCTGATTGTTGGATGATGCAGACGCAAACAAATTTCGCGCAGTGAGAGTCTTTGAAACGTTAACTAGGAATATAATAAATAGGGCTAAAGAATCAACAAAAAGTTGTATCTGTGTAAATTTGTGGGATGTTCCCAGGCCTGATGAAATTGAGTCGGATGTTGAACAAGGCTTGTGAGTCGTATTCTACACCTCCCACCTTAAGAAATGAAAGTTTTATAGCTCTGTTTCATTTTAATTCAGTGTTTTTAACGCTAATATACGAATCGAGAGCAGCTCCAGTAACGGGTATTGACGGAAGCTCGGTTTTTTTGTCAAGTAAACAGAAAATCGACCTCAGAACACACGCAATTTACAGACAATATACACAGATCAATACGACTTTAGTGCTGATGCTCTTAAAACCCTACAACATCATCACGAACAACAGCAACAACAACAGTAACGGGTATTGAATGATTTGTTCATTTGTTTGTGTAAACAGAAAAGTGATATTTGGTAGCAAGTACAGGAATGGTCGTTCGATTACTATTTCTAAAAAAAATATTAAATTAATAATTATAACTAAAAACCTGTTTTGCTCTTAATTTTTCTAACTTTAATAATATACCACAACTACGTTTTATTTTTAATTTGGAGCCTCCTCCACCTCAAAGGAAAAAAAGTATTGTCTCGCAAGGGCGAGTCCATCCTTAGTGTTTAGTCTTTTTATGGGGTTGGGGTTAAAGCAAAAGGAAATAAGGAAGATCCAGACTTAGGGGCTAATAGCATATGAAAGTTCTGTTTATAGATAATATAGAACATGCATTTGGAATAATTTGGGGAGGTAGTTGCCCTAATTAACTCTCTCTGAATTCTCCCTTAGTTTATATTGTGTATTTTATCTATTGTTTTATTTCACTATTGTACTTGATTATTATGTCTATTGTTATATTTCGCTCATTTTTTATTTTAGAAAAACATCGTCCGTTTGTGGCGCTACTTTCGCCTGCACGCTACTCCTAACATGACGCAACGACCGCGTGTTCCGAGATCAGACACTGGGAGGAAGTCCTTGCGGGAGGTTGTTCCTTTGCTTGCTGGTTTTCGTTGGAGGGCATCGTACTTTACATTTAAGAAAATGAATTCGAATAGCATTCCAGAAAAACAACCAATGACCAGTTCTTCATCAGAAGACACCGGATCTTCAGAAAGTGTAAAACTGAAGAAGCAGATCAATTTATTTAATGGTGTTGCTATCATAACAGGTATTATAATTGGATCCGGCATCTTCGTTTCACCGCGTGGAGTATTACAAGAATCGGGGTCTATCGGTTTGGCATTACTTGTATGGCTCATGTGTGGAATTATATCAATGATAGGTGCCTTATGTTATGCTGAATTAGGAACTTCTGTACCAAAATCAGGAGGAGATTATGCTTATATATATGAAGCCTTTGGTCCACTACCAGCCTTCTTGTTTTTGTGGGTAGCTCTTCTCATAATCATGCCAGCTGGAAATGCAATAGCAGCATTAACTTTTGCAAACTACATCCTTGAACCATTCTTTCCGTCCTGTGTTCCATCAGCGAATGCTGTTCGGCTTATAGCAGCATCCGTTCTGTGTAAGTAATATCATTGCCCTTGTATCCTTCTCCATATGTTATATAAGTTTTTGTAATCAAGTAATTAGCATGATATATTTAGCTAATAAAATATGGTGTTATCATGAAAGAGCAGAATGGCAATCATTGTATTTTGCTCTGAATGTGGAGTTACAGGTAGAGGTAATAGTAATCTGTGCAAAATTACCTCCCACCCCCAGTAAAACTAAATGGAATATTTCAGCATGGTAGTAGCTTTTAAAGAAACAGTAATTGGTGTAATATAAGCTGAAATAGCATGTAATTACACCCCAGACCATTTGGCACATGCTTCACAGTTGGGTATAATTCTTTTATATGGAATTGCAGACAAGGTCCACCAAACTCAAATTGACCCAGTTCTCCTATACTTGGCTTTTCAAAATCAGGTTAAATTTATTCTTTAAAATGAGTTGTAACTAATAATTGTTTTACTTCGTCTGCATCTTTTTAAAAACTTATTAAATGACATTTATACAAAAAAAAAAGAGTAATAATTGAAGTAATCAGATATTACCCAAGTAATTAAATAAAAATTTTAACTTAGAATTTCACAAGATTGTGCCAAACAAAACCAGTGTATTTGGTGTTGAGATTCGATTTGTAATTAAATATGATGGCACTCATTACTTTTTAAATAACTAATGCAAATTAGTTAGATTTACAGTAAGATCCCCATTTTAACTGTTGGCACATATTTGTAACAACTCCCAGGTAAAGCTGTTACATGGCTTTATATATATATAAAATACTTTATTTTCAAGAAAAAAATATGTATAGATATATGTATACACTAAGTAATTCCTGGTACAGTGTACTACTAGAGGGCTTAAAAAATAACTGCTGAGAGGTCAGGCCTGCTTCTTGGGAAGGGGATGCAGCAATTGCAATTACTCAGACCCAGACTGAAAGGCCCCCCAAATCCTAATGGGGGGAACTCACAATCTAGCCAAGAACTGCTTGCTTGCTTTTCCCCCAGTGTTGCACCCAAGCCCTCCAAATTCTTGGACCACTCTGCCCAGAATATATAAATGCAGCCAAGAGAGTATGCAGAGATGAAGTCACAATAAAAAGACAACAACGTTGACGATTGTTGCTGCATGAGAAAATATATAACATCAAAATCTCCCTGAATGCTTGAGTTACTTGTTTTCTTAATGTAACCTAACCCTTTATTAGGTATGATTAAGTTTGTTAGTTAGTTTACCATTGGAAAACTTTTTTTTTTTTTTTAAAATAATGCTATTTTCAAAAAAAAACATTCCATTAATACTAGCCTCTGCCTTGCTTGATGGATTCTGCATCCAGATGTCAATGTCCAAATCATAATGACTGATGTAACAAACAGCAGTATTAATGAAATGGAAATAAAACTTTCTGATGCATAAAAGATTTGATTGAAGCATGGGACATAGTCGGGGTCGATCCAAAGAACTGAGGAAATAAAATTCCTAACATCATGTATGGTGTGATCAAAAACCACTCATTGCCTTTTTAAATAACCAACACAAATCAATCAAGTGCACAAATGAGTCCCAGTGATAATTTAATACTCTGATTTCCCTAACCTGATAAAATTTTCGAAAATAAACACCCAAAGGGAAGTTTCTTATATTCATTACATTTCACTGTCATTGTATAGTTTAGTCAATTTACCTAATCTGGTCGTTTTGTTATGAAAATTTGTCAAAGTGTTAAATGGAATAACATGTAGTTTTAATTTCTAATTTGCTTTTTTTATTCAGTCCAAACACCAATTTATTCTTTCAGGATGAACTGGTGCTTGGACTGACCTGTTTTTATTCTTTTATTTTAAATAACAATGATGAAGGAATTCAAGTTTGATGCCAGGAGAAATTTGGAGAGATTGAAATAAAAATAGTAGAAGAACAAAGGGGATTTGAAGTTTGATACAGATACACAAAGTTCTCTGCACAGTGCAAGCATAGCTGTGGGGGACCTCATGGTGTCATTATTTGTGTCCTCATAATGTCTTGTTGAGCAGGACATTGAGGACACAAATAATTTAGTATACTAAATTATTGAGCGTACCAGTATAGTATGCAAATTTATTTCATATACTGATTTATCAAGTAATTATTTGTGGAGGTAGGAAGGTTATAATTGCACTGTATAAGGCAGTAGTATGACTACTTGGGGTACTGACTAAGTGTGGAAGTTGCACCTGAAAAAAAAAAAGATGTTAGTCTGTCTTCATGGTGAGGTTGGCTAAAGGGTACCATATGAAAAGAAACTTTGAATACTTTGGCCCTAGGGTACCTTATTGAGGATCTGATTGAGGCTTTAAGGCTCTGATGAGGGAGGAATAGTAAAGTGAATGAAGGGGAAATTTTCACTTATTAATGAATGCTAGATTGAGAGAGACAGTGAGACTAGAAAAATTTATGCTAGCATGAAGGAGCATAAATTCAAACTATGGGAAAAGAATTATAGACTGGATTGTGAGAAGTTTTGCTTTAACCTGAAAGTTATTTGTCATTAAAATAACTTGCATCTGTGTAATTGAGGCTGATGGCTTGGAAATACTGTATCACTACCTATCAGAAGGGGTAAAGCACCCAGGTTGTGTGTGCATGAATGTGTGTTGCTGGTGCAGCAAAAGCCTCTAACAGATTTGCACTATATAGTTGATATTAAATACTAATTGTTATAGCAGCAGTTAGTATGATAAAGTGTCAATCAATGAAAGTAAATTATTGATTGACAAGTATTTTGCATATCAGAGTGTTAGCCAGTATGGTAAAATTCATTGATTAGCAGGTGATTTCTCCCATTGAGCACAGAGTATAATCAAGTTCATTCGTGAATTCTTTGCCAATCTTTTAGTTAACCTTGGCTGTTTGTACTAATCACTCCAGTGAATAAAGCAAATGAGAAGGGTGAAATTCCAGTTAAAAAAAATCTACCAACAAAAATTTCTGTTGGTAAACAGCAACTGCCCTTCTCTAGGCCCAGGTTTACATTTAGCACAAATACATAACGTAAACCTGGGCCTAGAAAAGGGCACTGGGCAGTAGCTGTTTTATATTGGCGGTAGTAAAATACCTCGCACATGTTTTTAGGCTAGATTTTTAAGTTTCTATGCCAAAACAGATGAACTAGGTGGAGATGGGCTTTTGTCTAGGAGCCACCCTTGACTCTGGGATACACGTATGCAGTGCACCAGGAGGTCAAATATAATATGTCTTATATATGTGTAACGAAATGTTAACGTATATATATAAAATTGTATATATATCTTTTTGTAAGTATTGTATATATATTTATATAATAATTGTGTGTATAAATAAATGGAAAAAAATGTATTTGTAACAAAAATCTTAAATTTTTATGACAAATGCAGAATTTCTGGTATACATACAACATACCAGAAAATTAGTTTTTGTTGGCATCTTGCTTGAGTTTATATGACTGTACTATGTAATAGTTGGTATTTGTCTTAATTACAGTTAGTTACAATCAATTACAGATTAATTTTAAATAATGTTTTCTGTTTGTACTCCAGAAGACCACATAAGGTCAGAGCAGTTTATAAGATAGAAACAAGAATATTACTGTCATGGTATCATGTGGATTTTAACATACATTAAGAATAATTCTGTACTTGTGTATTGACCACTCAGAACAGTATCTTTCAAATGTGCAAGGTTTGGTTCTACATTAGTTCTACAGGCTACATGCCACTATTACTGTTACTACTACATGAATTTATAACTTGGGTCGTCACTAAATACATAGGTGTTTAACAGTTTTAAATTATTACTGTTGAATCCTCTATTTCTAAACATGTGTAGCACACTTTTCTAGAATGATCAAACATGGGAAGTAAATAAGAGTACTATCTGTGCTGGCTGACCAACCTTGGAGATTGTCACTGAGATAATAAAGCTGGCATGTTGTATAAGTGTGCCAAAGTTGATGTAGTCACATGTTGTGTAAGGCATTGAGGATGTGTGCTGTAAATCAGGATATATTTTTAATGCATGTCGTCTATGTACAAATTGGTTACTAGGCTAATGGAAAGTTGTGATAGGTTTGCAATGAGAATAAATATGAAGAAGACAGGTTATGGAAAGAAAGGTATGAGTTAAATATTGAAATAGGAGAAGAGAGAATAGAACAGACAAGTTGAGTATAAGAAGCCTAATAGTGGAAAAAGCAAAGAGCACCAGAGAAATAAAAATAGCAATGGGTAAAAAAGCTTTTGAGAAGCAAAGAATATTATGTAGGAGATCAGGAACTGGTTTAAGGAAAATATTGGTACATTGCCAGTAAGGAGTCTTCTGCTCCATAAGTGTGATATTTTATGGAGCAGAGACATGGACACTGAGAATGGAAGAAATTAGAAGATTGGAAAGTTGTGGTTGTGGGGAAGGATTGAAAGGAGAAAATGGGATGATCAAGTTACAGATGAGAGGGATTTGAGAAGAGATGTTTGAGTGAAATAATTAGAAGGAAGGCAGAAGAGAAACTGGATTGGACATGGATTGTTAGGTGAAGGATTGATAAAGGATGTGATGGAGGGAGATTGAGGAAAACAGTGACAGATGATATTTTAAGATAATAAAGCACTCAAACCTGCATTGGTTTAATTATGTTTTTTCCGCTTTGGAAATATGTACATAATGGAGTCAAACATTTTGTGGTATTTCTTACCACTTCTTCAATGATAGCTGTCTTTGCAATGTCTCTGTCAGAAATAAACATAATTAAACCAATGTAGGTTTCAGTGCTTTATTGTCTTTAAATTACATAGTTTACTTATGTACCATGTCACTCAAGGAATATCTAAAATGATAGATGAATTAAGAGGGGATGATAAATATTGGGAGATGAAGAGGAGGGGTGAGGATAGTTAGATATGGAGAAGCAATTGAGTGTATACATACACTATGTATTGTCAGAACAATAATAATAATAATCTACACACATCTCTAATCTTTATGAGAAGAGCTTTTGAGAGAAGCTGACGCACAACAGACACCACATAAATTTAAGTACTCTTGAAGTACATGAAGAGGCTCGATAAATATTAATTTAAATTATCAATTAAATTAAATATCAATTACATTATCATTTATCCATTTCGAAAATTTCTCCTTTCTTAGATTGTATATTATAAAATGGAATTGAATGAACAAACACTAACTCATATGTTATTAATAAAATTAAATCTACTGACAAGTCCAAAATATACATCTGTCAGGCTGTGTACCTGTTGTTGATTCTCAAACAACAAAAGAATGGAAGAAAAGAATTCCAAGATGTTTTTGCTGGTGCATTTACTGGCGACAGAAAAAGTTATTAATCATTTTTGTTAATTACAGTTTTGTGTTTAATAACAATCGGGATGAGCTTTCCCAGTTGTACTGTAGTATAAAAATATAGTCAATATGGCTGGACCTGTATAGAAAATTAGCAAATAAGAAATTCTGTATAGGACCATCAACATTGACTATATTGACAGTCCTGTATAGAAAATTGACAAATAAATTCCTTGCCAATTTATATTTCATGGAGTCATTCAAATACATTATATTCCTTTAACTCTCTGATTAGCATGTCAAAAATTTAGTAAAGCAGGCATTTAACACAATTTTAAATTTTTTTAATAAGTTTAAAATTGTATTTTGTAATGTAATTCTGTAGTTTAACATTACTAATTTAGATACAACTAGGAATAGTGTACATTTTTCAAATGTGGTCATAATTTTAAAGAATTGCTTTTAAAAAGTCTACTAGTACTCTTTGAACTTCACACAGGCTGAGAGTATTAGTAAAGGCATATAATGCAAGATTATGATTATGTTAATTATTTTATATTGAATATAGTCTTAATTCTTGTATGAAAGGTGTTGGAAAAGAGATACTAATAATTAAATTAATTTTTTTAATTAGTTTTATTATTTAAATTGCTTTAAAAGTTATTGTAGGGTAATATAAATTATTTACACATGCTGATGAACTTTGTTATAAAGACAGATTGATATTGCATTTATTGCCTGACAGTATGGGGCCCATGATTAACTGTTTTAACAATGCTCTAATATAACTTAAGGCTAGCCTGGATAAAAGTATAGAGACTCTCTTTTCATTCATGTGTATGAACATTGGCAAATTCAATCTATCTGCATTGAGCATGTGAGTGGATGGAGGCAAGGTCATTCACTCCTTGTTATCACTAAATTTTCACTCATTTATTTGGGTTTGTTAATGCTATTTAGAGACATGTTCTTTTGCTGCTTTGCTATAATATTAATGCTGTGATTATTTTCGTTCACCTTAAATCTTGATCACAAACTCCATGTGGGCACACACTTGTGTGATCCCTGCCTTTCTGGATGTGTGTGTGCAAAAACAGTTTGAGATGAAACATTCTTAGCCTTCGTTGTCATTCCTCACATGGATACAATAGATGACTAGTAGTTAGATAACACACTTTGAAGAGCTAGAACTCAGGCAATAGTTTCCACAATAAACGTAGTTTATATTATTTGTGTGTATTATGTTTGTGTAAATTTTGTTTTCAGCTTGAAAAACACGAGACTAATTTGTAATATTGTACAAGCTGAAAAATCCAAATTATTCACAATGAAACTCTACTCCCTTTGTGAGAGACTGGCTAACTGCAGCCCCGATGAGGAGGCATTTAAGAATTCTTTTGGTCTGTAATGGAATTCAGACCTAGACCACTTCAAATGGAATGGCAACTAGGAAAACCACTATGCTGTCATAGAAAGCATTTCACTTTTACAGACAACAGCTATCTTTGTGAAACTCTCTAGGACTGTATAGAGGAGAAAGAGGATAGAAATGCATTTCTGAACACATGGTTGGGGTATCTCAGGTACCCTATGATACCTTTGAATGGTTCTTTCTCTAGGACAGTGTTTCTCAAATCTTTTTATTTTTTAGTCCGTGAACCACATCACCATGTTAACCACCTATCTTACCTTGGGGTTAAAAAAAAAACACCCTATCAGCTGTAGCAGTTTGTATCAGTAAGCGTGCATTAACATTTCTTAAATAATACTTTAAAATCATTTATAATTACAGAATACAAAATTCATTTTAAAATAAGTTTATAGGTACTGTATATTACCTATAATGGTAATCAATCGTCTATTGATAAGAATCAAATGTTTTGTTATATATGCCTGATTACTAACACAAGTGATATAGCAGCTCACAGATCATGCCTATGTGAATATGCACATCTGCTGACAACACTCTTAAAAATATATTTTAAAACACATTTATTGCTATTTAATATATAGACAAAGAGGAAAAATTACTTTCTTAAAACACATTTTCTAACTACAGCATGAGGCTGGAGCCAGTTTTATGAGTGTAAACTGTGATCATGACTCACACAATTGTAGCTCACTATCCATGTAGATGGGCAAACCTTAGCATATGATTATGAACAATTTCCATGAAACCCTCATGACTTTCTTGTGCCATATCAAACAATGTTTCATATTTTCATTTATTGTCTCACCAGCACAAAGCATCCTATGAATTTTCAGTTAATGACAGCTCGGGCCCATTTAAAAATGTGCCCTTTGAAATAATGAATGAAACTCAAAATATAAATTTCAAAATAAGTTGAAACAAACGGTAAAATACAAAAAAATGCAACATACAAAAAAAGTATGTACTTTTATATGAAATTATCAAAGATTACAAAACATAATTACTTGAAAGGTATAATTTTACTTGTTGATATTTTGTGATTTAGTTATTGCACATTCTTTTATTTTGCCCATATTAATGCTTTCTAAAATATCTTTTTCTTTTGCTAATATTTCAAGACGTACTGTAGCACGTCTTAAAGCCTTTCCAGAAGTACTGTAGATCTTAAGTAATTCTTAATATTAATTTTAAAAAGATTTCTTCAATTGTAACAGAAAAAGGAAGAGTCAAACACAGTGCAGTTGTATTACATGTAACCCCCATATAACACGGTTTCGCTCTAACATGATTGATAAATTGTGGCAAACCTCGCATAATGTGGTAATTACATCCTGCTATTATGTTGGATGTAATTTTTCAACATTTCCATTCGTTTTTACGAATCCTCACTGTTGATTCGCTAATCATTATGCAAAAAAAATTATTGGGAAACCCCGTGTTAGGTTCTGTGCTATTGAACTTGTGCTTGTTTGAGACCATAAAAAATTGCGACTTTGAAGCGGGCAGTTCATGACTTTTTAGGTTTTTGGAAGGTTATTTTGGCTCTTATTTGATCGTTTATAAATTTTTCTGAGTATGTATTACAAAACTTTGTTCTTAAGAACTGTATTGGAATAATTTTTTGTTATGAATTAAATTCCAGCTCTAAATTATGTCTAAGGAAAGTAAAAAAGCATCTCTCAAAAGAAACTTTTTTTCTCTCTAGAATCAAAGGTACAAAATATGGATTGTCTTAAAAAAGGGGAAAGGTATTATACATTGCAAAAAGTTTAAGTTTAAATGAAGCAACAATCCGGACCATAAAAAAAAAATGAGGATCTTGCAGGAACTTTCATTTCTGCAAATGTGACACCTCATTCCCCAGCGCCAATAATTGAGAAAATGGAAAAACCACTTGGTATTTGGATTGACAATAGCAGTGAAAACAGATCTCATTAGATGACGATGTAATTAAACAAAAGACACTAAACATTTATAATCATTTAAAAGAAAATGGAGAATCTTTTGTGAACCTGGAGTTTGTTGCCAGTAAAGGTTGGTTTTAGCGATTTAAAAACCGCTTCTCATTACATAACATAAGAATTCAAGGGGAAATTGCATCAGTTGATAATGAAGCTGCTAAGAAGTATTCAGAGGAATTTCAAAACATTTTCAATGTCGATGAGACAGGTCTTTGGCGGACAAAAATGCCAAACAGAATGTTTATTTCAAAAAAAGAGAAAACTGCACCAAGTTTTAAGGCATCAAAAGATCATGTAATGTTACTTATGTGCAGTAACATATCAGGAAATTATATGATACAACCTATGCTAGTTTATAGATCTTCTAATCCTCTTGCAATGAAAGGTGTAAATAAAAATGCATTACTGGCATATTGGAAAGCAAATAAAAAAGCTTAAAATTAAAAATTTACAAAGATCTGTTAAGCAAAAGGAGAGATTATTAATATTGCAGTGGTTGTAATATTAATGTGCAAACGTGATAATTTTATTCAGAATGAGTGCAAAATTTTTAAGTTTTATAGTTAAGTTTAAGTTTTGCTTGAAGTACAGTTTGACCAGTCAGCAGCAAAATTTTTAATATTCTTTTCTTAATATGAATGATAATTCGTATTAAGAAAAATTAATTAACCTCAGTGGATGTAGAATTTATATGAACTGTATCATCTAATATAGTCACACAACCTCATTTCATCTCTCTGGACTGCATGCTTTTGTGAAGTGTTGATATACTGTATTGCATGATTCAGCCCAGGCAAACTGTTTCATATATTCAAGAAAAACTGTTGGTATTTGTGAATCTTTATTGTGGTTCATGGGGCATGAACCACAGTAGAGATAACCTCTGGCTTAAGGTAATGAGACTTAAGGTAACTATCATGACAGATAGTTATGTCACTTACTTCCCATGTGGAAAGGTCTGAGTTTATCTGATATTTGCAGATCTAGGGAATTTCAAGTTTTTTATACTCAAGGCTCGGTTTACTGGCCTTGGTCAAGATTGTAACGTTTACCTGCCTGCTGGAATTATTCCAGATCTTCATCCAGTGCATACAAACTAGTCCATGAACGTACATATTCACAAACATAAAAAGACTAGCTTGATCCTCCACACGATTAGAGGTAAGATTTTGGGCTAGCAAATTGTCACAGCAAATGCTGATAAGAAGCCCACAAGAAGCTATTTAATTATATTTCACATATTCAAGAAATATATAAATATATATATTATATAAAAATATATAAATGATATGTTATATAAAAATATATAAATGATATAAAACAGTTTTGTATATTCATAATTTTTTTTTACCCCCAAATCTTCAAGGATACATTTGATTCTTTGTATATATTGTTGTCACTTAAGATTTGTTGTCAAAATTCATTAATTTCTCCAGTTTTTAATTTTAATTGTCTTATCTTGATTACCTTTCAGGTTTGCTGACTTTTGTAAATTGTTATAATGTGAAGTTAGCCACTCGAGTTCAAGATATATTCACTCTGGCTAAGGTATTTGCCTTAGTGGTTATTATAATTGCTGGTTTGGTTCACATAGGAACGGGTAAGTTTTCCATATGATTAATTTTAATGATTTAATTAAATTACAAGTCATTTTTATGATTATAATGAAAGGTGTAAAGATTTAGTGCATTAGCCACATTGGAACTTATTGGACATTAGTATCTCATTAAAGATGTCTAAGGAATTTTTAAATATTCTTATTAGTAACATTCATTTATAATATTTGTTGAAAGATGGCAAGTTTATTTCCTGCCCATTATGCCTTTTACCACAGTGAAATCTTTTTTAAAAAATAAAGCCTTGGCACTGTGTATGTTTTTTTGTGATTTTGATTTTGACGTCTCTAAAGCACTTACAGAATTTGCTTCAGTGGAGTTGTGGGATGAATTTTGACTTATGGGGAAAAAAAGAATTCTTTAAACTGACAGTATACTATTATAAACAGAAAAATGGGACAAAATTAGAAGCATAATTATTTTAAAAAGATAGTAAATAAATGGTGGAAATGCTCAACTTTCTACAATTGCTTTAATATAATTAAAGCAATGTTTTTCAAAATGGAAAAGTAGAAAGTCTTTTTACTTTTTAGTATTCAACATGAATGCACGTGAAACCTTTTATTTAGTACCGTAGGCATGGTGTAGACACTACACAAAAACAGCTATTTTCACCCTATGGAATGCAAGTATAATTGTTTTAAACTTTTTTTTGTAAATCCTTTGCCTCAATATTCAGTTATATAAATTTACTATAAATGCAATTCGCAAATTCCCGGTTACTCAAATTTAAAAATTCTCAAACTTCAGAATTAAAAATGTAAACTCTCAAATATCCAAATAAATTTTATTAAGACAACACACCACACAGGGGAATGTTATTTCCTTCAGTATGAAATAAATACAAAAATAAACTTTTCCATGTTTTTTTTGGAATAATTTAAAACAGTTAAACTGCAAATATGTTACTATGAAAAAGTTGTATTTTTGGTTGCATGAGGGTCTCCGAGGCTAACAGTATCTTCCTTAACTTGAATGGGTAATTAAAAAAAAAAAAAAAAAAAATATATATATATATATATATATATATATATATATATATATATATATTAAAATAGGTAATCAAATGCCATCATGAGTCACAGCTTTGTGTCTAACATGTACATCTGTGTATTTGTCTCTACCTGTGTATATGATATACCTGGATATATGGGTAAAGTGATTTTCTTTAAATTTAAACAAGATTAATTGACATCAATGAAATTTACAGGACAGAATCCTTCAAGGAAACATAAGGTATAATATCATTTTGTACTCTGTAAACAAATAGGACTGCTTTTGTTTTAATCTTTGCTTATACATTTTATAAAAAATGTTTCTTTAAAAAAATTGTTTTAAAAAATTAAAGATTTCTGGGAAAACTTGAGAAAAGTAATAGAAGCAATTCCACATTGCAGAGAGATAGTCATAATGGGTGATTTGAACTCCAGAGTGGGACAAGCTGCAGACAATGAAGTGGTGGGAAGACATGGTCACTAAACAGCAAATCACGATTTTTCTCTGTTATGTTAGGGCCCAGGGAGGAGCATATTGTGGCTCTGATCACTTTTTGGTGAAGGCTATGTTGTCATTCCCATGGATGTGCCAAAAAAGAAAGGAGAAAAGGAAGAAAGACCTGGAGAGGAGTGAACAACTTGACGCTGAAAGATTCAATGTGGACTCACTAAAAGATGAGAGCACTAGGGGCTTGTATCAACAAAGATTAGACCAAGAATTAGATGAAACCTATGGGGAGAGTGCAAAAGATATATATATATGAATACCTAAAGGAAACAATGAAGAAAATTTTCCACAGAGACAATAGGAAAATTTCAAAAGATGAAACAATTATTGGCTGAACATGGGAATTAATAAATGGTAAAAAGGAAGCATACCAAAGATGGCTAAGTTCAAAAAGTGAAGTTCATAGAAAAATATATAAATAAAAAAATAAGGAAGTGAAAGTGGAAGTCATCAAGGCAAAGAACGAGTCCTGGGATAGAGTATGTGCCAAGATGAACAGCAAACTAGGATGTACAAGATCTGTAGAGGTGTGGAGAGTATTGAAGAGTTTAAGGAAACCTCATAAGCAAAATGCTAGACTGGAAATGATAGATCTGGAGGAATGTGTCAATTATTATGAACAGCTATTGAATGAAGGAAAAGAGGAATTTAGAGAAACTGAAACAGAGACAGTTGTCATGGAAAAAAGATTGAACACCCAAATTAAGGAAGTGGAAATAAAAAATGGAAAAGCACCAGGCCCAGGTGGAATTAACATGGAGCTGCTTAAATATGCAGGTCAAAAAGTTATAAATCTACTAACTCGATTGTTCAACAAATTATGTGATGGCGAAGAAATACCAGATGAGATGACAATTGGATATATTACATCAATTTTCAAGAAAGGTGACAGAAGAAGATGCTCCAACTATAGAGGAATCTGTGTTATGAGCTCTATTTCTAAACTACAGTATTTGGAAAAGTGATAAAATCAAAACTGGAACAAGCGATTGTTATTTCTGAGGAACAGTGTGGCTTTTTGACTGGATGCTCATGTATAGTCTGTTTATTCACTGTTAAGCAAATTCTGGAAAAATGTCAGGCTACAAACCAAGATGTAGGTATGCTGTTTGTAGACTTAGAGAAGCATATGATAATGTGCCAATAAATCTTCTGTGGAAGGCTATGAAAAAAATATCAATAAGCCAGCCATTAATTGAAATAATTAGAAGCATCTACAAGAATAATACATGCTGTATAAAAATTGGTTCAAAAATATCAAGAAAATTTAAGACATCCAAAGGATTACTTCAAGGATGCTTTTTGTCACCTACTTTGTTTAAGCTGTACCTGGAAGTTATTCTAAGACTATGGTCACAGAAGTGCAGTTCAATGGGTGTTCCTTTTGGTCAAAATAAGTACCTTTACAATCTACTGTTTGCAGATGACCAAGTTGTGGTAGCACAGGATTATGATGATGTAAACTACATGGGCAGAAAGTTACTAGAAGAATATAAAACATAGGGACTGACAGTTAATTTTAATAAGACAGAGTACATGAATCGAAGTGAGCAGGTTCTGGATTTAGATTGAATACAGGTGAAAACTGTACAGCAATTTAAATACCTGGGTGCAATTATTCAGGCTGATGGAATGCTTAATTCTGTGCTACGGAATAAAAATATTATTAACAAAACTAAACATCAATTATATAATACAATACTACAAAGTGTCTTATTATATGGATGTGAGACTTGGACTTTAACTAAAAGACAAAAAAATAAACTACTGGCTGTTGAGATGGATGGTTGGTGATGATCGGCAAGAAAGTCTAGGACTGAAAAAGTTAGAAATGGCATGATAAGGAATATAATGAAGGTCCAAAAAACCATCATTAATAAAATAGAGGAGAAAAGATTGAAGTGGTTTGGCCATGTGAAGAGAATGGAGTTTAGCGGATTGTCCAGAAGAACCATGGAATGAATGCCATGGAGAAAGAAAAAGAGAGGAAGACCAAGAAGGACGGGGATAGAAGGTGTGAGAGCAGCCATGAATAGAAGAGGACTGGTGGACAGAGATTGGGAAGAAAGAAGAAAATGAAAAAAAGAATATGGGAATAATTTTTTGATGTTAGGTTGAGGAGAACCGTTGTAATAATGGAATAAATCCTAAGAAGAAGGTAAAAAATGTTTCAGGGAAAGTTGGAAATAAAAATGTACTTATTCTCTTTTCAAATTTATTTACTAATTTTTAGTACTAGAAACTGAATGTCACAGTGACATTTGTATCATTTGCTTGAGTACTTTAATTTTGCATTGTTGTGAAAAGTATGTGCAAAGCTGGATGTATAAAATGTACCTTCATTTTATAAATGTACCTTCAATATCATATGTTATACAGAGATCTTCATTTAGACCAATATATAATTGGTACAGTATGCAAATTCAGTCAGTCAAGCTTGTAGCTGATTAAAACATTATTGTATTTTAACTTCAGAATTCCTAGGTTTTATGAAATGCTTTATATGGTTTTTTTTAAGAAAAAGTTACAGATGTATGTGCCAAAATATATATAGAATAGTTATGACATAAATTGAGTTATAAATTATATTTGAAAAAATATATATATTAACTTGTTAATGACAAATCAGTTGATTTTGTTTTTATTAGGTGTAAATTTAACTATATTGTTGCCAGCAAAATCATACACAACTATATAAAGGTATCATAAAGTATTAGATATTGCTTAATTATAACATCGGAAAAATTAGACTACAAACACAATTAGGCATAAGTATAAAATGTATTGAAGTTTTTATTTTTTAAGCCAAGATGAATAAATCAATAACGTATCTGAAATATAGTCTGGTTTGTTTTGGTATCTGTGTTTTTTTTTTTTTTTTTGTCTTTATCACATAATGATTGCATTGTAATTCTTATAAATCATTGTCTTTGTTTAGTCTCTCCTGAAATGAATAATTTTAACAGCAATATTCTAATATCTGACAGATCATAGAACAATAAGATAATCCATTCGCATTATCTAACAATTTGAGAAAAGTGCTTTTTCTCCTGAGGAGAAGTTGGCTGTTTACCATTGATGAATACTATTACATAATATGTCTATATGCAGATTTTTTCAGGATATTGTTTTAGCATGAGTATACAGTAGGCCCCCAGCTTATGTTTATTTTGTTTTGAAGGTTTCTGCATAAGTCTAACAATGCTTAAATACAATGCATTTTTTAACATTCATTTCAATGAATAGTTAAACCTTAAAAAAGTAACACTTACAAAAACACAATACCATTATAACAGTTTATAATATACAGTAAACCCCCGCGAATAGCGGGGGTTACGTTCCTGAGAAATGCCACGAATACCGAAAATGCGAATACTGAGTTATGGCTCCCATAGTAATAAATGGGTTCCGTTCCAAAGTATGAAATATATAAGAAAAACTAGTCTAAAATTTTGTCTATGTATGTATTATATGTACATAGACAGTGCATAGTGAAATGCAAGCATAAGGCATCAAAATGAAAATAAGAAACAATTTAATATTAAATGTAATATTTATTAGAAATTTCAAACAAATCTTTCAATCCAGCACCTTTGCTAGCTAAAAAAAACTTATCCTGCCAGTACTACACCAGTTTTGCTAAAGTGTTGATAAAGGAGTTTTGCCTTTTCACGAATGATGAGTGAACTTAACGGAATTTTATTTTGAGTTCAGTCTTCTATCCACAGATTTAAAGCCTTTTCCATTTTTTCTAATTTAACATCACGAGTTACAGAGGAAATTTTTGAAGCAATTAGCGCGTTTTCACGGACACTACGGCGGATTTTTTCTTCCAATTTCTTGATTGATCGTACCGTTCACTCATTGATTTTATAATGTTTTGCCACTGAGGAGACACTTTCACCATTAAAAATTTTGTCTAATAACTCAATTTTATTCGCTAATGTCATCACCTTCTTTGATCTTTTCACATTTCCCTTGTTATTCGTAGCCATATTTTTGTACGGGTTAGAAAGAACTTGTCCACAATAAAGTCACTTTGTTCGTTAACACACTCGAAAGTCTGTTTTACACTGCAAAACGGTAGATTTATCACTTTTGTAAGCATATCAATATATAAATTTATTCAATTTATAAGCATATAAATTAAAAGCGAACAACGAAACCTTCCATGACAAGCGCATAGCACATACTGAACAAGGATTATCGAGAAACATCCACGCTTGCGATTTTGTCACCCCTCTCCCCTCCACCCACTGAGCGCTGTTTTGACCGGGAAAGATAATTTTAGCCATGCCCATGTTTTTTTATGGCGGAAAATGTTCACGGCGCTTTAAAATTCACATTTTTTTAGGTTTCATTTTATATTAAATCACCGACCACGAATAGCGGGGGTTTACTGTAATTACAATAATATTATAAAGCATTATAATATGTAAGCCATCTATATCTGGCACTAAAGACTGTAGAAGCCAAAGTACCTACCTAAACTGTTTAAATAAAACAATAAGTGAAAATTTCTATCTGTATATATAAAGATCTATGCAACTGGAACACATGTAAGTTAAACTTTGCTGTAGTTAGGGGGAGGAAGAGATTATCCTTGAATCATCATTATCTTTGATGAAACATAGCAAAGATAAATTAGGTACTTGTAACTCCCATTTCATGCATAGCTTTTTGTTATTAAGATATTAAAATTTATTTTTCACAAATACTATTTAAAATATCAGTTAAATGATGAAAATAATTTAGCATTCTCTGTTTTTTGTTGCCTTAATCTTAATGAACACTTTGAGTTATATCAAAATAGTCTTTAAAACACTGACTGAATATGCAGAATTTATATAAAATAAAACATAAAATATAAAAATAAATAAAATGTATACTATATGAGTGTTTTTAATTTTGGCCTATGAAATTTTCATTACTGTAGCTTATTTTAATTTATTTAAATTACAGGACACACAAGTAATTTCAATAATGCATTTAAAGATACTACAAAAGACCCTGGGTACATTGCCTTATCTTTTTACTCTGGTTTATTCTCATATGCTGGCTGGTAAGATTTTCATTGAGAATTTTTTAATAATAATAGCATATCTGAAATGTAGTCTGATCTATGTATTCATTTCATGTTTTCAAGTAATTAGTAATTTATAAGATGGAAAACCCAACCTGCTAAACAGCTAAACAAATTACAGCCAACTGTAACAGCATGAAATTATAACTTTAATGAATGCAATTATGCATCAAAATGATTAATTGAGCAGATATTGCAAAAGATATCTCCTCAGTGAAAAATCCAACCTGTTACCTACATGGCAGGTTTGGTTTCTTAGTAATAATAAAAACTACTTGCTTTACCAAATTATAAATCACAAATAAATTCAACAAATTTCCTTATCCTACACTAAAATTGACAAAACAGATATTTAAACAAATGCAGAAAAAAAATGAAAATAACCTGTTTCACATGAAATGTAATCAAACATTGCACACTTTTCCATCTCACACTTAGTAAAAATTAAAATCTTTTAACTATAACTTAGAGTAGACTAAATCATGTCCATGCTAAATACTGCAACAGTAGGAGGTGCCCCATCTCTCTCTCTGCCTCTGTTTATACAGAGTAGTGTGACTGGCTTAGTATGACCATAGGAACAATGAGAAATCAGGATTGAAGCTTCAGTTAGTGCTTTAAGTTTTCTTGCAGTATAAATGTTTTACATTTTTAAATATACTAAGGTTACTATAGGTGACTACTTATTTCAAAAAAAAAGATAATCGTATCACATTATGTCGAGTGCACCTCTGTATAATATAATATTGGTGTTGGGGACAACTTTAACACCCAAGTTATAAGCAGAGTGTGTTATAACTGAAAATGTAATTTACGAGTTTTTTAACATGAATACATAATGATCAAAAGACGACCCATTGAACAATCTTATATAAGCAGATTTCATTTTGCATGGTTTTTTTTTTTTTTTCTTTAGTTTTACTATTTTGTCATCAATTGATGAAATGAGTTAAATCTGTTAAATGGTGAATAAAACATGACTGTAGTTTTTTAATATTTTTTTTTATATAAATTGAATTCAAAAGGTCATTGTGTTGAACTGATTTTCTAGGAACTACTTGAATTTCGTAACAGAAGAACTGAAAGAACCATACAAGTAAGTATTATTTGGATTTTGCACATGTGTGTATGCATATATGATTATTCAAGTGGTATCAGTAAGTTGCAGTGCAGGTTTATGTATGGAGGCTCTTGTGATGGCCTGATTCTTGGACAACCTTGGACAGGTTTTAGTATGACATACTGTCTGTGTCTTTATCATCTGCCTACCACACTACAGTTGAAATTTTGTCTGGATTTGGCCTGCTTACACTTTCTCTATTTTCTTCCACCTGTAAAAAATGATCTAAACAATATCACCTTGATATGAAAAAAATTTTTTATGTGAAAGAGTTGAGATTTTACACTTAAAAGTCAATAAAAAAGGCTGATCTCCAAGCATTTATATGTGATTATCTGTTTTATATGTTTATAGGAGCTTTTGTATAAATTGCTTGTTCATTATGTTCAGCAATTTGATTTTAAATTTGTAAAGTTAGTGATAAAACATGAGTTCTTGTTTAAGTTTTGAACATAAAAATAAATAATTATATGTATGAACTTAGAGACCCTTTTTTTTAATATATATATATATATCTGAACTTTGAGTTTGTAAAATTTCAGAACTAAAACAAGAATGTGGGTATCAACTTCTGATTGAGCAGTGTGGGACATTACAGGAAATGAGTGTTCTTGAATTTCTTTAATGAAAAAAAAAATGAGAGGGGAGAAACACATACTATTAATTGCATAGAGTTAAATTAAAAAAAAAAAAAAAAAACTCAGGACATTTACACTCCAAAGGTTAAATTACAATTATATAATCTGAGATATCAAGAAAATATGTACCCAAATTCCATCAAATCTTTTATGGAAGTACATGGGGAGGTTGAATAGTTTCTAGCCTCCCATAGAAGGGATGCTGGAAAGTTGTGAAAATCCATTTATTTTTCAACATGGTCCTCTTTAAGTCAACATACTTTCTGGCACAATCCCCTACCTTTCATAACCCTGCTCAAATAAAAATTAGATTTTCATTCAAACTAGTTGTTGACTGTATCCATCACAGCATTGTCACTGTTCAATTTCTGTCCTTTCAAGTCCTTTTTGAGATTTGGAAAAAGAAAATAGTCCTGTGGAGCCAAATCCAGTAAGTAAGGTGAATGCTGTTAATAGCTTGAGCCCACAATCAAGCTGTGTATGCTGGTGCATTGTTTTGATGCAAAATAACTCATTTGGCCAATTTCCTGTGCCTCTTGGGCTTCAGTTCCTTGCAGAAACATCTCAGTAGGTTAGAATAATATTTGGTATTGATAGTGGCCCTCATTCCAGGAAATCAACCATGATCACTTCTTCTGCATTCCAGAAGATGGATGCCATCACTTTCCCAGCTTAACATCTGCACTCAAAACTTTTTAAGAAGTGAAGAGGAATGCTTCCACTGTTTTATTTTTTTATTATTATTATTATTTTTTGTTTCAGATTTGAAGTAGTGTATTTGTGTCTCTCAAAACTGAGTTTATTAGTGCTTAAAAATGCTGGAAAATCTCATGACAATACCTCACTTTTTTCCATTCTGATCTGCATTCAGTGCTTTAGGGACCCACCTTGAAGAAATGGTACCTCCGTAGCCAGATGGGCAGGAGCAGCAGTGCATAGCACACGCTTCTTGATTAGACCGGGGTTTGAGCCAGTGACCACCAAATACGGGGGATGCGAAAGGTCAGGGAATGACCACCGCATATCCCCAGAGCAATATGGTCTTAGTTGCTAATGCTCCTAAAAAACAAACAACAACCACCTTGAAGAAACCTTCATTCCTAAAACATTCACCACAATATTATGAGCTCATGGGGAATGTTGTCTCAGTGTGCTTCACTGTTATTCTGTGGTTTGCATTATCAAGTCATGAGTGGCATCCATATTTGCAGGTGTTGACATGGTGACAGGCCTCCCACTACAGGTGTATCTTCAACACTGTCTCATTCATGCTTAAATTCTGCAACCCAGTTTTTGACCTTGGTGTATGAAGTACAAGATTCCCCTAATGTTTGCTGCATGTCTTCATGATCCTTTCTTTTACATTGAGTAAATTCCCTTTACATGAAGTTACTCAATGACTACACAGTGTTTGATTCTCTCATCAGTCACCATTTTCATTTGCTTTCCACACTTCAATGCCCTCTGTAAAGGAGAAGAACATAGTTATAAACCTGAAATTTTCTGTGAAGACATAAGAAGAGTTACAGCACAGATTGGTAATATTGTCTTTCACAAAAACCTTTGCAATCTATATTGGCCAAAACCTTTTCAACTCCCCTTCCCTTCATATATTATAAAACTCAATTAAATTGAGTTTTCAAAGAAATATGGTTTTTTTTTATGAACTATGATCTTATGACCACTTGAAATTGAGGAATGAGTCCTGCATAATTTAGGCATTCGATAGGAAGTATGATAATACTTTCAGCTGAACAACTCTCACAATTATTTCTCCTACAGTTTATAAGACTGACTAATATTTTGTGGTAATAAATCAGAATCCCTAGATTTATAGATATGTCCTATGTAAGTGAGATTTACACTTATATGTGTAAGTAAAAGTTTTATATCTTACCACATAGATGGTTCTGAGAAGAGTTTACATGCTCCAGTTTCTAAAGCATCTCAGACTTGCTCAGTTGGATTCAGGTTTGGAGATCTGGCTGGTCACTCCATCCATCCAAAGAGTATCTCATTTTGAAGGAATTCACTGACCTACTGGGCCCAATGTGCAAAAGCACTTTCATCGATGAAAATGAATTCAGCACTTATAACATTTTAGAAAAGCCTAATATAGGGCAGAAGGATTGCATTCCTGTACCTTTATGCAGCTAAGATATAGAGGTTTGTGCAGTTGTTTATCTTGATGCCTTCCATTGAGACTTCTACAGTAGATTTTCCTTTCCATGATTTTAGAATGGTGGGAGCATGTTCTGCATTCTTCACAGATAAAAACACAATGAGTATGTTTCAAGACTGAATCTAGACTTATCTAAGGAGACCATCCTATTTGGCCTGATGAGAGATAAGTTTCCCTTGTGGAATGGGGCAAGGTAAAAAAAAAAGTATGAGTCACTGACACATTTCCTAAAGCTTTCTGTATGTGTTTTAAATTGAAACTGTCATTCCTGGTATCATAACCATGAAATTACCATTTTTAATATAAATAACCCAAGAGCTGTTCCCCCCGGAAAACTCCGGGGGGGGGGGTGTAAATTACTGTCCACACTTGACACTAACTCAACCATGAAGTGAAGAAAGCCAGTAAAACTTCCTCACATCATTGATGAGATTTGAACCTGGGCTTTTTCCACCCAGTGTGGGAAGGATGGTTATAACAGCTGTGCTACCCACACAGTTTACCATTCTTGATATATAAGGCTCTGACCACCTGAAAGTCTAACCCCTGCCATTAGCCAAGCCACCATTGCCTAATCTTCCAAATGTCTGCATTGTATTCAGCAGAAAGAGAAAACCTAGTCAGATGTATAAGCTTGCTTTCTTCTATCATATGCCTCTATTAATGCTAATGTTACATTATAAATGAGTGAACGTTTTACTGCAGACTTTTGTAGCCTGCCTAATGCATGATTCTGAAGTTTAGAATCATATTCAAATTGTCTATACTTAAATGTCAAATTTTGCATAAAAGGTAATATATTGTGCTTAAAAAATTATAAAAATACATTCTTGGTTGCAATTTACAAAAAAAATTGCAATTAACAAAAAGACAATGTCTTTCTGTTCTGTAAACAAAACAGGACTTCCTTTCAGAATTTTTATTTATTTTTTTCCCATCCCTTTTCTTTTTTTCTTTTTTTTTTTTTTTTTTAGGTGTAGGTGAAAGACCAACCTTTACATGCTGCATTACCAAAAACAGTTGATGAATTCAACTAAAGAATCTGTATAGTTGTTGGGTTGTTGGAAGAGTTTTATGCATATACTACACATACCAAAAGTGAAACATGAGGATGACTCTCATTTTTATCTGTGCAAAGTAACATATGAAGTACACATTAAACTTTCTACTTTTAAATAAAAGCATTTCAGCTCTTTCTCAGAATATACGTATTTTTTATAACTTGCTTGGTTTTTCCACACTTTATTTAGAAATTAGGAAAATGATTTTGAATTTCCCTGTGTTTATAATAAAATAAAATACATAAAATTTAATTTAAAATAAAATATATGCAATAAGATGTTATTGTTTCTTAATTTTAAAATATCTCTTACAGAAATCTCCCAAGAGCTATATATATCTCACTTCCTGTTGTGACTGTTATATATGTAATGGCAAATGTTGCCTACTTTGCTGTGCTGACTCCAGCTGAAGTGCTAACTTCCAATGCTGTGGCTGTGGTAAATTATCATATTTAATATTTCTTTATTTTTTTTTGGTTAAAAACTGAGAATTACTTTTTGAAAAAGAATTAAGCTTACAGGAATTGCAAAATTTTATTACTAACTGACATTCCCTCATACATTAATTCATGTTTAATTTTTACAGGATTTTTTGATAACTTTAATAGATGTTACAATTTCAGTTTTAGATAATTTTCATTTACACTGTGATCATTGATTTTGGCTTTCAGAATAAGGTGATGAATGAATATTTTATTCACTAAATTATGATGTGTTAAAATTTAAGAACTAAACTGACTGGGATTTATGTCATAATGTAAACCTAAGAAAACTTCTGGAAGCATGTCGCAGTGTTCCTTTTATAAATAAAACTATATTAGATGCTTTCTGTTTATATATTAAAAAAGCATATTTGTGCTGAGATGTAGAAAAAATTTATACATAAAGGATAAATATAAATATCAGCACGATTTTTATTTTATTTTTTAAAATTTTTAATAGTTTTAGATTAATTTCCAGTCTTAAATCTGTTGGCAGTTTTTATTGCATTTACACTATACACTTTAAGCAATTAAAGTGTACATTGGCTGTACACTTTAATTGCAGTTGATGCAGATAGCTTACCCTTGTGACAAGAAATCCTGTAGTCTTGTTGTTTATGAGCCATCCAAGGTAGAAGTGCTACCTAAATTTCTCTCAAATTGTGTTTTATTGGTGAAGTAATTTTTCACTTAGCTGGGGGAGACATGGGGATACCTAGAATTCCCATGATTAAGTAGTTTGTCTCTATACAGGGTGAGCTGAAACTTGTTACCCCACATTTTTCTTTTAAGTTGTATGTTCAGATATTGTTAATGGGGAATGTGAACAGAATAAATCCTTTGTTTCAGATAGCTGGCACAAGGTCCTATAATGTGAAAGAACAGCTCATTGTAAGTGTATGGGCTCATGAATGTCCACACACTGAAAAAATAATGAAAGATGTGCAGTAGAACTCTTTGCAAAATTTAATAAAGAAGCCTCTCCAAGATTGGAAATATTGTGATGAAACAAACTTCCTGTCACAATATTTCCAACAATGCTATATTAAAAGTTTTTCAGTTAGAAGGTGACATGACATGTGATCAACTGAAAAATTTTGTACATAAATGCTTCTAAATGCAACTGAAAACTCTGTACATAAATGCTTCTAAATATTTTTTCTTATTTTGACTAGGTTGCCCAACAGTACAATGAATTTCTAAAAAATCAAATCAGAATTAATTTTTTTTTTTATTTTGTAAAAAGAGTCATTAAAATATAAAAAACACTTGCTATTGCTTCTTTTTTGATACAGTAATATTGGCTATGTTTAATATCTATTTGCTTATGAACTGATATTGTAGACACAGTTTATAATAGATGGTATGAAATTTGGAAGAGGACTGCATCAGTTAGCCATTATTATCTAATTTTGGCTTACAAAAGCAGAAATTCTCTGGAATTTAATCAACTTCTGAATTCCAGATAAATTTGGTAGAGTCCTGCCAGTTAAAATTCATGCCATCCCAAAATTGGACAATAGTGCCCAATGATGTAATCTCTTCTGATTTTCAGCATTACTTTTCTTGCTGCCATCTACAATAACTTGGAAACAGATACTGGATTGCAGCCATTACAGGAAGAGTTCAAGTTAATTCTTATGTTAACAAATACATTTTATAAAATGACCTTCAAACGTGTATTTATGTACAGTTTGTGTAACTAAGATTTTTGTTGCCTATGGCCAAATATCAGAAATCATCTTAAATTTCATTAATTTTTATTAAATTATAATTATAATATCAGTTAATATTGCCTTCATTTACTGATCTAATATTAAATTATAAAGTAAAATACAATAATTATTGTTCAAAAACCTATAGTTTTTATAAGAAGGCTGCAGCTTTTTATGATAATCGATTTAAATAATAACAATTATTAGTATTAATAATGGCAAATGATGCAAGAAAGTAAGCTTATACACCATCAGCCTAAAACAAAATTTGCATTTCACCTATCCATCCCCTCCAATAGTTTTAGTTCTTCCTTCAGTTTATTGAAATTATCCATTTCCACAATGGATGGTAGCTTGTTCCAGCAATCAACCACCTTTTGGCTGAAGGCAAACTTCCACACATCTATTCTGCAACTAACTTTCCTCAATTTGAATTTATGCCCCCCCCCCCTCGTGTTCATAGGAGGAGGAAAAATCCTATCAGCACTGAGTTTGTTCATTCCATTTAAAGCCTTAAACATGTCAATCAGATCACCTCGCAGGTGCATACGCTCCAGATGGTGCAATTACAGAACTGAAGCCTTTCTTGATGAGAGCACCCTTTTGTTCCCCTTGCCAATCTTTTTATCCTTTTCTCTACCTGTTTCATCAGCTTTAAATCCTTCCTAAAATGAGGCCTCCAGACCTTTATGCAGTACTCAAGATGTGGCCCGACCATTGCCTTATACAATGGGCTAATCATGTCCTTATCCCTACTAGGAAAATTCCTGTATATCTTTGACAAAATCTCATGAGTAGTCCTGGCAGCCTGTCTGACTTCTCAGAGAACTCCTATCCAAAATGCACAATTACTCGAGACCCTTTTCATTTTCCGCTCCTCTGAGTGTACTGCTACACAGTTGATGCGTTACTCTGGGATTACCACTGCCCATATGCAGCACCTTATATTTATCAATATTAAAGTTCAATTGCCATTTCTCAGCCCATCTGGCTAATTTTTCTAGATCTTGTTGCAGTAGCATACCCTCATTACTGTCATTAACTACCCTATTAACTCTTGTATCATCTGCGAACTTAGATATTAAGCGTGATATATCCTCATCAGTATCATTAATAAATACGGAAAAGAACAATGGGCCCAGCACAGAATCCCCAGAATCCCAGGAGACTCCACTGATAACACTAGTCCATGAAGAGCAGTGTCCATTGATTACCACTCTGTATTCTCTCACTCAGCCATCCCTTTATCCATAGCAGTAACTTTCCCTTAATGCCACACTACTTCAGTTTGTACAGTAATCTTTTATTTGCAACAGTATCAAAAGCTTTCCTGAAATCCAATTATATGATATCAAAAGTATTTTTTACATCCAGTTCCTTTGTCACTGCATCATATAGTGTCCAGTCAAATTGATCAGACAAGATCTACCTTTACCAAACCCAAGCTGTGACTGAAATATAATTACTTTCCTCTCTAGATGGTCTTGAATTACTTCTTTAATCAGTGACTCCATTATTTTCACTGGAACGGAAGTTAAGCTAACAGGTCTGTAATTACTCGTGTTATTGATCTCTTTGATCTCACCCTTTGATCCACTTTTGTGAACTCTAAATACTGCTGCACATCTCCAATCCACAGGGATCTCCCTCTGAATCTAAAGATGCTCTCAAATTATGGCTAATGGTTTTCTTACCTCCTTTAATATAGTTGGATAGATCTCATTTATCCCCGGGTACCTTTTTTATGTTTAATTTCAATTTCTCTTCCACTTTCCTCTTAGTTATCAGAAAATCATTGGCTGTCTGTTAGAGTTGATAAACTTCTGACATCCTAAATTATTCCTTCTGTGTGAATGTAGATGTATAATACCTATTCAGCCGGTAAGCAACCTGAGCAGGATCATCAACAGCTAAACAGTTGACATGACATGGACCAATGTGATTCAACCCTTCCTATACCTTTTATAAAAAGTTTTGTTGTCATATAGTTTCCATTTAATGATTTAATATTAAATTTTAAAATAAAATACAATAATTATTATTATTCAGAAGCCTATAGTTTTATTAAAATAATAATTATTGTCATATTTTTAAAATTAAGTTATAAATTCTTGTATTTTGAGTCTTTTCTTTAACTTCGTTTCCTGCATACGGTGAATTAGTGATAATCACCTGTCTACATTATGCCTCTGTATGAGTACATACTTGCCAAAAGGTTAATGATGCTAAAATTTATTTTATATTTTACATAGGCCACTTGGATTAGCTGTATATTTGTATGCTAATAACTCTGAATCTTTTTTTAGGATAAGACATATTCATAATTTATTAAGCTTAGGCAGAAAAATATGCTTTTATAATTTTATTTACAAAAAAAAATTTACATTCAGGATTAATTATTAATTAAAAACAAAAAGAGAGAAGTTCAGTTGTTTACCGCTGATATAATGTGTTTTTTCTAAGTAATTTATATGACTTTATAATTACCTTGTATAATGTTTTTAATTATTTAATTGAAGTTTTGTTGTTTTAATTTTTGCATAATTCATGGTTTACAAATAAGTTAAAAATTGCCTTAAAAGTGCCATTTGATTCTCACAAGTAACAAATTATTTTTTTTTTTTAGACATTTGGTGGTCGGGTCTTGGGAGTAATGTCATGGATAATGCCTGTTTCAGTTGCCCTTTCAACATTTGGTGGTTTGAATGGGAGTATATTTGCATCATCAAGGTAAGAAATTTATGAAAAGACGAGCCTTTCAAGTTATATCACTTAAAAGTTGCATTGTGATAAATAACATTAGAAGTTTTGTGAATGATATTGTTGTTGTAAGTATATGGCATAAAATAGATACTTAACTATGTATAAGGGTTGCTGAAATGAAAAACAGAAAATGTACATATTTCAAAAAATTATATAAAATAATGTAATTATAGTAGGAGGAACAAAGTCTCTGAATCTTGCTAGAATAATTTTGAGAATTTGTGTGTGTGTGTGTTTAATTAATTATTATTTTTTTTGTAATGTAAGTCAGCATATGTGATCAGACAAAAACAATCCTAAAATTTTAAAATTGCAACCATTTTTGAATTTTTTTTGACTCTCTCCCAACCCTTTTTACTGTCCAACAGCATTATATGGACACCCCAAAAAAAATCTTAATAGTTAAAAAAAATAATAATAATAATTTGTCAACTTAAGTATGTATCCAGGTGATTTTCACATCACAAAATTTATAACCATGTAAAGTAGCTGCATGCAGATATTTCTTTTTAAAGTTTTAATTTTCATTGATTTTTAGTACTATGAGCACTAAAAATGAAATATCATTAGTATTAGCAATGGCCACACGGTGCAAGGAAGCCTATAGCTTATACTGCACCAGCCAAAAAAAAAATAAAATAATAATAATAGTAAAATCTCTGGTTCGAAAGGGGACTCCATTGTCAGGGAAACGGGAAATATTTTTTGTAATAAGGATAGATGGACTAGAACCAGGGTATGTCTGCCAGGAGCAACTATTAATGATGTCACCAACAGATTGTCAGATTTTAAGGGGGGTAAAGAAGAGAATATTATTATTCATGTGGGGACTAATGATATTAAGCATACACGATCTGACAATTTGTTAGACAAATATAGGACCATGCCGAAGAAATGCCACAAGTTAGGCCACACTGTCTGTTCTGTGTCTGCAATTAATCTTAAGGGAGGCAGCAAGTGAGTGCATTGAACCATTGAGGCTAATTATGCAAGCATCACTGGACTCGGGAGTGATTCTATTGGATTTGTGAAGTGCCAATGTATCCCCAGTACATAAGGGTTGTTCTAAGAGTGAAGTGGGAAATTACCGGCCCGTTAGTCTAACTTCAGTAGTAGGGAAAATCATGGAGACAATGATCAAAGTTGGAATTCAGAATCATTTAGATAGAAATGGAATTCTGAAGGATACTCAGCATGGTTTTGTAAAGGGAAAATCATGTTTAACTAATCTGGTTAGCTATTTTGACAGGGTCACTCAAGAGCTGGACTTTGAGAATAATTTCGACATTGTTTATTTGGATTTCAGCAAAGCATGCATTTGACTCAGTCCCACATGAGCAGTTACTTTATAAGCCGGAACAGATTGGAATCATAGGGAAAGTCCTTAGCTGGATGGCTTCAGAGCAGGAGGCAGAGGGTTGTGATAAACGGTTATTCCTCAGATTGGATTGATGTAAGAAGTAAGGTTCCTCCAAGGATCAGTATTAGGATCACTGTTTTTGATTTTCATAAATGACATTGATGAAGGGATAGAGGGTGTGATGTCTAAATTTGCAGATGATGTAAAGATTGGTAGAGTAGTTAATGACTGCCACCAAGCAGAGTTTCTTCAGAATGACCTAGATAGGACTTCAGGGATGGTCAGAAAAATGGTAGCTATGCTTTAATCCAGCAAAGTGTAAGGTATTGCACCTGGTGAACAGTAACCACAAAATAACTTATACATTTGGCAGAGTTGAACTAAAGCTGGTAGTGGAGGAAAGGGACTTGGGTGTTATGATACAGTCAGACATTAAGTTCTCTGAGCATTGTAGACAGGTTTCAAGGAACGCCCATGGTGTCCTATCGATGATGTATTGAACAATTGCTAGTAAAGATAAGGATGCCATAATCCCATTGTATAAGGCTATTGTTAGACCACACCTGGAATACTGTGTTCAAGTATGAAGACCGCACCTAAAGAAAGGCATTGTTTTTCTTGAAAGGGTCCAGAGACAGGTAACTTTCCTGGTGAGATCGGCAAAAGGGCATCCAGATGAGGAAAGATTTTGAATTGTGAGTTGCAGAGCTTGGAAACTAGGCACCTTAGAGGAGACTTGATTGAGGTGTTTAAGGCGCTGAGAGGCATAAGCAAAATGAATGAGGATGAATTTTCATGGTTATAAATGATTCTAGAACTAGGGGTGATAATTTCAAGTTACGGGGGGGGGGATGTTTAGACTGGATTGCAGGAAGTTTTGTTTTAGTCAGCGAGTTACAAATTACTGGAATAAGTTACCTACATGGGTGGTAGAGGCTGACATTTGGGGAAATTCAAAGATCAGCTGGATAATTACCTACGGGAGGAGGGAAACGGTTAGGTTGTCCTTTTCCTTTTCTCTTATTTATTTTATTTATATTTTTTTCTTATTATTATTATTTTATTCTTATCATTTTATTTTATTTTTTTGTTATTTTATTTTATTATTATTGAAATATCATATTTATAATAATAGTGATTATTTTTCTATAAAAAAGAAATTGCTCTCATAATGCATATAATGTATTTCTCAATTTATTTTTTCCTTAAAAATCATAAATGCAAGTCTATAAAAATAATTGCAGTTGTTTAAAAAAAATTAGAAGACGAAGCATGTGCTGATGCCATCATTATGGTAGCAAACAAATAATTAAACACTTTCTCACTTACTCAGAGGTTATTCAAAAGAGGGCACTCAGTTTAATTAATGACCTATCTCTCATGAAATCTCTCCACTCTCTGTCTCACAGATGTCTCTGCTGCTTGCATTTCCTCTAAATACTTCCATGAGGACTGGTCTTCTGAATTGGTATCTGTAATTTCACTGCTGTTTTCCAAACCATCCATTCATTGCCCATTTACTCTCCAATTCCAGACTCACAAAACTAACTTTTCTTCTTCATTTATCGCTTCTACCTCTGTTCTTTGTGAAAACCCTCCTTCACATGTATTTCCTGAAAATTACAATCTACAGAGATTCAAATTTTATGACATCTTCTGTCTTCTCAGCCTTTAATCTGTGTATGGTACTGAGGTTCTAATACCTTTCATGTGTGGGGTTTTCATGAAAAAAAAAAAAAAAAATTGTCTAGTGGAAAGCAAATATTCAGAGACTTGCTGTGCAGGGTGTAACCTTATAATGACACATATTATGAGGTTAAGTTACACTTGACCTTATAATGTATCATTAGTAATTCAGTCCTGTTGTTATGTGGAAGGGAAGATTTGCAAGATATTACAAACACAATTAGCCCTTGGAGACAATTCCTCTTAAGCCTGTACCTTTAAAAATATACACAGATAAATTTTCAACTTTATCTGATTGGTTTCTTGAATGCTTTACTCCCACTGAAGTGAAATAATGGTATCTTTTAAAGTTTTAAACAGAGTCATTATGACTTGATTATTTTTCTCCATTGTGACCTCAGATAAACAGATTTATTGCTGCCAATGCAAATATAGCGAAATCTTAATTTAATGGAATACGTAGGGTTAAAGCTTCTTCAGTGACTCTGATTGTCTGTTAAACTTGAAAGAAATGCACATATCTTCCACAGTTGGGGTAAAGCCTTTTTCACTAATTTTGATTGTTTGTTAAACTTGAAAGAAATGCATATAGTTTCCGCAGTTGCTAGAAATAACATGTTAGGTAATTGCATTCATTATATTAACTGAGTTTTCTTTTTCTGTGATTACAGTAACTAATTATCTTGTTATGAACTGATTACTAAATTGATTAACAAATAATATAAAAGAGTAAAACTTTTCATTTCACTGCACATACCTCACAGTGTAATATTCACTCAGCATTTTCTAATACTTATTCCTCTTGGATTTTTAATAAAAATTAAATTCAACATATTTCATGGATCTTCTGTGATTTAACAAAATAAATATCTCAGATCAATATGCAGTCAGCATTTTTGTAATGTGCTTTACTCCTAGATTTTAATAACAGTTGAAATATAACATGTATATCATATTTCTGCTCTGATTAATATAATCAGAAAATAGTAATAATTCATGATTTATGTGTTTATTAAACTGATAAAAAAAAAAATAGCTTTTCAAAAATAACAAGTTTGATATGCGTGAACTAAGAACATTTCTTATCTGCACATTCACCATATTGACAATAATACTAGTGCTTCAGCTAAAGTATATGGATAGTGGTAGTGATATATATATATATATATATATAAATAAAGATAATTAATTTCTGTTTGTACCATTTTTAATGAAATATGCAATAGCTCGATAAATCTTTCTGACAGAGTTAGATAAAAAAATTTCATGAAATTCTGTTTGCTGGAAGCAGAGTTGTTAGTGCAGATACACAGACGGATGGCTATAAGTAAAGACAGTAGGTGCCTTATGCATATGCAAATATGTCTAAAAATATTAAATGTTGTAATACTGTATTTTACTGCATTCTTAACAGTTTTGTAGAAGATGTGCTGATATTTTGCCATATTTTAACAGTGGTGGTGAAAACTGAGTGAAACTTATTCATAGTGTGAAGAGAAGAGCTCTAGAGTATCTTCACTGGAAGCTCAGAATGACTCACTATTGATGTCTTGTTTGGTAGCTTATGGAAGGTGATGATGATGAGGAAAATCCTGGCTCCCTTGCACTCTCTACAATGTGAACCTTGTAAAGGGCACAGGACATATAAATTTGGTTGTTTGCAGTTTCATCAAAATGGCAGAAACAATTTAGTTACAGTATTTCAATAACAACAAGAATTTACTTCAATAGTCATCAAAAGAACACAAATGAGTGATAAAAAGAGAATTTCGTAGAGTAGTTTGGTTTTCTGTTTGAACTAATACTGTATTGATAAACTAAAGTAAGACCAGCCTTCTAATTAGTTGCGAGTTAAATTTGTTTTATTGTTAATTAAGATATTTTAACTGATAGTAAAAACCATGAAATTGAATCATTTGGTTCAATAGATGCCATCTGTTATTTCCAGAATCATCTGTTAAGTTGAGGGTTTAACTGTATCAAAATGTCTCTGGAAGGCAGATATGATCTCAGTAGGGTTAGGCAGAAAGTTGTACTGGTAATGTCTAAAGAGACAGTTGTTTTCAACACAACCCTTCTAACCAATTGATTAAATGTTGTGTAACACCATTTAATCAATACTGTAAATTGTACAGTAAGACTTTCTAGAGTTATTGCAAAACATGTTTTATTGGTTTTATTTCTAAAGAATCTACTAAGCTACTCTGCATTTCTAAAAAAGTTGATTGCTATTTCTTACTCTTATTCATTCATTAATTCATAAATAATGTAGAATAAAATAGTTCACAGTTAATTGTTTGATTTACAAGAAGAAATTGTCAGTGTAATTTTTTCTTTATAGGCTGTTTTTTGTAGGTGCTAGACAAGGTCACCTACCTGATTGCTTAGCCATGATTAGTGTTGAACGATACACTCCAACTCCTAGCCTAATATTTGTGGTAATTGACATTTAATTATAATATTAATTATAATTAATATTATTTTTCGATTTATTGTGTTAATGGGATAACCAAAATTTTCAAAAATGTTTGAATTTTCTTTATTTCTCTTTGGGTAAAATGTGTGATAAGTGATAATAAAATGTTCTGCTACCTCGCTATTGTAGGTTAAGGGAATGAGGGGGGAAATTGGGCATAGATCAAAATAAAAGTAGTAATAAAAAAATTAACCCATAAGCAATGAAAGTTAATTGAAAAACCACACTTTTTCACCGTAAGAAGAAATTCACTCCACTCCTTTTTCAGGAAGATTCACTTCTTGAGAAAAGTGTGGAGTGAATTTCTTCTCACAGCATTTGTAGCTACCGCCACATCTGTATAATATTCTGGTTAAACTGTTTGATGAAACTGAAGCTGAATATCATGTCTGATATTTTTTCTGAATGTTTTTCTTTTGTGAAGATTTTGATTAGTATGCTTTTTGATTACAGTGAAAATAATATTGTACAAAGTTATTTATTTAAATTGATCAATAAAAACTAATGTGGTGGAGGCACGAATCCTAAGTTTAAAGCAAAACTGGATATTACCTTGTGGGAATGGGAGTAGTATGAATATTCTGAGGATTTTTTGGCTAATGCAAGGAAAAGTTCACTTCTTTGCATCATTCGGCCTTACTAATACAAATTACATCATAAGCTGACTACCCTTCACAGCCAAATTTCTAATTGAGTTACAAAAACATTACTTGGATGCACCACCACTAACCTTTAAGGAACTGCACTTCACTATGTGAACATTGTTTTATTTAGCTGCCTTGGTAGGAAAAGGATAAAATTATTACAGCTTTACCCTAATCATTCTCTGTATCCCAAATTTTAAGTGGTTTCATTTCTGAATTCATTTCATTTCCACTGCAGCGAAGTATCATCAATTTATACTTTGTCATATTCATTGCAAAAAGAATGAAGCAATTTTGCTAATTATACAGGGTTTTTACTAATGATTATCCATTTATCACCCAATCCATTGGGCACCAATGTGTACTAAGATGACTGTGGCAACAGAGTACATGTTGCAGAGTACATCAGATGTGGAATGATATTTTTTGGAAGGTGGGAGAAGACAGTTTCATTGTTACA
This sequence comes from Mastigoproctus giganteus, assembly GCF_048544385.1. Lineage (NCBI taxonomy): Eukaryota > Metazoa > Arthropoda > Arachnida > Uropygi > Thelyphonidae > Mastigoproctus > Mastigoproctus giganteus. The sequence continues at coordinate 205,011,781 of NC_143576.1, read as the reverse complement.
GCCATGATTGAGCAAAAGTACAACATTTATTAGGCAGCATATAATATGGGCTTAACCTAAGAAGAAAGTGTTTTATTTTGTAACTGTACTTTGTAATCATTGTGTCATGAGTGCTTTTGCCACAAATTTAACTGCCAGTCAAGAGATTTAAGCGGAAATAAAGTGGAAGGTGTTGAAGTGTTTTTTTGAGATTTTCCTGGAAAGTCTACCGAATCTTTGGTGCGTGTGTGTCATCATATGATAGTGCACAGTGAGTCATGAAAAAAAAAGTTAGTGGAATGCATAAGAGTTTAGGACTATTTCAGTTTCTTTCATTCAAGGATAAATTATCTGGGATAACTATTTTTTCTCAGATTAATCCTGATTTCTTCACAGTTACATGAACAGCCAGAGTAATTGAATGTGGTGCATAGAAAATCATTGCACAATATTAACAGACCCATACTCACAAAAGTTGTGTGGTGTGTCATTTCATGTAGGATTAATTTCCTGTATTTGATTAATATCATTTTATATACTGGGCCAAATATTTAATCAGATAGTGACACTAACATGTATCCAGACATTATTTAGCAGCTCATATGTATTCTGACATGGATGAACAATACTGCTGGTTCCAGCAGGAGAAAGTGATGCACATTTGCATCAACAAATCTATTGGCAGTTCTTTAATTACTGCTTTATTCATGGGTTTTATAGCTTCCCTGGATTGCCCACGCTTATTCTGAAACCCAGTTTTTGACCATGCCATATGAAGGATAGAATCCTCCTAATGTTTGCTGCATGTCTTCATGACATTCTTTTGGCAACATTCCCTTCCCTTTAAAGAAAGTACTTGATGACTGCACGGTACTTGATTCTCTCAACAGTCACCATCTTCATTTGCCTTCCATGCTTCAGTGACCTCCTGTAAAGGAGAAAAATATCATTACAAACCTGAAATTTTCTGTGAACACAAGAAGAGTCATGGTGCAGACTGGCAAGATTATCTTTCCCAAATCTCTGTGATCTGTGTTGGGTTAAACTCTTTTCAATCCCCCCCCCCCCTGTATATTCTGAATATATACAAGATATGTGAATACAATTACTCATGTATCCAGTTTCTGACCTCCAAGGGTTTTCAGTCAAAGTTCAAGGTACATTTTTATAACTTGTGATAAATGCCTAGAGCAGTGCAATTAAAAAAAAATAATGTTTGATTAAATTTCTTGTTAAGGCAATGTACAAGTAATAATTTCAGAATGTGGCATGAATGTACCACATTCAAAAACTGCTACTCGTATACTTCTGAATGTATATATAGCAAAATGAGGAATAATTAAGACTGTCATAATTATTTGCATTTTTATTTATATTTTTGTTATTTATATTTTCAGGGTTTAATGAGTATAGCATATCTCACTACAACACAGGTATATGTGTTGATTAACTACACGGCATTTACTGAATCATTATTTGTTACTTTCTCTGTTGCTGGAATGATGTGGTTACGGTATAAACAACCAGAGAGGGAAAGACCAATTAAAGTAAGATTCTATTTATTTTTTATTTCTATTTCTTTATATAATTTTTATCATTTAAATATTATATTTATTCAAACACAAAGTAACTCCCTTAAATTTTTCTGTTAAAACTTAATTAAAAATTTCTCAATTGCACTTATTTTACAAATCCTTTTTGTATCCAAATTTCTCTGAAAGGTCAGTAAAATTGGCAAAACTGGTGTCAAGTATCTGTTTTCATTATTGCCTTCCTTCTCATTCATCTCAGATTACTCACTCTACTGTCGTTTATTGTAATTGATGTACACAATTTCTTAAAGTTCCACGATAATAACACTTTTCATGTGTAAATACAGTGGCTGGCCTGTTGTGTAATTCACAACATGAAGCATCACTGATAATATAAATCCTTCTTTAAAAGATTTGTTTTTTTTTTATTGCAGTTTCACATGATTGGTTATATAAAATGTTTGTAGGCTGTTGCTTAAGCAAACTGTAGAATGGCGCCTCCGTAGCCAGGTGGGAAGGAGCAGCAGTGCGTAGCACACGCTTCTTGATTAGACCGGGGTTCGAGCCCGTCACCACCAAATATGGAGGATGCCGAAAGGTCAGGGAATGACCACCGCATATCCCGGAGCAATATGGCCTTAGTTGCTAATGCTCCTAAAAACCAAATAATAACAACAATAAACTGTAGAATAAACATAAACTGCAATAGTGACAATGTGCCAGGGGAAATGGATTGGGAATGATAGTCCCATGCCATATCCAGCACAGTTTCCTGACCTGAATCCATGAGATTTCTTCTTATGGGCACATATTTAAGTCTGTGATCTACTAAAAATTGATGGGACACAAGGAAGACCATATCCTCCACATTCAGGATGTCTGATTCGCCACACCTGATATTTTTGACATGTGCATCATTCAGTGGTGCTTCGATCCAGGTTTGTTGCCAAGTTCAGCTGCTGCTTTGAGCTTCTTTTCTGATTGCAGAACATGGTGAAAAAGCATGTAAAAGCTCCATTAAAGAGAGCTAATTACTTGCTATTCCTTGTACCCCAGAGCAAACCTATTAAAAAGTGTTTTCATCCATCACTTTTCAAATGCATAGAAAAGGCTGTAACTCAAAAGGGAAGCATTTCTGGACACATGTTTATATGAATTTTTTATACTTGTTTTGGTACATAAAATTTGTTAGTCTAATTTAGAAGCACTCTATATATCTATGTATGTTCATGTGTATTTTTATAAAAGCCTACATCAGAAACAGCCTTTAAGAGAAGAACACTAGGCAATATTTCTGTAAGCATTCAGCACTTCAGTTTTTGTACTAAGTTTTTTGAAAACAGGTTAATAAAAAAGGAGCGAACTAAAAGCCCTCCGACTGAGTGCTGTAGAGTTCTGTAGGAGGTAATTTTTAAAAAGTCCACGTATCTCTTCTTGACCAATAAAGTAATATTTCTTTATGTATTTATTTATCAATACAGTAATCATGTGCACTACTTATCATTTAATGTGAGATTTAGTGGCAATGTAGTAGTAGTAGTGGCAAATGATGCAAGAAAGCAAGCATATATAGCATCAGCCAAAAAAAAAAAAACCTTCCATATCCTCCAAAATTTTGTTGAGTTGAATTCATTCAAACCACTCATTTCCACAACAACAGATGGAAGCTTGTTCCAACAATCAACCACCTGCTGGCTGAAAGCAAACTTTCTCACAGCTATCCTGCAACCATCCTTCCTCAATTTGAATTTATGTCCTCTCGTGTAGTCTCAGAAAGAGGAAGAATGTCATCAACATTTAGCTTACACAATCCTTCAAGGATTGGTTCTTGGACCACTGTCGTTTCTCATTTTCATAAATGACATCAATGAAGAGATAAAGTGTGATGTCAAAATTTGCAGACAACATAAAGATTAGCAAAGTCAGTAATGATTAGTGCCAAGCAGCACTCCTTCAGGATGACTTGAAGAGATTTAGCATTAGCAGAGGCATACGATGCAAGAAAGCAAGCTTATGCAGCATCAGCCAAAAAAAAAAAAAAGTCATTTCACTCATCTATTCACTCCAAATTTTTGTCCAGCTCAGCCATAAGAAATGGCAGTCTGTTCCAGCAATCAACTACCTGCTGGCTAAAGGCATATTTCTGCACATATATTCTACAACTGTCTTTCCTCAGTTTGAATCTATGCCCCCTTAGGTTCTTAATCTGAGAAAGAGGAAGAATCCCATCAGCATTGAGCTTGCTCAACCCGTTCAAGGCCTTATACACCTCACATGTGCTTAATCTGCAGACACTGCAATTCCCCCCCCCTCCATTTTGAATTTCTTCAGTGATGCTGATGAGGATATTTGTGGAAAGTTGTCACAGTTTGCTGATGACTTAAAGTTAGGAAGATGGAAAGTAATTGGGAACAGAAACTGCTTTGGAATAACTTAGATTGGTTGTACATAAGGTCTGAAAGATTGAAAATTACAACTGAAGTTTAATTTTGCTAAATATAAGATTTTGCATTTGGAGTAAAGAAACCCAGCAGCGACTTTACAAATTGGGGACACAGAATTACAGTTGGTTCAAGGTGAAAGATGAGAAAGATATTGAGGCGGTGATACAAGTAGACATGAACTTTCCCTTGTGCTGTAAGCAGGTAGCCAGTAAGTCTATAGTGTACTGTCAATGATCTATATTTCTCAACCTTTTTCAAGTAGGGAGAACTTTATTTTTGAGGTAGAAGTCATGGACCACTTCTGTATTTAAGCTAGAGGCCAAAGCTGTGCCATGCCGAGGGTGAGGCGAACAAGGTTCTTGCCTCATGTGATAAAGCTAAAAGGGTTGCCAAAAGAAAGATTAAATAATTGTCAACGTTGCCATCATTAACAATAGAGCGCAATTTTTCATTCTTGCCTCAGGTACTAAAATGGCTCAGCATGGCCTCTGCTAGAGGCTATGGACCACAAAAATATTATATTAAACTATATGTGTAAATATATTAACTATTTTTTTAAATACAGTGATATGTACTTAAATATGTAATACATGTCAGGTTTTTGTAGGCATACCTGTATTTCCCATTACTATTAATGGCATTTCTGCCTACTGCAAAAAAAAAAAAAAAAAAAAAATCAATTCCCCTGTAGAACACTTGTTTGTGTGGGTAGCACAGTGGTATCATCACCATCCTCCCCACACTGGGTGGAAAAGGCCCCGGTTCGAATCTCGTCAGTGACATGAGGAACTTTAATGGGCTTCTTTCACTCCATGGCTGAGTTAGTTGGTCTAAGGCATAGATAGCGGGGTTTTTTTCATCCAGAAAAACAGGCAAATCAACCAGAGAACATGTTTGTTATTTGGTTTTTAGGAGCATTAGTAACTAAGGCCATATTGTTCCGGGAATATGCGGTAGTCATTCCCTTGACCTTTCCGCATCCTCCGTATTTGTGGTGACGGGCTCGAACCCCGGTCTAATCAAGAAGCGTGTGCTACGCACTGCTGCTCCTTCCCACCTGGCTACGGAGGTGGCAGAGAACATGTGCAATTTACAGACAATACATATATGGGTATATGTATTAACTTACCAGGTGACCCCTAATGTAATTATTTAGTTTTATAGAACACTTGTGACCAGAGGTTGGAAACTAATCTGTAGGACTTTTGCTAACAAAGAGAAATATGCAGTTATTACTCTTTATAAAACTCTGTATTTAAAATGTAGTATTTTAAATCCTGCTTCCTGCAGGTGAAATGCTAGTGTAAAAAATAATCGCAGGTGATAAGATATGATATACTTTCAAGTACTTCTGCACAAAGTGAATTTTACTTAAAACACAGTGATTGATCTGCTCAAAAATTTGATGCGAATCAGATGTAGTGAGGAAGTTATGTTAATCATATTCATTAATTCAGGAAGAATTTTTAACCAATATGAATCCTTATAGAAATTGAAAACAGTTTGCTGTCAACGTCTAATATTACACAAAAGTTCTGAAAAAGTTATGCAAACATGTAGAAGATTGATCAATTGATTTAAGAATTCTTGACGCAAGAGCTACTGCAGCTAAAATGCACCTGTAAAATGTTATACAACAGTTTTGTTCTAATTTGTATTTTGCTGCTAATAGTTACATGTGGAAGAAGTGTTCATTAGTTCAGGACTGCACAGGTTTTGTATCATGATGGTGCTAGAGTCCACAATGCACTTGCCATCCACATTTTTATGGCATAACATTTAAATCTTGTGCTGTGATTTCTGTTTTGAAGGAAACCAGATATTGTAATGAGCAAAGTTTTAAAGACATTACAAAATGGTCAGCAATAAGAAACATTTTAGAAATGGAAGAAGTAATGGAATAGGTGCATTGTAGCAAGGTAAGGGGTAGTACTTTGTAGTACATATGGGTACTAATGATTAAAAGCATAAACAAATTCAGGATTTGGTTCAGAGTAAAAAGTTAGCAGCTGTTACTCTCTACCTTCCTAAGCAAGCACACGTGCACACACACACACACACACACACACACACACACACACACACACACACACACACACACACACACACACACACACAGTTTTTGAAGTCAAAATATTTTGTATGCAGAGTAATTATGTGAAATTTTCTGATAGACAAACATCTTTTGTCTTGATACTTTTGGTTTCACTGTAATGTGAAAATGTATGGTTCTTGCCAGATATGCTGCTTGATGATAGTTACCTACATGAGAAGGGAAGTGTATAATTTGTATTTTCTGATTTATTTTTTTAAAAGCAAAAGCCTGTGGCTGTGTGGCTTCCTTGCACTGTAATGCAAAAGCAGAAGTGGCACCCGTTTTTTGTTTCTATTATTATTGATGTAAATTGGCTTTTGTCTTGATTATTATTTATTTATTTAGTGAAAATTAATACATGTACATGCCCAAGTTTTGGTTTTCGTGCTTAATGATTTTTTTAAGCTAGAAAATGTAATAGTTTTATTATAAGGGCCCTTTTTAGAGGTTGGAAGTGATATATGAACAATATTATTACTACACTGACTAGGAGGAAATGCAACTTAAATTTTTCTAGTAGTGAAATAAAGTCTGCTTATACAGAGAAAAGAATGAGAGGAAAAGAAGGAAAACACCAAAAAACCAATGAAATGGTATGTCTCTTTGCAGATTTAGGGTTTACAAAAATGAAAAATTAGAATGAATTGAAGAAAATTTTTCAACAATGAAAACGCTCAAACACTAATAATACACATATCTACCTTGACTGGTTAAAGCTCTCACATGCTGATATGAAAATTTAGAGAGACAGAGAACTGAATAAGATGAAGATTGCTTAATGAAGAATAAATGAAAACTATAAGAATTTGTCAAGAGGAAGTTATAAAGTACTCCAGCAGGCAAAGGATGAACATGGTGTTTCAGTAACTGTCAACCCAGAAGTGTCCAAGTTGAATGGCTGTAGTTCCAACACTACACCACCAGTAAGCAAATACAGTCCTGACCAGTGAAGTCCCCGAATATAAAACATGCAAACAGAATATAAAAATTCGAAGTCAGTGTCTCATTGAGAATAGGATATTGGGCATCACCTGCCAAATCCCTCTTCTTTTTCAAGTATTTTCATTTTTTCTTCATTAGGTGTCCTTCAGTTTATTTAATTTACTTTCTGTAAATTTTTGTTTCAGTTTGTAACAGCTTCGGCCAGTTGAGGAGCCATATCGTCTCATTGGCATTCTAGAGTTCACTTCTGAAAAATTTTCTTGCATTCATTCTAGTTTATTTTAGTTTATTTTTGGAAACCTTAAATTTGCAGAGAGAATCATACCATTTTTCTGGTTTTTGGTGTTTTCCTTCTTTCTTGTTATTCTTTTTTCTATACAAACAGACTTTATTTTACTACTACAAAAATTTAAGTCTCATTTCCTGCCTGTTCAGTGTTGAGAAGAATATTGTCGGTAATGGTTTTATGTTAAATTTTTTTTTTACAGTTTTTTATATATATATATTTAAATAATGGCTTAAAAGTTAGAACGTAATAACATAAAATAAAAAAATAAATAAATATTAATGCAGCGATTCCATGACCATTATTGGCCTCGTGGTCCTCTGTCGATATGGGGCATAATGGTCAGTTATTTTGTTCTCTTTTAGTAGTTCTTTTTAGTCCCTTTTGGTGATATTTCATGTCTTTTGGAACCGGTACCTTACAGGATGGGGGGGGGGTACCGCTAAATTATTATATAATTGGCATTATTTTAAATTTAAATTGGAATTATTATTATAAATTGGATTTAAAGCTCTGAATTATTTTTGGGACTTCCGGGTACGTTTTCTGTCTAGTTACCTTTACTTCTCCCTCCCCGTTGATTTATTTTTTGTTAACTTTCGCTCTGCAGTTTTTTTGCCATATTATTGACGTTTTATTTTTATATTAATTATCAGTTATATATATATATATATATATATATATATATATATATATATATATATATAATAGCTTAAAGTTTAACATAAGATAAAATAAGAAAATAAATAAATAATTAATATTAAGCTATCATTAGAGGCAGCAAAATGCACATCCTCCACATGAAGCCCTGATATATCCGATATTTCAAAATAATTCAAAATAAAACGAAATTAAAACATAAGCCAGTAGTATGGCAAAAATGTAGAGCGAAATATTAACATAAAAATAACGTAAAATAAAACGAACAAACAGGAAAGGGAAAGTAAAGGTAATAAGACATAAAGAGTAGCTGATTATACCCTATATAATTTAGCACTTTAAATCCAATTAATAAAACCGATATCAAATTTAAAATAATGCCAATTATAATATGATTTAGCGGTACCCCCCTTGAAGGTACCAGTTCCAAAAACCTGAAATATCACCATAAAAGGGTTAAAAGAACTACTAAAAGCAAACAAAATATCGAAATAATAGACTAACCATTAATAGCTTAATATTAATTATTTATTTATTTTATCTTATGCTAAACTTTAAGCTATTATTTAAATATTAATCAGGGTACTAGTGGGTTGATATGCTAAATAAGCAGCACCTGTGCCGCCATCTGTTCCATTCTTTTCTTTATATAAGCTGGTTAAGCTTACATTATGTCAGTGGTGTGGCTCTGATCTAGAGTGCTGTCTGTTCTATGAATTATTTCTCGCTGCATAAGGACCACCGCCATGCAGATCCTCTGCATTGGTGGATCGATCGGAGGAGGAATGGGTGGTTAGGTTCTTCGATCTTTTCGCCTTTGTGACGATCTGTATGGTGATTGAAATGCAGCGATTCCATGACCATTATTGGCCTCATGGTCCTCTGTCGATATGGGGCATAATGGTTAGTCTATTATTTTGATATTTTGTTTGCTTTTAGTAGTTCTTTTAACCCTTTTATGGTGATATTTCACATTTTTCAGAACTGGTACCTTCAAGGGAGGTACTGCTAAATCATATTATAATTGGCATTATTTTAAATTTGATATCAGTTTTATTAATTGGATTTAAAGTGCTAAATTATATAGGGTATAATCGGCTACTGTTTATGTCTTATTATCTTTACTTTCCCTTTCCTGTTTGTTCATTTTATTTTACGTTATTTTTATGTTAATATTTCGCTCTACATTTTTGCCATACTACTGGCTTATGTTTTAATTTCGTTTTATTTTGATTTATTTTGAATTATTTTGAAATATCGGATATATATATATATATCTGATAATTAAAATAAATATGATATTTAAAATAAAAACATCAGCCAGTAGTACGGCAATAATGCAGAGCGAAACGAAACGCAAAATAATGTAAAATAAACAAACAGGGAAGGGAAAGTAGAGATAATAGGACAAAAAGGTAGTCGATAATCCCCTATATAATTTAGTCAATTAAGTCATTAAACCCAATTAATAAAACATGATGTAAATTTAAAATAATGCCAATTATAAATAATTTAGCGGAACTCCCTCGAAGGTACCAGTTCCAAAAGACGTGAAATCTCACCAAAAAAGGGTTAAAGAAACTACCAAAAAACTAAAATATCAAAATAATAGACTGACCATCATGCCCCATATCGACAGAGGACCACGAGGCCAATAATGGTCATGGAATCGCTGCATTTCAATCGTCATACAAACCATCGCAAAGGCAGAAATATCGAAGAACCAAACCACCCCTCCATTCCCCGATAGATCAACCAATGCTGAGGAATTTGCATGGCGGTGGTCGTTATTTTTCGCTGCATAAGGACCACCGCCATGCAAATTCCTCAGCATTGGTTGATCTATCGGGGAATGGAGGGGTGGTTTGGTTCTTCGATATTTCTGCCTTTGCGATGGTTTGTATGACGATTGAAATGCAGCGATTCCATGACCATTATTGGCCTCGTGGTCCTCTGTCGATATGGGGCATGATGGTCAGTCTATTATTTTGATATTTTAGTTTTTTGGTAGTTTCTTTAACCCTTTTTTGGTGAGATTTCACGTCTTTTGGAACTGGTACCTTCGAGGGGGTTCCGCTAAATTATTTATAATTGGCATTATTTTAAATTTACATCATGTTTTATTAATTGGGTTTAATGACTTAATTGACTAAATTATATAGGAGATTATCGACTACCTTTTTGTCCTATTATCTCTACTTTCCCTTCCCTGTTTGTTTATTTTACATTATTTTGCGTTTCGTTTCGCTCTGCATTATTGCCGTACTACTGGCTGATGTTTTTATTTTAAATATCATATTTATTTTAATTATCAGATATAATTAGGCATCATGTGGAGGATGTGCATTTGCTGCCTCTAATGATAGCTACATAGCCATATTTATTTATTTTTATTACTTTTGCCTAACTTTTACCTTACATAATATAAATTAATGGTAGTAGTGGGTTGATATGCTAAATAAGCAGCGCCTGTGCCGCCATCTATTCCTTTCCTTTCTGTTATATAAGCTGGTTAAGCTTGCATTATGTCAGTGGTGTGGCTCTGATCTAGAGTGCTGTCTGTTCTATAGATTATTTTTCGCTGCATAAGGACCACCGCCATGCAAATTCCTCAGCATTGGTTGATCTATCGGGGAATGGAGGGGTGGTTTGGTTCTTCGATATTTCTGCCTTTGCGATGGTTTGTATGACGATTGAAATGCAGCGATTCCATGACCATTATTGGCCTCGTGGTCCTCTGTCGATATGGGGCATGATGGTCAGTCTATTATTTTGATATTTTAGTTTTTTGGTAGTTTCTTTAACCCTTTTTTGGTGAGATTTCACGTCTTTTGGAACTGGTACCTTCGAGGGGGTTCCGCTAAATTATTTATAATTGGCATTATTTTAAATTTACATCATGTTTTATTAATTGGGTTTAATGACTTAATTGACTAAATTATATAGGAGATTATCGACTACCTTTTTGTCCTATTATCTCTACTTTCCCTTCCCTGTTTGTTTATTTTACATTATTTTGCGTTTCGTTTCGCTCTGCATTATTGCCGTACTACTGGCTGATGTTTTTATTTTAAATATCATATTTATTTTAATTATCAGATATAATTAGGCATCATGTGGAGGATGTGCATTTGCTGCCTCTAATGATAGCTACATAGCCATATTTATTTATTTTTATTACTTTTGCCTAACTTTTATCTTACATAATATAAATTAATGGTAGTAGTGGGTTGATATGCTAAATAAGCAGCGCCTGTGCCGCCATCTATTCCTTTCCTTTCTGTTATATAAGCTGGTTAAGCTTGCATTATGTCAGTGGTGTGGCTCTGATCTAGAGTGCTGTCTGTTCTATAGATTATTTTTCGCTGCATAAGGACCACCGCCATGCAAATTCCTCAGCATTGGTTGATCTATCGGGGAATGGAGGGGTGGTTTGGTTCTTCGATATTTCTGCCTTTGCGATGGTTTGTATGACGATTGAAATGCAGCGATTCCATGACCATTATTGGCCTCGTGGTCCTCTGTCGATATGGGGCATGATGGTCAGTCTATTATTTTGATATTTTAGTTTTTTGGTAGTTTCTTTAACCCTTTTTTGGTGAGATTTCACGTCTTTTGGAACTGGTACCTTCGAGGGGGTTCCGCTAAATTATTTATAATTGGCATTATTTTAAATTTACATCATGTTTTATTAATTGGGTTTAATGACTTAATTGACTAAATTATATAGGAGATTATCGACTACCTTTTTGTCCTATTATCTCTACTTTCCCTTCCCTGTTTGTTTATTTTACATTATTTTGCGTTTCGTTTCGCTCTGCATTATTGCCGTACTACTGGCTGATGTTTTTATTTTAAATATCATATTTATTTTAATTATCAGATATAATTAGGCATCATGTGGAGGATGTGCATTTGCTGCCTCTAATGATAGCTACATAGCCATATTTATTTATTTTTATTACTTTTGCCTAACTTTTATCTTACATAATATAAATTAATGGTAGTAGTGGGTTGATATGCTAAATAAGCAGCGCCTGTGCCGCCATCTATTCCTTTCCTTTCTGTTATATAAGCTGGTTAAGCTTGCATTATGTCAGTGGTGTGGCTCTGATCTAGAGTGCTGTCTGTTCTATAGATTATTTTTCGCTGCATAAGGACCACCGCCATGCAAATTCCTCAGCATTGGTTGATCTATCGGGGAATGGAGGGGTGGTTTGGTTCTTCGATATTTCTGCCTTTGCGATGGTTTGTATGACGATTGAAATGCAGCGATTCCATGACCATTATTGGCCTCGTGGTCCTCTGTCGATATGGGGCATGATGGTCAGTCTATTATTTTGATATTTTAGTTTTTTGGTAGTTTCTTTAACCCTTTTTTGGTGAGATTTCACGTCTTTTGGAACTGGTACCTTCGAGGGGGTTCCGCTAAATTATTTATAATTGGCATTATTTTAAATTTACATCATGTTTTATTAATTGGGTTTAATGACTTAATTGACTAAATTATATAGGGGATTATCGACTACCTTTTTGTCCTATTATCTCTACTTTCCCTTCCCTGTTTGTTTATTTTACATTATTTTGCGTTTCGTTTCGCTCTGCATTATTGCCGTACTACTGGCTGATGTTTTTATTTTAAATATCATATTTATTTTAATTATCAGATATAATTAGGCATCATGTGGAGGATGTGCATTTGCTGCCTCTAATGATAGCTACATAGCCATATTTATTTATTTTTATTACTTTTGCCTAACTTTTACCTTACATAATATAAATTAATGGTAGTAGTGGGTTGATATGCTAAATAAGCAGCGCCTGTGCCGCCATCTATTCCTTTCCTTTCTGTTATATAAGCTGGTTAAGCATGCATTATGTCAGTGGTGTGGCTCTGATCTAGAGTGCTGTCTGTTCTATAGATTATTTTTCGCTGCATAAGGACCACCGCCATGCAAATTCCTCAGCATTGGTTGATCTATCGGGGAATGGAGGGGTGGTTTGGTTCTTCGATATTTCTGCCTTTGCGATGGTCTGTATGACGATTGAAATGCAGCGATTCCATGACCATTATTGGCCTCGTGGTCCTCTGTCGATATGGGGCATGATGGTCAGTCTATTATTTTGATATTTTAGTTTTTTGGTAGTTTCTTTAACCCTTTTTTGGTGAGATTTCACGTCTTTTGGAACTGGTACCTTCGAGGGGGTTCCGCTAAATTATTTATAATTGGCATTATTTTAAATTTACATCATGTTTTATTAATTGGGTTTAATGACTTAATTGACTAAATTATATAGGGGATTATCGACTACCTTTTTGTCCTATTATCTCTACTTTCCCTTCCCTGTTTGTTTATTTTACATTATTTTGCGTTTCGTTTCGCTCTGCATTATTGCCGTACTACTGGCTGATGTTTTTATTTTAAATATCATATTTATTTTAATTATCAGATATAATTAGGCATCATGTGGAGGATGTGCATTTGCTGCCTCTAATGATAGCTACATAGCCATATTTATTTATTTTTATTACTTTTGCCTAACTTTTACCTTGCATAATATATATATATATATATATATATATATATATATATATATATATATATATATAATCAGCAGAAGTTTTGTTTCTTTGGAAATAACAGCTGTAAAAATTTTTAACTTAAAAAAAAATTTAAAATTATGTTTAGTAAAAGTTTGGCATTGGTATACCACAAACAGAATTAAAAAAAATAATAATAAAAAAAATAATAATAATAAAAAAAAAACAACATTTTCAGAAATGAAAATGATCTGAAATCTCTGAGATCGTGTCATCATTATTGTAACAATTGATACTGCTATTGTTATCAGGTTAAGTGTCCTTCAGAACTTAAGCCAAGACCTGTCATGATCATTAAAGGTTCACTGGATTATTGATCACTCTAGATAATCTGTTTTCAATAGATATTTTAATGTGGTCACTTTGATGCAGATTAAAATTATCTGATCTGCATTGAAATAGCCATCTTTTGAAATTTAGTAAATGTTATTAGTTTTTTTCTCTCTGAAAGTTTTTTGTATTTACAGCAGTTTATTCTTCATATTTCTCAACATTTTCTGTTTATTCATTCATTCTTCACTTCATATCCTTTCAGACTAAGTTATTCTCACCTCTCATTCCAGATATGCTCTTCATTTTTGTGAACTTTTTGTGGCTTTTTCTCCTTTTTGATGTGTACCTTTGACCATTATTACTGTTCCTTCAATTAGCTAAACATCCTAATTTTTTTCTCCTCCTTAATTATTAGTTTCCTTAGAATTTTTTTTTTTCCCTTGTCTTCAGTTTTTTTCAACTGTTAATTTTATCAATGTAGTCACTTAGATCTGTTGCTGGAACCACATTGGAATTAGAAGAAATATTTCAGAAAGCTTTTATGATCCTGATAGGGTGAGACCTCCTGTGGATAAATTCTTATATTTTTATATTGAATTTAATTTACAAATGTCACATCCTGTGCAAATGTGAACTGCATAAAAAACAAATGGTCTTAACGCACTTGTGCTTTGGAAAATATTTCTTTTAATTCTAGTGCAATGTAATATATAATACATATATTGCGATATTAATATAAGACTTATTTTATTTTCAATAGTACTTTCTTGACTTACTTCAGTTGGTTATTTTTGCATTAACCTTCCTGAATTTCTGATGTGTACAGTGTGCATATTGTTAATTGTTTATTCAGTTATATTTTATTAAAAAATTGATATTCAGTTTAAAATTATGATCCTCCCCTTATTTTATTATTATTATTATTTTTTTTTTTTCAGGTGAATCTTATACTGCCTGTTATTTTTCTCCTTGTGTGTGGCTTCTTGGTTACTCTTCCATTTTATGTAAGTCCCTGGGAAACTGGAATGGGAATCACAATTGCTGCCTCAGGAATTCCAGTATATTTTGTGACAATCTACTGGAGGAACAAACCAAAAGCATATAAGCGTGCAATATGTAAGTGAAGCTCTTCGTATGTGCTCGATGTTTAAAAACATTTATATTTGATTATTTTTCTTTTTTTCAATTTCTGGGATAAAAACAGATTAATTAAAATTACATTAAATTAAAAACACCGAATTTAAATAAATAAATAACCTAAAATACCTCGATATGCTCATACTTCCCATACGTGAACCCTCCAAGCACCGGAACATGCCGACATAAACTAGCCCCAGGCACTAAAGAAGACTGTGTGTTCCGGTGCTTGTAGGGTTCACGTATGGGAAGTATGAGCATATTGAGTATATTAGGTTATTTATTTATTTATTTAAATTCGGTGTTTTTAATTTAATGTAATTTTATTTTATCTGATTTTATCCTGGAAATTGAAAAAAGATCTATTTGGATATTGAGGTAACTCTTATATTTATTATTATAATTAAGAAAAGAGAGATAGATTGAGATTTTCATCTCTTAGTATTTCAGATTAATATTTTGTGTATTTGGCTCTAGCATCTTTTTCCAATATAATGCTTAGAACAAAAAAAAAACAAAAAAACTCTGCACATTAAGAAGATATATAGATGTTGAAGGAGAAAAGATTGTTTTTACACAACAGCTCCCCTTGCTTAGTGAAATCAATTATTTCGACTAACATTCTTCTTCTTTGCAGGAGGACACAAAAGTGATAATTTGGCCATAACATCATAATCAAGTTATCATTGAAAAATAATAATATAATAACAAAACTCATTTGAAATCATTAATGATTTCAAAAATCGTTCTAAAAATTAGGAATACAGTAAAAAAAGAATGAACACTTAATTTCCTTAATGTTACAAAACTGACATTATTTGTTACCTTCTTTTTTTTTTTTAAGTCACATAACTGAAAATCAGAAGAAGGAAAATGAATACTGAAATAAACCATTATGTACCTCTGAATAATGTCCTCTTGATAGCAACTAAAATAAGAAATATAGGAACAAAAAAAAAGTCTCATTATAGTGAACTTTTTCTGGGAAATAACTAAATAAATAACTTATTATAAGAAAACTGGTTAGTTTCTTGCAGCCAAACCACTGGGAAAACTCAAAACTGATAATAATCCTTTAAATCTTCTTCAAATATAGTTAGCTGGTGGAAGAGACAAATGAGCCTTGGCAACCATATAGTGTGTATTCCTTAGCAGTCTTCTGTGACAGTATAATGGTTTCACCAGTTTTAACTCATTTGGAGAGATCTGCATTTTGTTTCCCTCTATGACTTGAGGGAATTTCTAACGTCATCTTTAATTGAGACTATAGTTTGCCAATCTCAGGAAAACTACAGCCTCACTTAGGGTTTCTCCCAAGAGTTATTCTTGATTTTTCAGCCTGAACAACATGTAAATTGGCCTGTGAACACTCACACTTGTACAGACATAATACAATGACACAGTATAACCTGTCTGCTGATGTACCTAAAACTCAATATTTTTGATTAATGATTTAAAAACTTCTTTTAAAAATTAGGAATACAGTGAAAAAAGAATGAACACTTAATGTTATAAAACTGATATTATTTGTTACCTTCTTTTTTTTTAAGTCACATATAAGGAGTGTACAGAAAGTGTAGTAGTAGTAGCAGTGGCATTTGACGCAAGAAAGCAAGTGTATAAGCTTATGCAGCATCAGCCAAAAAAAAAAAAAAAAAAAATCACACCTTTCCCTCCAAATGCCTGTCCAGTTCCTCCTTAAATTTATTCAACCTATCAACTTCCACAACGGCAGATGGAAGTTTGTTCCAGCAATTAACCACCCGCTGGCTAAAGGCAAATTTCCGCACATCTAATCTACATCTGTCTTTTCTTAATTTGAATTTATCCCCCCTTACGTTCGTAATCTGAACAAGTAGAAGGATCCCATCAGAATTCAGCATGCTCAACCCGTTCAAGGCCTTATATACCTCAATCAGATCACCACGCAGGTGCCTAGGCTCCAGCCACTGCAATTAGCAGAACTTAAGCCTCTCTTGGTAAGAGCATCCCTTCATTCCCCTCACCAATCTTGTTGCCCTTCTCTGTACATGCTCAAGTAAATCTACATCCTTCCTAAAATGAGGCTTCCAGACCTGTACGCAGTACTCAAGATGTGGCCTGACCATTGCTTTATACAGAGGGATAATCACCTTAAAGATGCATTGCAGGAGGTTAGGCAGGCGAAGGCAGATTACAAGAAATCCTTGGCAAAAGATGCTAAGAAAAACAGCAAGGATTTCTTTACTTATATAAACTCTAAAAGGAAGGGGATGAATGTGATTGGCCCACTTGACATCGATAGTTCGACTGTTGATGATCCTGCCCAGATAGCAAACAAATTGAATGAGTATTTTGCATCTACATTCACACATGAGGAATTATTAAGGTTTGAAAATGACAGAAGGTTATCAAATTGTAGCAGGATACTTAATGATTTTGTAATAACTGAAAGCAAAGTGGAGGAGAAATTGTTGAAGTTAAACATAAGAAAAGCACCTGGGGTGGATGGGATCTATCCAGTTATATTAAAGGAGGCGGCAGAGCAACTAAGCAAACCCTTAGCCATAATTATGAGAGCGTCCTTGGACTCAAGGGAGGTTCCCACGGACTGGAGATGTGCAAATGTATCCCCAATTCACAAAGGGGGATCGAAGGGTGACACGAGTAATTACAGACCAGTTAGTTTAACTTCTGTTCTGGGTAAAATAATGGAGTCACTGGTTAAAGATGCATTTCTGGATCATCTAGACAAGACTGCAGCAATAATTCAGACACAGCATGGGTTTGTTAAGGGAAAGTCTTGTCTGACAAATTTGATAGGATATTATGATGTGGTTACAAAGGAACTGGATGCAAAAAATAATTTTGATATCATATATTTGGATTTCAGGAAAGCTTTTGACACTGTTGCGCATGGAAGACTATTGTACAAATTGGAGCAGAATGGTATTAAGGGTAAGTTGCTACAATGGATGAAAGGATGGTTAAGTGGGAGAAGACAGAGGGTGGTAATTAATGGGTGCTGCTCTTCTTGAACTAATGTTATTAGTTCTTAATAATTAAATTAGTTCAGATGGATTGGTACCTTCTGGCAGTAAAAAAGAGTATAGTAGACTAGATATTTGTATAGGCAAGCATGTCTTAGGAAGGGGGGGATGTGATGCAGCAAAAGCCTGTTTTCTTTGCATCTTTTGGCCTATATATACTAATATTCTCTTTGCCTTCCACCTTTCCAGTGCATCTGCTATAATGCTAATTGATGTTTAATATAAGGTATTGTTTTTAATTTTATATTTGAGTAAAGAATTATTTTTTTCTTTCATTTATTAAAATGCCTCCATTTTTACCTTTTTTACAGGTGTATTTACGAACTTTGTTCAAAAAATTTTATTAAGTGCACCACAAGAAGGAAAATTTCAATAGGAAAAATGAAGTAGCAACAGGTCCAGCAGTTAGGAAGATGATTCTGGATGGACAGTGTAGAAAATAGTTGTATAATATTTGGATATGCAGTTGAGTGTAAAATATGATACTGGTTTGTGGCCACAAAAAAGGAGTAAGAAGAGTTCTTTTATAGAATACAGTTAATAACTATTAACATATGCTCTTTTACAAATTATTTTAAAATAAAAATATTAAACAAGAATAATATTTGCAGACTGCATTCAGATTATATTCTTTTTAAATATACTTTGTTTATTAATTTTAGCTCATCTAGAGTGCATATAAAGAAGAAAATTTTTAATTATATCTGGCCTAGCACTATGCTAGGACTAAAAAGAAAAAAAAGTGTTTGCAAGGATATTTTGATTAGCAATTATAAGTTCTTCCATAATGGATGTTACTTAATGGACATAATGTTCACCTATTTATTTACTTTTGTGTGACACAAATTCAAATGCATTATTCTTGCATATTTATTTCACTTCTGCTTTATTTCATTATGATGTTTAAAAAATGTTTATTTTCATATTTGTTAAAATATGAATAGGTTTTTTTTTTTTTTTTTGGGGGACCAACTGCTCAAATGGTTTTATTTTTCTGCTCCTTATGTGATTTATAAATTGAATTTGACTGCCATGTCTGGTAATAGTTAATCTATTTTTAAAACTAATTAAAGTATACATTTATCATATCATATTTCAAGAAATGAAAACTTCGTTTAAAATGAAAAGGTAAATTTTGAACATAGTTGTACTTTTTAAACACACAACTTACAGAAAAAGTTCTGCAGTTTTATAAAATATTATGGAAAACAGTTGGTTTAGAAGGGCAAAAAAAGTATTTAATTAAGTATTATTTTTTTTTTTTGTATTTTTTATACAACTGCAATTTCTTTTTCACTAAGTTATTTATTTTTGTATAGTGATTATAAATATCCTTTTTTATTAATGTGTTGTGTTGCTAAATTAGTTCAGAAATTGTAAATAGCATGTTACTTTAGCTTCATAGAATGGGTTGTGTATAACATAAAACAGCTAGGTCTTTGTGGGCAGTTTGATGGTAAAATTCATTAATGCATAAAATTAATCGTTAACAGTCGATATGGAAATAAATTAAATAATGGTAGACAAAGAAAACAATCTTTTTCTATAAGAACAGACATAATTTCACAATTTAAAAACTTCCTGGGTATTAAAACTTATCCTTTCAATATTGTGTGAGAACAAAAAATGGTTTTGGAAATCAGGAAAAAAATCTTTTCCTTTCAAAGATTAGACTCTCAATCATTCCAACATTATAGGTTAGTACTTTCTTCACTGTGATATTTTGAAATTGTCAGTTTCTCTGTTTTACAGTAGGACAGCACTTGAGCTTGTTAAATAACCTGGAGTTTTTCCGATCTGTAGTTGTTCTACCAACTTCTGGTTATAATCTGCTACTTCTTCACTGAGTTGGAATTACAGGGTATCTGTAAAGTCATGCAACCTGGAAATAACAAAGGAGCAAATAAATAACTGAAAAGTGGAGTTATGGTTAAAAATAAAAAGCTTTTGAATATGTCCACTATGCTCAAAGTCAGGGGTGCATATTTACCATGTTAAGCAAAACCATTATGTAGCTTGTAAAGAAATGTCAGTAGTATAGTTTGATATTTTACTTTTAACTGTTCCAGAGTCTGCATCAATAAGTGCATTCCTTGATGAATCACCCACACCACAGAAAATAGGCAGGTGACATTGAGGTCAACATGAAAATGCAGTGTGGTGATAATTAAGGAATTGTCAAAGAAAATTATTATTATATTTAGCCATATGGTGCAAGGAAGCCTGAGGCTTTTGCTGCACCAGCCAAAAATTTCTGCATTACTCTGAGAGATAGAGAGGAACAAGAGTAAAAGTAGAAGGGAATCACCAAAAAAGAGAAGAATGATGATATCCAGCTCAGGACCCTAGGTGTGCCAAGCCCATACTCACCAGATGTGAGCCCCTGTGGTTGTGTAAACTCCATGGAAAGTCTTGAAGTGGGGTGAAGTTAGGCCATCTTATTGAAATGAACAATAATGATCATTTAGCAAAATAAGCTTCTTTTTTTTTTCCCCTCCCAGTTATCTGTTATCCCAGTTATGTTTCATGTGATTAAGATCAGTCAATTATTTGAATGCACCTGTCTTTATGATTCCGACACTAAAATATCACTTGGGGTACAGTCACATGACATTGCTTGCCAGTCAGCCATTCCATATCATTCAGTCCACTCTTCAAAATTATTCTTATCCAGGAACTATTGTATGTTTAATCTGTAGTGCTCTGTCATATTTCCAAGTATGCATTACATGTGACAGTCTGTATCTCTTCTCAGTAAATGACATATGCCCCCCATATATACTATAACATTAGAGTAGATAGGTATGTATACTCTGTGTCAATATAACATGGTTTAGTCCATTGGAGAGGGATTTAGTGTGCGTGTGTGTTGGTAGCATACATCAATTGGCTTATATAGATTGAATGGTAATAACCCTGAAAAATAGCCAATTGATGATGTTCGTGCCATCTGACATGAACATCAATTGGCTATTTGTCAGGGTTATTACCATTCAATCTATATAATTGAACATTAGCTATAGCTGTCCATTTCTGATTGTATCTAATAATTAGCAGCCAACTTGTGGAGATGCATTTAGCACTCATGGATAATTAACATAAAACCATGAACTTAGATATGCCCTGTTGTGTGTCACTTATAAGTTAGACCTTTTGTAGATTGGGGCATATGGGAAGAAAGCATATTCTAAAACCAGGCAAAATAAGATGTAGAAGTAAGAATAGAATGAACACTTTCCTTGCCATCAAAAATCTAATAGTTTGGAAAAGGATAAGAAAGCTAAAAGCATGTGGAACAAGGAAAACAGTTATGGCAGTAATATTCAAACATACATAACTGTCCATCCCTACAAGATAAGAAGATATTTTTAATTCTGCTTTATTCTTAATAAAAAATATAAAAAAAATTTAATTAGATTTATCAATTGCAGAATCTAAACTAAATAAATATAAATTATGATGAATTATGTGTGAACTTCAATCAAAAGAAGTTAATCCAAATAAATATGAATATTACAGAAACTTGAATCAAGATGCACATTAAGGAATAATTAAGATGAAAAAATACTAATTTTTATTCTAATGCTAATCAAGTAAATGGAAGAACTTAAATAACAGTCAGTATCATAAAGATAGTGAAGTAAAATGATAATAATAATGATTTGTGAAACATACCCAAAGTATAGAGTACTTTTTTTTTTTTTTTTTTTTTTCAATTTTGGCAACAGTGCCTCTCACTTTGGTAATTTTATTGCCATGCACAAGTGATGAGCACCAGTGGAACTGCATCAGATTTCTCACAAGCAGTGATGAGCATATTAACAGCATTGTACTATCTGCTCTGAGTAATCCACAACCATCACAAATCTAATTAGTATTAATGTGATGACCTTGACCTCAACTTACCTCAATAACAACTCAAAATTATT
Source organism: Mastigoproctus giganteus (assembly GCF_048544385.1). NCBI lineage: Eukaryota > Metazoa > Arthropoda > Arachnida > Uropygi > Thelyphonidae > Mastigoproctus > Mastigoproctus giganteus. The sequence goes on along the minus strand of NC_143576.1, from coordinate 204,989,873 downwards.
ATAGCATGGATAATCCTTAGATAAAGAATATTAAACAATACTTAGACTAGTCGTATGTATAAGTATTAAGGAATTGTGCTATAAGCAGAATATAAAATGCAGTGCACCAAAAGGAAGATGGTGAATATAAGCCTAATAATCAGGAATGTTAACTTGTGTATTATAAATTCATGTTAAATCATTACACTTAGCCAAGTGTCTACAGCATGGCCATTGGTTGGTGGGAACTGCTGTAAACTGAAATAATTAGTATTATGCCTCAACAAATGTAACTGATAATAACTGCAATGCAACACGCCAACCGTCAAAAACGGAAACTTTATTAAAATAATAATATGTCCTGATCATATTCTGCAAAAATTAATGATAAAAATATACAAAAAAATACACTGATTGTACATACAGAATTAAAAGTGATTAAAAACAACCGTTGCTTTCAGAGGTGACCAACTCCTTGATCATCAGTAGGACTACACTGTCACAGTACATCCTTAAATAACTGCAGGATCAACACTCACAGCACATGTTATCATAGGAGCATGGGCATTATCCTCCACACATAATATGCTTTGTTTCTTATCTATATTTATTTTAAATATGTTATTATTATGTGACCTATGATGCAAATCATTCATACTCCCTGCTAGTGACAAGGTGAGCAATACCAATAGTGACACAAAGTGCCTCCTTATTACTGGTTTTTGTGCTTATAGGGATAGATAAGACAGATAATTACCTCATGTTTAGAATTTTAAATTGTGATGTAATAGAATTAAATTTGATGGGCTGCAACAGGTATTGTGGTAGATGCTCCACAGTGTCATTATATAATGATAGTGTTTATATGTATTACCTAATTAATTTCTGACTTTCAGGTACCGAATTATCATACTAAGAATAGCATTTGTGCCCAAAATTTTACAAACACAAAAGATATTAAAGATAATCTGTTTTCTCCTGCCAGAATGTTTGAAAGATTTCACACAGTTAAAACCATTATATGTAACTAGCAGTCAGCTATCATAGTAACACAGTTTACTGCACTACCTTGTTTGTAAGTGGTCAGCTTCATATCCTGTACTTCGCCTTAATTTCTTTCCCAATTATTTTGGGGCACATAATCGAGATAAGTTTTTATAGACCAGTTGAGCTCTAAAAATTTTAGCATTATGTTTCTATTGGCAGACGCTCCAATTGGATTCTTCACTGAGAATCCAGTTACCTTTACATTGCAAAAGTAACAAACACCATCATGGTCTTTTGGCTCTCTCCATATCAGTGTTGCCATTTGAGATTTGTGAATTGCACTAGATCTTGAAAAAAAGGAAATAAAATTACAATAAATGGCACAAAATAAAATGCTAAAAAATCCTAAATTTATTTCCTATTTGTAAAGATTTCTCTTTATTTTAAAAATAAAATTCTAAAAGAAGCTTATAATAGTGCAGAACACATTTTATTCCTATTTAAGGCACCTCCATAAAAAGGTCAGGGAATGACCACAGCATATCCCCCCCGGACCAATATGGCCTTAGTTGCTAATGCTCCTAAAAACCAATTAACAAACAAACATTCCTATTTAAATTATTTATAATCATAATAAAATCAGTTTTTTTATATTTTGAAACAAAGTTATTTTAACAGAATGGACCTCAATATACTGTGTGCAATCTGTGCTGAGTTTTGAACACATCTAGTGAATTAACAGATGTTCTTATTTTTTAAATTTCAATAAATACAGAAATAATTGAAAAATTAATATAGAATATATTTAATTGTTTATTTGTGAATGGAAAATAGGAATGGACCTAAAATAGCTTACTTTACTTAAAAATATTACATACCAATTATGTGACACTTTAAAAAATGAAACCATCATCATTCTTCAGCAGTTCCTGAAATTTCTGCTTTAACATCACTTTCATACACATCCAGTGTCCTCATTTTCCGAAAAACTTTTGCGGGAAATTCATAATTGTGATATTTTCCTATGTCGTCACAATCCGTATTTGATGGACAAAATTGAGTTCAAAGTTTTGACTTTCGTTCTGTTACATAACTTTGATTTTACAATATTCATATGACTGAATAAACATTCTACATCAGCAACAGAATGAGGCAATGAAAGTACTGCTAAAGCAAATTGAGAAAGCTCTTCAAATGAGTTTTCACCTATCGCATTTCTGTAATTGGTGATTTTTTTCCCCAAAGCCATGTTATTTCAAGAGGTTTCAATCCATTTAATATGATGCAATTTTTTCCATTGAAAATCAGCACATATAAGCTTTCTGCATCACTGTAGAACATTTTTGGTAGGTCCAGAATATATTGCTTTACAGGATTTAGGCATTCGCATGCACTTAAACATGATGTTGATTGTAAGATAGTAACATTTTCTCACAGATGTTGATGAAGTTGTTTTGAGTTCAACCAGGAACTTTGTACAACTAACACAAGTATTTTTTTTTTTTTTATCTTCACTGAAAGTTTGCATTCACATATTACTTTTTTGAATTCATGGCCCAAGTACAACTTCATAGCTAAATTACTTTTAAATTACAAATCAGTGATGATTTTTGTCCCTTTTGAGCACATGAAATCAATTCAATGTACCAAGTCATTCAACAACTTTGAAAGGTCATTTACTCATCAAATTTTTTTATTATCACCAATATACTTCAAGAATTAGCTTCAAAAATAAAAGAAACAATAAATTTCTCTTGTCACGAAACAGTGAATACCATATTTCAGCTGTATAACAGCCTTCATTTCTTCCGACAATTTCAAAATTATTCTCAAGTTCACACCATTGCTGTAGAATTCTGGTTATTGAAATTTCAATCAACATACATCTTGTCTGATTATACTGAATTAACTTCAAAGGAGGAACTCCACCATTCATTAAACTGTAAAGCTTTTTTTTAATTTAGCCTATCAAATGGTGAATGTAAGAACCAATTGTGTTTCTTTAATAAGAAAATTTGTTTCTTGGCAGACACCCATCTACAGCATGAGACACTGCTAGTTGGAGTGTATTATGTACACACTTGATAAGAAACAGATGGAGAATCTCAGCCTTTAATTTCTTATTAACACCTTTGTTAATACCAACCATTATGGATGCATTATTAGTACCAAGAGCAATAAGTCTCTGCAACTCTACTCCATTATTTCTTGGCGATGTTTTCAAAGATCCACATATTCCTTCTGCATTGCATTCACTGAGGTTCAGTCATGTCAAACAAAGTTACCAAAAATCGATTCTTGAAATTTGAATAGTACAGTATTACAATTCCCAACATTTTTATAATGCTAATATCATTACTTTCATCAGTAATTTAACTAAATTTCCTATTTCCTATCAGATTTTAATTGTCCACAAAATGTGGTGCTATAGCATTGCATATTATTGAAATAAATTTTGTTCTTTGCAGTTTGAAGCCCTTGCATTCCTTTTCTTATGAAAAACAATTTCCAGTGGTCACTCAAATGATCAACTACCCATAATGCACAGCTATGAAAAGTGCTATGCCACTTTTTTGCCTATGCATCTTCTCTTTTGCCAATTTCCTTGAATGGCAATACACTCTGATGCTGAGAATTAAAGGGCTCTTTGGCTTTGTTGTGTTTAATTGTATTACAGTGCCTTTCAATATCACTTAATTTGGCTGTTAGCATGCATTTACAATACAGGCAAACCCCCCCCCCCTCATATAACACGGTACTTCTACAACACAGTTAGAGAATTTTGGTAAACCTCGCATAATACGGTATTATTGAGCTTTTGTGCAGGGGAAACCCTGCTGTTATGTTGGATGTGCTTTTTCAACATTTCCACTCTTTTTGAATCCCACTGTTGACTTGATAGTCAAAATAATTATTAAGTATTTTATTTTGTTGGGAAATCGCCATGTTACATCTGTTCTATTGAACTTGTGGAAAAATCTAGATTTCAAAGTTTTATTACTATTGGATAGCACACCAGGCCATCCAAAAGATTTAAGTCATCCAAATGTTGAAGTTATGTTCCTACCACCACAGTGCTAGGTTAATACAACTTCTTTCGTTCAGCCATTAGATCAAAGCATTATATCCACCCTTAAATATCATTACATCAGAAAATCGTTACAATTGGTTTTGGAAAAAATTTATTCCGAATCTATTGAAGTAATGGAGGCATGGAAACATTTCTCTATTGTGGACTATATCAGAATCATAGCTTTATTGCTGAAAGAAGCAAAAGCATCAACATTAAATGCTTGTGGGAAAATGTATGGCCAGAGTCGGTTTATTCAGGAAATATGGTTGAACCGGCCAAAAATGGAATCTGTGTGAGTAGAACTTGCTACGTCATTAGGAGGGGAAGGTTTCCTTCCCCTCCTACGATATACACAGAGTAACAGGGCCTTAGTCGCCAGTGCTCTTAAAAAAAAGATATGATTACTGAAGACATTCAAGAATTGCTGGTAGGAAAAGAGGCTGGTGAAGTGGATTTGGTGGAAATGGCATCGGGGGTAAACCAAATCAATTAAGAGGATGATAGTGCAGATGAAAATTCAAAATTTCCAAATTTTACACTAAAAAGCATATGGGAAGGCATAAAGTTAGATGGGCAATTAGAATATTATTTTTTTTGAATGCAAGATTCTTGAGCAAAAGGAGCCCAAAGTTCAAAAGGGAGCTTCAAAAAATGCTTAGTTCCATATGATGAAATTCATAAATTTTTAACAAGCAAAAGCAAACAAACCCAGATTACCGATTTTTTTTTAAAGAGAGCAGAAGATACACGAAATCTAGAATGGTGTATTTTTGTTAGTTTTGTTAACGAAATAGTGTATTTTTGTTAGCTTTTGGAATATAATCTCCCCTTTTTGTACTTTTTTTTTGTCCTGTATAACACAGTTTTGCACAACACGACATTTTATAGGAACCTAACTACCATGTTATACGAGGGTTACCTGTATTTACAAAAACATTTTAAATAATCACCATCTAATTTGCAGAGCCAGGTCTTATATTTAGTGTCCCTAAGCCAGTGATCATGAAAGTGTTTATTTTAACACTTTTGTGATCACACTAATATTTTTTGCTCATTTTCCCAGAGGGGAAAAATTACACACTGTTGTTTAATATTAAATTCACAAGTGAATAAAATAGTCAAATACTCAAAGTAACTGAATCATCACAAATGAAAAGGACAAATTTTCATCAATCAACACTGTTGAATGTATTTGGAACAGTGGATGCCATTCAGAAATGATTTGAGTTCCCACACATTTTGAGTAGGATACGCTAATAATTTGAAAAGTGAAACCAAACGTGCATTAAGCGACCCTCTATTAAGCATCACCCTCTGTTTTCCCCTTTTTATCATAACAAAAACAATGATACCATAAAACAAGAATATAAATGGCAATATTGTATGCACTAAAAATAAATCCCTGAATTTTAAAAGAAATTTACAAAAGAGGAGCAAACATGTGGCATCACTTCAGTTGAGGCACTGTTTATGTAAATAATTTACAGTGCAATGCTGTTATAGTTATTGGGAACATGGAATGTCCGTATGTGCCATCAATTAAAGCAAGGGTTATACATGTGGTTTCCCTCTAAAGTTTTGGTTTTGATATGTTTCTTAAAGTATTGGAGTATCAACCATCTTGTAGTTTCTTAAACTACAAGATGGTTGGCAGTTTAGTATTGGGCAGTGTTAAAGAATGTTGCAGCACAGAGTTTCAGGTTAAAAGAGGCCATTTTTTGAGAAAAATAAAGAAATACATCAAATATGATGCTAGAAATTCTGAAAAGCAACATCATAGCACATAAAACAATGAGAAGGTGCTAGATCAAAAAAGCACCAAATCTAGCATGAAAAATGCTAAAATGGCAACACTGGTCCATATCATAGTTGTAGAAAATGGCAATGACTTTCTTTTTGTCCAACCAGTCAAGTAATTCATTTGAACAAGCAGTACAAATAATGCGTACCTATGCCTTATTCTAGTCACATAGAGGACATCCAAAATATATGTGGTAAATCTTCTGAATATCATTCATGATTGTGTGCCATTGTGATTTAGCTAGGAAAGAGCCACATACATAGCAGAATTTGTTGGAGCAATATTTACACTTTCAAGGTATGTGTTTCAGTAAATTCACAGGACATACTGAAACAGGTTATATAATTAAATTATGAAGTAACAAGGATATAGATATCTTCAAACATTGTAAAATAATAGCTGTAGGATAGATGTGTAAAAATTTGTTTTCAACCAGAGAATAACTGACTGTTCTCTTATGTGCATTCTGAATGCCAACAAAACACAAAATACTGCACCCTTTTTAACTTGAAAATTAAAAAAGGTATTTATATTATTCAGTTTGTTCCCTCTGGCCAGTCTTTGAGTTCCCCCATAATTGTAAGCAAGTTCAACTTCCTAAGAAGGCTGTGTATTGGTTTTTTTTCTCATGAATATGAGTTAGGCAGACAAAGGATATTGCACACTTAAGAAAATAATATTGAGCTATATTTTCTCTGTTTAAAAATGTTGTACAACTATGAGTACATGAAATGTTAAATATATAAACTACAAAGAGTATTTGTCTTTCATATTGGTGAAAGGAATTATTTTCTATACTACTTAAAATTATAAGCTATTTGCTAAAACTATATTCAACAACATTAATTCACATTAATTTAAATCCACAATAACATATAAGAGCTGTGGTAATTATGCAAACTGCCACTGTATTTTTTTCTGTTATTCTTTATTTCCTTTTTAGCAATTTTCAGATTCTTGTTAATGCAACAAAACTTTTTCCTGCTTCAGTCTTTTGATAGTATTGATAGTAAACATTCTTTTGATCCATCTTACTGTGAAGGATAAAAAAAAATAATAAATGTTCCAACTTCATTTAAACTGCATTGGTGAGTTTCAGCATATGAAGAATAACCTGTTTCTCCATCACAGGATATTTGTATTTTGAAATATTCATAGCTATTTTCAGTTTAGGTAATGCTTTATTTTCAGCTCTGCCATGTAAACTTTCAGCAGATTTCTGTTTTTGCCTTTGTAATATTCATACATACCCTTCCTATTTTCTCTCTTTACAAATATTTGTACATATTGTGATTATTCGTGGACATTTGTTCAGTTTTTCATTATCACTTTGCATGGGAATTTGACTTGTCACATTATAGCCTATGTTGCCAATGCACCATAAAAAATCAGAAAACTAATTTACATGTGAGTGCTTGTGTTAGTTGAAATGTATATTGTTGCTGTGAGGTATAAGATTTGCCCAACTCTTAACAACAATGTATTTATCATAGCTGTATTAAATCTATTGCACATTAACACAAATTTTAAAATGAGTTATCAGTTTTATCTGTTAAGTGAGGAATAAGAGTAAGATGATAAATATAATTGCAAAAAAAAAAAAAAATTCAGTTGTTGATAAATAAATTCCAGCATCAAAAAAGTTTTTTATTCTGATTGAAAGAAGGGCTTTTGTTAAAAAGTAAATACATTTTCAAAACAGAGGTGGGGATGTCTTCACATTATACAAGAACTCTTACCTGATTCTATCATCAGACCAATGCAGGAGAAAATGCATAAATATTTCAGATGATTCTCTTTATGTGAACAAGCATTTTACCATCTTAACTTTTTCTCTCGTTATAAAATCAGTAACTTTACTTATAAATCACCTTTGAAAGCATTGAATATAAAATTATCATAAATATATAACTTATAACACTCCAAATTCAAATAAACAAAATTTTAAAGTACTTCATTTCTAAAATGCCTTACAAGGCAAACTTCTAAAAAAAAAAAAAAACCATTGTATTTAAAACATCACTTCAATATAAGCTAATCTGAATAAGAATGGCAGAGAGATTGTATTCATTACAGTAATATCTAGAACAGTATGTAAATCAACAGTTTCCTGTCTAAACCTCGTAAGAATTTTTTATTCTGTTTTTGAATTTTGAATTTACTTGTTGAATCTGCTTCCTTATATCTACATTTGTTAGTGTTGGGTTCTGCAATCTTCTATTTTTCTGTTTAATCGGATCTGTTCAGAACCACAACTGTGATAATATTATCCACCATTGGCACTCCATTTTTGTTATTGAGACACAGTTTTTTGGTTAAGCTATATTTGGAGTGGTAAAGGAGAAACCTGATCTTGCCAGTAATTTAGTAGTCCAAATAAGGAATATTTGTAATTCAAAAGTAAGATGATAATGCAAATATATAATTAATCTTAAAATTTGTCTTTTCCTTCACACAGTATTGAAAGGTGAGGTGACCCAGTAGGTTTTTAGTAAAGAATAAAGAAAGAATTGTGTAAATAATTTGCATGATGATGCAAACTGAGGTTGAAGTGATAGTGTAGACAAAATAAGCTCTGCAAAAAAAAGTAAAATATTAAAAAAAAAATAATAAAATCCATTTCTGAAGAATGTGTAACAAGTAATACTTTATATAGTACCTTTAAATGTAATGAAATGCTGTTATGTATAGTTTGATTTCAGTTATTATAAGTTCTCTTCCAAAGCAAATATTTGATGAATATTAAGAGCTGGGAAAGTAGAAAGTTTTTATGATCTAATAATACTGCTTAATTCTGTTTATACTCAGAAATGACCCTATAGAGCCAGAGAAGATGATTGTAAGTCATTCACTATTCATATTTACATTTAATTTTTTCAACTAGTGCTTCCATTATGACATAGCCTGATTGATTTCAGGGTAAGGTAAGAGTCACATGCTTCTACTTCTATGTAGTACTCTAAACTTTAGTTGTCCAGATTATATTAATGATGGGATTAATGAGGTATGATGGCATTCAAGACAGCTGGAACATTCATGTAAAGATCGTAAATTTCATAATTTTTAGCTAATCTTGATTAAGCTTATAGAGAGAGCTAGCCACAAAAAATAAATAAAATAAAAATAACTTTCCACATTGCCTGTCCATCCCTTCCAGTAGTTTGTCTAATTTTCCTTGAATTTATTCAGACTACCCACTTCCACAACAATAAATGGAAATTAGTTCCAACAATCAGCTACCTACTGGCTGAAGGCAAACTTGTGCATATCTATCCTGCAACCATCCTTACTCGGTTTGAATTTATACCCCCTTGCGTGTGTAGTCAGAGCAAGAGGAAGAATGCCATCAGCTTTGAGCCTGCTCAATCCATTCAAAGCCTTAAACACCTCAATCACATCACCTCACAGATGTGTAGTCTCCAGATACTCCAATTGGCATATTCTGCAGAGTATTCAGTTCTGCATAATTTGCAGAACTGAATCCTTTCTTGGTAAGCACACCCTTTTTTCCCTTCACCAACATTGTTGACTTTCTTCGCACCCATTCCAGCAGATCCACTTCCTTTCTAAATAATAGGGCCTGTGTGCAGTATCCAAGATGTGGCCTAACCATTACATTATATAAGGGGATAATTACCTCCTTATCTCTGCTAAGAGAATTCCTGTATATCATTGGCAAAACCATGAGATCCTGGCAGCCTGTCTGCACCAACCAGAGAGCTTTATATCTAACTGCACAACTTACCCCCCCCCCAAATCTTTTTAATTTTTCACCACTCTGAGTGTAGGGCCTCACAGTTAGTATTTTAATCTGGGATTACTGTTTTCCATATGCAGAACCTTGCATTTGTCAATGTTAAACTTCAACCGTGGAATATCATGCACAGTTTTTGCCAAGTACATGAAATTAAATTGAAATACTTTTGTAAGTCTTGCCATTTGAATTATACATAGTTCATATAGTATATGGATAAAAATCATGTCTGCTTCAGGCACTATAGTTCACCTCCACAATCATATACACTACTGTTTCTGTGAAACATAAATGTGAAAAAGAGATTAGTGGCCATTTCTGGATTATTTGATCTTAATGTACACCTGAATTGATTTGGACAAGTCAAAAGCAGTTTTTTGTAATCATGACATGTATATCATATTTAATGTATAAACCCTCTAATAACGACTTGCTGTCCTGAGGTAAGACCTTCCAAACTCTTGATTTAATAAGTAATAAATATGCTGTGTGGATGGACAAAGAAGGACCAAGCAATATGTTCTTTAGGATAGGAGGGCTAGGGCATAGGTTTGATTTTATGCTTCTATCTGTAATGTTGACCTATTATCTGTTATATTATAAACTATAAATTAAGGAACCTCTATCTTGCCTTCATCCAGTAAGAGAATTTGGAACAGGTTGGATAGAGACAGAAAATTGACATTGCTTCCCTTCATTTTTTTTATATATGTATGAAAGGTTGATGCATGTTTTGTTTTAAAACTTTATTTCCTGCATACATAGTCCTTAATTTTAATGTATATTTATTTTATTTTTTTTATTAGTTGCAATAATTCCAAACATTTTAAAAAAAATGTTAGTTGTTATTGCTATTCTTATCATGCCTTAACAATCTGGCCTGTGATATCTTTTGGTTATTGTTTGAGTTTTGATAGCTATTGTGTGTGTGTGTGCGTGCTCAAAAATGTAATTAAATATATTCAAGACCTATTCATATCGAATCAGCTGGATAGTTTAGTCTTGCTTGTCAGCTGAAAGAATTAAACTTTTTTAATATTACTTTTAAGAAAGAATGACTAAATATTAGCAACAAGAAATGAGTTTTTTATTAAGCAATATCAATTTGGTTTATAATATTTCTGCTGCAGTTAGTTTACTTAGTTGTCTATTTACCAAGATATACACTGAGTAATTACTGAATTATGATCCCTACCTAATACAATTTTGCTCCATTGTTTGCACAGAGATAACAGCGACTATTCACTTTAGACATTGGCTCCACTAAATGTCTGAAGATATCCATAGGGATCTGCAGCCATGCTGCCTACAAGGCTTTCTTCTACAGTGTCAGAATAGATGATGGTTGTGTGTCCATACAGTTCACTTCCTGTTCCAAAACATCCCACTGGTGTTCAATTGGATTGAAGTTGGGCAAATTTGGAGGCCAGTCAAGATAGGTGATATTTTCATTATGTTCCACAAACTACCTATGCCATGCACAGTGCTTGCCTAACAACATGGTGCATTATTGTCTTGGAAGATCCCATTTCTGTCCAGGAAAAAATGCAACACAGCAGGGTGGACATAGTTTCCTAAGAGCTGCTGGTGGACCTCACTAGTGAAACATTGGTCCACATACACCATCCTAGTTCTTGCCACCAAAACATGCCCCATGTTAAGCAACCACCACCTACTGCCTGGATAGTAGCACCATGCACAGTGGGGCCATGGACTGACTTGTGTTGCTTGCTCCATACATAAAAGAATCTGCCAGTGTTTTGCACCAGGTATTTGGACTCATCCAACCATCACTCTGCTTTCCAGGTCTCCTGTGTCCAACCAGTGTGTTGTTGACAGCATAGCATTTGCCATCGATTATGATCAGCAGTGAGGAGGGGGTGTCTCTTTGGTCATCTGCTGTGGAATCCCATGCATCTGATTCTGCAGCACATTGTCATTTGGGATATTCTTCTTGTATTCCCCATATTGTATTGCAGTGTCAACTGTCACACAGTGACCTGCTCTTGACAATGCACTCCCTTTGCTCACCACAAACATCCATCTTGTGTAATCCTTTACAGTTCTGTTGGCAGGAGGTGGTTTAATTCATTGAACACCATTCTGTATACACCTTAACCACAGTGGGCCATGAGCAACTAACAAGATGTGCCATTTCTGATATGGAAGTACCCGATGCACAAACTCTCACAATCATGCTCTTTTGAAACTCTGTGATATCTTTACTACATCCCATAATACTACTTTATCACTTTGACTTGTACAACCAGATGCAAATTACCACTGCTCTAGCATAGGAAGCTTTTCAGCTTTTTTACTGAGAGTTGTGAGACACAGTCCATTATGAGTGGGTAGTCATAATTCAGTGATCACTGAGCGTATATTAGCATTAGCATTAGCATTAGTAGAGGCATTTGATGCAAGAAAGCAAGCTTATGCAGCATCAGCCAAAAAAAAAAAAAAAAAAAAAAAAAAAGTAACATAAATAAATAAAAATAACCACTTCCACTTCACCCCTCTGTTCGTTCGAAATACCTGTCCAGCTGAGCCTTAAACTTATTTAGGCTATCAACTTCCACGACAAGGGATGGAAGTCTGTTCCACCCACCAACCACCCGCTGGCTAAAGGCAAATTTCCGCACATCTATCCTACATCTGTCTTTCCTCAATTTGAATTTATGCCCTCTCAGGTGATTTTTCTGAGCTAGAGGAAGAATCCCATCAGCATTGAGCATGCTCAAACCATTCAAGGCTTTGTACACCTCTATCAGATCACCCCGCTGGTGCCTAGTTTCCAGACACTGTAATTTGCAAAACTTAAGCCTTTCTTCGTAAGAGAACCCCTTTGTCCCATTCACCAATCTAGTTGCCCTTCTCTGTACTCGTTCCAGCAGCTCTACATCCTTCCTGAAATGAGGCCTCCAGGCCTGTATACAGTACTCTAGGTGTGGCCTGACCATTGCCTTATACAAGGGAATAATCACCTCCTTATCCCTGCTAGAAAAATTTCTATATATCATTGACAATACACCATGAGCTACTCTTGCAGCTCGTCTGCACTGCTCAGGCAAAAGTATATATAAAGAAACGAAGAAATGATAAAACTTGTATTGCACATAATTCAGTAATAATGTTATAGTTTAACACATTTGCTGCTGCCTATATCTGAAAAGATGTGCTCAATGTTCTGTAATTTTCAGAATGTTAAGGCACTGTCCCTTTAATGTTTGCCTGAGAATAAATATTAGTTGAAAAGTAAGTCTGGAATGTAAATGTTCACTTCTGGATCATTCCATGTAAATGTTCACTTCTGGAATGATCCAGAAGTGAACATTTACTTTTGTTCCAATCTCTGAATCAGAACAAACCTCAAAATTTTATCAAAAGTTTATTCTGTGTACGTTAACTAACCTCACGGCAAGCAAAGAACAAATAAAACTATGTATGAAGTCTTTACAGCACACAGCTGACAGTAAACAGAGACCAGGAATTGCTGTAGATAGTGCATTCAGTGAGTGTGCCAATATTGATCAGTTGTTAATGTAATGCGCCTCTTCTTTTACAGCACTCATTTACCTCTTAAGAATGACGTCATATATGCATCACAGCACATTTTAGTGCCATTTGACACAGCAGCAGTGAACGTGTTAAGTGTGCTTCAGGTTTGCTTGTGAACATTTGTTTTGTGGAATATCTATTGTATCATTCCATCTGAAATTATGCTCAAGTAATATATAGATAAAACATGAAGGAATTCAGGCACAAAATTTATAGCTTCTACATTAGTATTAATGCAGAGAACTTTTTTTTTTTTTTTTGTCTGCAAAAACTAACAAACATGGGGAATGAAAATTGTAAAGTCCCTATTCTCAATTTTTTTGAAAGATTAAAAAAAAATTCTTAACAATACAAAATAAACCATGATATTTTCCCATTATTTTTAAAGTTTTAATTCTACTTTATGCATTATAACACATGAAAATAGTATTGTAGCAAAGTAAAGTGATATTCAAGAGAAGGAGAAATCTTATTTGTGGCATTCCATTAGTATTTTAAAATATAATCTACATGAAACTAAATTTGCTTTATTATTGTTACAATTTTTGCTTTATTTTAGAATTTGTTAATGAAATGTGAATGGATATTTCATGTTTACTGTTCTTTTATCTGAAATAAACCATCTGTGAATGAATTTCAAATTAGGTAAATATAATACCATTCATTATCTCTTACATATATTATAACAGACAATGCTATTAGACAGGCCGTCATGCCTTGTTTTGCTGTGATGTGACTACTTGTCATTTATAATAGAAAGAATTTTTATATTATAAAATCAAAAATTTAGGAATGAGTTTCTAATTGAGAACTATAGGGGGGGAAAACACAATATTCTTTACCATGGATTTTTTTTTTAATATATTTAGAGATATGTAACATTGGTTACATATCTCTAAATAGAGATATGTATCAGTTGTGTAACTGTAAAGATATTGAGATATGTGCATAAAAATGTCATGAATTTTTCATAAGGGACAAAATTTTCATTTCAAATGGCTGGTTTATAATAAAGCTTATTGATGTGCAAAAAGTAATGTGAAACTAATCAGTTTTTAATAGAGATCGTTGACTACTGTCTTATATGGTCTGTTAAATTAATCAGTAATAAACATGTACTGTTTTGATATATATTTATATTTAAGACTACAAACAGAATTTTTTTTTACAATTTGTCTGGAAATTTAGAACCATCAGAAATAACAATTATCTGAAAACTTTGAAACCTCTGCTACTTAATCATCAGTAAATTAGCTAAAATTTCTTATGGTTATGTTCAGCATTTATCTCTCAAAAGAGCTTCAAAATAGTTCCCCTTTTATCCTGATCTATTCACATAACTAGGTATTTGACCCTATCCAATTTTTCCAGTGTAAGTTTACTTAACAAAAGAAATATACCTTAGTTGGGTGAGTATACATTTCCCTTTGACATTTGGAAATCTCTTCACTCTAGACACTAGCTTTTAAACTCATGAGGTCTGAAAGGATAGATATTCACCTTCACTCACTCAAGAATTATGCTGCCAGATAACAGTGTAATTTGTCGTTTAATCATTAGCAAATTTAAGATTCACATGCAGTTCTAACAAATAAAATTATTCGAGCCTTTCAGAAACTAGCATTTTAACCTATCAGCAGTAGGTGCACATAGCACCCATTCAGTATCAAAACATTTCCTCTCTAGATACAAATTGCCATTTATGTCCAAATTTGCAATATCCTTTTCAAGGACTTTCTGAGGATTCATTAACAAGTAAAAGAATCATCCCAATAGCAAAGATCTTTTGAACAACAAGTGATAAAAGTGTGTTTGGTATTACCAGCATCACAGTGCCCACCAACATAAATTTTTCAAATTAAGTTGCATTTGCAGATATTACAAATATTTCTCATGCCATTTTAATTAATTCATGGCATGAGAAATATTTGTTGTTGGTTTAATTTTATGGTTGGTTCTTGAAATTTAGTGTCTAAATTGATAATTTTATTATTATCATGCAAAAGTGAAGAGCTTATCGCCAGATCCTTTAGGTTCACTCTTTGTGTTTGTCGACTTGAGCCAAAATTTTACTACATTTGTTATTTAATTTTTTTATGCATGCATGTGTATTTAATACAAGATAAAATTTTTAGACAATTTTTCAACCATTAGTTCACCAGAAGGCCTCTTTTTCATTAAAAATATTCATGCATGGCTATACTATAAGATTCTAATGATGTGAACTCTCCTCAATCACCAAACTTGTAAATGTTTTGAAAGATTATAAAAATAAACACTGCAGTGATGCATAGTGTGTTTATTTATCAGTACCATCTCATATGAGATATTACTGATAAAAAAATATATATATATAAATATTCTTAAACAGCCACACTTATGCAGCTGATTTATGGGGTAGGGAGTGTGGGAATACCAGCACCACATATATCACCTCACATTAAAAAAACAAGGTATATCTGCTACCAAGTTAAAATTCTAAGTATTTGGGGTTTCGAGGGAGTGTAAGAAGTAATACTAATACAACTTATCCACTTCACCTCATATTTGTCTGTTCTCAACAAAGAAACATTTAGAGAAGTTTCTGCTTCTTGTTTTGTTTTTTTTTCCCCTTTTAAGAAGAAATTTGAGAAACTTTCTTCCAACTTGCCCTACTATCATGGCTTACTGTAGAATTAAGTTAAAAGTAAATGTCAGACATATGAGAATTTTATTTTAACTTGTCTTAGGTTAGTAATTTGGTATATTAAACTTGCATCTAAGATTTGATGGTATCATCTGTAATAACATGCATTATTGTATAGGTAATAAAGATCCTAAATCATAGAAAGGCTGACAATCTGATCGCACTTAATTACTCCACAAAACAGGGAGAACAATGATTTTTGTTTCCAAAACCTTGTCTATTCCATTCAGTGCTGCTTATTCCACTTCCACAAAACCTAATCCACTGAAAGGGAAAAAAAAATCCCAATATTTGAGTAGCCTGGTATGTAATCTTAAAAAAGCAGTTTAATAATTTGTGATAAATCTGCCTTGCTTTCTTACCAACCGATGACAGGCCTGGCTTTCTTATCAATATATGACAGCATCTTAAGCTGTAATATGTGTGTATATATATACATATATATGTTATCAAGAAATCACCAGAAGTTGTTCTTATATCTTAAGCTGCCAGTTACAGTCAACATTTGTGTACTTTATAATCATACTTGCTTTTTCCACTTTCATATCTTGCTCACATGTATATTGTTAATACAAATAATAATCACATTCTTATGTTTTGTGTTTTAGTAGTAATGTTAATTAAATTTTGTAGTCTATGCAATTTTGCACACAAATTTTGGCATATTGTAGACTTTGAAAAGTGTATTTTTTGAAAACTTTTGTCTACACTTTGCTAGGCATTGTACATAACTTCAGTCTGCAGTTTCTAAGTATGTGGATCTCATTACGATCATGTCACCAAAGAGAGTAGCTGGATTGTGCGTATATGTATAAAAGAGATCTGTACATGTTTTTGTGGGTAATTTACAAATATGTATAAATTCTAATGTGTGCACTTATGTACGAATGTAAAATAAATTTTTTTAATGAAAGCATTTTCTTGTTATTTGTTAAAAATATATTTCAAATTGTTATGAAGATAGCACCATTGTTTTCTATAATTAATATTGCAGAAACAGTTTATCTTGCATCCACTCTTATTTGCTAAGTTTACCTTTAATTTCAAATTTTTAATTTTTTTTTTCAAATAAATGCTTTAAATTTCATAATATACCTCATTTTATTACACACTAATTTTTAGTAATGACAACTGCTTGTGATTGCTAAATTGTTAGTTAATTGTTTATACTAAGATGCTTCTTTAAGATTTTAACTTATGTATTATTTCAAATCAACTTTTAGCAATATAGCTATCCATTGAGTTTCAGGAGTGTCCAACCGTTTTTGCTAGGGGCTAAAGCACAAAATACTTTGGCCATGGGCTTCATTGGTTCTTGTGGGAAGCAGGTTATGGGCCACAAGAATAGTTCCTTACTACCAATTGTACATTTTTAAAAATTATTTTTGTTTTTGCTGGTACCCTTGGTCCAGGCTGCCAAGGGTACAGTATCTATTTTTCTGGCACCCATTGGTATAGCACTTCTTTCAGTAGGTGCAGGATCATTGCACTCCTTGGGCAGACAGTGTTAGTTGAAGCCCAATATCCCTGTGCAGGAATGGGCACTGGGTGGCAGCCCTCTTGGTGATCCCTGCTCTCTAGTGGCTAGGAAACCAAATAACTCTACAAGATAACATAGCATGATCAACACAAACAATGCTAAATTCACATATTGGTCTATTCTGCAGAGTTTGTATCTTTAGTGTATAAAACAGAGTTGAGCTCATGTTTCTGGTGCCACCTTCATAAATCTTACATACTACCATGAATTGCATGCATTTTGAAACAATTTAATTTTTGTTTTCAACATTTATATTTACAGTTCAATTTTTTAATTAATAACTAAAATTCAAAAATCCAAATAATTATTACATAACACTAAGTTTCTTATAATATTGTTAAATACTGAAAAAGATATGTGAAACATTACAAGAAAGCAATACACAAAAATTGAATGTGCAACTATATTTTGTGATATGCTAGTTTTAAACTTATAACACTTAAGGCTGTCTACATGGTAGGGGACTGCAAGATGGGAAGGGATGACCATTAGGTATTTCCTTTCACTGTTCTTAACGTTTCAGTAATCCTGATGTGACTAGCTGGAACCCCAGACAAGAAATAAGCTTGTTTCCTGTCTGCTTACTAATAAATGTCAGCTACTTTGAGAGTATTGAAACCCATATCAGTAAATGAGTTCCAGAAATGCTTCTAGTTGTGAGAAAACATAATGATTTTGTGTAGAGCTCTCCAAGGAAGGTACTATGTAGAGAAAAAAAATAATAATCATGAAATCAATTTCACTTATAAAGTCAAGTACACTTATTGAAAAAAATATTTGGCTAATATACTTTTAAAAGTGTTGAAAGTTATCCTTAGGTTTCATTGCCATTATGATTATACTGAGAATCTTCTCCATTACAGATGCAGTCAAAATAAGACTGCTAAATACCCACTAGGTGCTTGTTGCAGCTAGTGCAATGGTTTTTATCATAGCCTGTTGCTGCCGTGAAGTGAACAGTTCTTTCAAATAAATATATAGGCCTGTAATCCGTGCCATCTTAAAGGAAGGTATGCTGACCTTGGTTATGTAACCTCCTGTTAAGAAGCATTCATTATGTGGAATCAATGAGTTGTCAAAAACGTGCCTCAGGAATGCTGGTCCATGTGACCCAATTACTTCCCACAGTTGTTGCAGATCTCTACTCTGAATAGTTCATTCTACCTTATCCCACAGGTGCTTTTGAGTTGAGATCTGGTAACTGGTAAGGCTACTGCAGCAGGATGAATTTAGTCTCATGTTCCTGGATCCAGTACTGTACAATTCTGGCCTTGTGACATGGTGCATTATCCTGTTTTAAGAAATTATATGGAAACAGATATACTGCAGCCATACTACAGTTTATTAAACTGCCTATATTGGTATCAGACTGATTCCCTTGGTACCAGTGGTATCAAGGGACCCAACCTCCACCACCATTACACTGCCATCTAAGATAAAGTGGCCACATGGCATAATTATTGCCATCACCACCCACTGTTGGCACTTATAGTAGGGATAATGTCTATATGCGGATCAATGTCATTCACTGGCTGCTCTGCACCATTCATGCTAACTACAATTCCACCAGTTTTCACCAACTGTTGGTTTAAGAAACCCAATTAATATCACTTTCACCCAAATTATGGGGTAAAAGTTAAATACAATGAGAGTGAAGAGGGCAGCTAACAAATGACTAACTGCCTATAGAGTTTCAATTCTACAGCTGGATGGGTCCACAGACCCTGTTTTCACCACGTTCTGGTCCTAGTAATATAAAATAGCAGGTACTGGAATTCATTTGACCAGGCAAAGTTTTTAAAATCCTTCAGTGTTAATGTTCCTGATCCCACACCTTGTTTTTCTCACTAACAGGACTGGAATTTGGTTTGGCCATCAGCTACGATACCACATCTGTGACAATGTACAAAAACTTGTGCATTCTGAAATGCCTCTTTTTGTTACCACTTGTACTGAGTTGTTATTTGACTGGCTAACTGTTGTTACCCTGCATAAGTCTTGTTAGCCTCCATTGAACTGCTCCAGTCAGCTATTTCTGACCATACAATTGCTATTGGCTGAATGTTATTTGGTTATTGGACCACTCTTGATATACCCAAGACATAGTGGATAATTTTGATGCTGGCTATCATTACAAGTTAAAAATTGCTTATTAAATCTTTTGCCTTGCTCATTCTTGAGCTGCATACACAATGCATCCCAGGTATCTGCCCACATGCTTTATATTGAATTTTACCAACACGTAATGCTGCTATTGAGAGATTTTCATGGAAAGGATAATGTACCTATTAAAGTGGCCACATGGCATAATTACTATTCTGTTAACTTTTAATTATTTTCCTAAATGAACTTAATACAGCCTTTTTAGTTTTGTACATTAATATATCTTTATTAAAAGTTCAAATTGCATGTTTATATTATACTTTGTGTATTTAATGTTTAATTTTTTTCAATTTTACTCTATCTCTGCAGTCAGCCAACCCCTAATCTGTGATTCTCTAAGAAAGCTAAGTAGTAATCTTTTACAATGTAACCATTTTATAAGACATTCTCTGCTAGACAGCTTGACCATAGTCGAAGGCTTAATAATCTTTTGGTTTTTTTAAATTTATAATCATTCAACGGACATGCTATAGTAGAGAATTTCTTTAGGCTGCTCAAGGTTATTCACTACCCCTTCTCATCAGCAAACCATTGGTCTAAGAAAAGTACTGCTTGTGTAAGTAGTTGGTACCATGAATTAGGTGGGTGAAGAGTATACAGAATGAGAGAACAGGGCAACTAGTGAATGACCTTCAATCTTCTATAATTTCTTTTCGCTGTGTTAATTTTTCACTATAGTAATCTGCCATTGTAACGATGGGTTTTGGAATAGTCCACTTTACTGTTCTATATGCCTGCCTAAAAGTTTGGAACACAGCATATGACAACAGTTTTTGTCAATTTTTGTTGAAATCAGCTATGACTGTAAGGTTTAATGTAAAAAAAAAAAAAAAAAAAAAACACACACACTCTTGGGTAGCACAGTTGGTAGAATCATCATCCTCTGCTCACACTGAGTGGAAAAGACCTGAGTTCAAGTCCCGTCAATGACGTGAGGAATATTTATGGGCATTTTTCACAACGTAACTGAGTTAGTCGGTCTCCAGTGAGGGCAGCATGGTTTCCCCTCACGGAAACTTGGGATTTTTTCGTCCAGCAAGCAGAAAGTAGACTACAGAACACACGATTTACAAATAACATACACAGCGATATGGTCTTAGTTGCTGATGCTCCTAAAACCCTACAACAACACTAAAAAACAATACACTACAAAGTATTTTAAGATTTTTTATTAAGCATTGAAAAATTTAGAGCAAAAAAAAAAAAATACTGTAATGATTAACATCTATACTGATTTTTTTTCATCAAAATATCCTCCACTTGATTTTGCCATACATAGATGTGGCATTCATTTTATAATAGTGTCTTGACTAAATTTCTAATATCTTGATAACATTACTCCAAGCTATCTGGAAGGTTTCCCCATAAATTTTATGATGATGGGCAGACATTGCAGACTTGATCTAGATGATCCCATAAAAGCTCTATTTGGTTTAAGTTAGGTGATTCGGGCGGCCTCACCATAATTTGCAATATCCCATCCTATTGTTTAGTTGGTAGTAAATCTCTGCACAACTTAGAGCTGTGCTTCGGCTCCTATTATTGTCTTGTAATATAAAATTTCATCCACAAAGGCAGTCTAGAGGATATTACATTCTATTCAAGGATGTTTTTATAGCCTTTTCTTAATATTCCTTTAATTCTGATGATGTCACCCATTCCAGAAAATCAGAAGCAACACCAGATCATGATGAATCTACCACCATGCATGACTGTAGGCACTAAACAATGTGGCACCATTTTTTTCCTTCAGTTGATCATCTCATAAACTCTATGCTTGGATCCAAAAATCTCAAATTGGATTCAATCGTCCACAGTACGTTTTTTCACTCTTCAAATTTCTAATGTTGGTGGCAGCCGAAGTCAACCGTTTCTTTCGATTTTTCCAGTTTTAATAAGAGTTTATGGACCGTTACACAAGCATGAAGTACTGCTTGTTTAATACCAAATTTTCGATGGATGTAGGCACGGGAGTTTCTCTGTTCTGTTCCTATTGAACACAGCTTAAATTTCAGGCACAGTAAGCCGTCTACTGCGTTTAGAAATCAGTGTCTTGTGCTTCCATTGTTCATGCAGTCGTCCTGATCGTGGTTTGCCTTTTAAACTGCCAATCTCCTTGAATCATTGGTAGTTTGTACTCTTTTAAATGAAACACCTGTTTTGCGAATACTTCTCGTTGAATAACTTTCTTTATACAGAGTTACAATAGCACTTCTTTATTCCAACACTCAGCTCCTCATTTCTTACCATTTTATCATGAAATACACATTTATACAAAACACTCTGAATGATGGGTATTCGATTTTATAAGTTACAGCTCTTATTCCTCAGTTTATATTATTCCAAAACATTCTAGAATCTTCTACAATGCTCAAGCATATCCAGGAATCTTCTACACATTTTTGGAATATTCTAGAAATTTCTTAAATATTATTTATTCAGGTAATTGATTTTTATAAATAACAGAAAATATTTTAAAATTGGAAAACAAGTTGGTCCTATTTTAATAAAACCTTTGAAAATTAAGAAAAATGAAACTTGATTCCAAACTTTTAAGCAGGAGAGTATATCCTCGTGCTTTGAATTAATTTCTACAATAATACCTTCCTCTACTGCGTTGTGTGAAATATAATTAAATAATCTACTATTGATAATGGCACGTTGACGTTTTAAGTTGTGTATTGCTAATGAGTATCATTGTCTCCAGGTTGATCCTTCGGACTGAAGAAGCACTAGTGTCTCCCTAAATCCGCAAAGGAGGTGGAAAAGAGGTAAGACGCAATATTAACAATGGGCTCTTTGCATTTGCTTCAAGCTTCAGGTCCAGGTTCAAATTCCATCGTAGGCTAGAGGATTTCTTAAGTCTCTTGAAGCGGATTATAGTTAGCTAATCTCTGGCATTGGAATAGAGTTTTCGCTGTGATTTATTCAGGGTTTTTCAATATGCATATCTTCCGTAAATTTCTGTTGCTATTTATATGGCTGTTGTTGTTGCTGTAAGGTTTTAGGCGCATCAACAGGCCTATTGCGCCGTGTATGTATGTATGTAAATTGCGTGTGTTCTGAGGACGAAAAACCGAGTTTCCGGGAGGAAAAACATGCTACCCTCACCTGAGATGGACTGAAAATTCCTCGCGGCATTTAAACTCGGGTCTTTTCCACCTAGTGTGGGGAGAACAGTGATTATATCAACTGTCTACTCACGAAGGCATTTATATGGCGCATTAGCATCAAAGGACATATTATAATGTGTGTGTTGTGCAGGATGAAAAACCCTGCTCCCTCCGCCTTAAATCGTCCCACTACAGCGCCGATTGAGACACCTTTAAAATTCCCCCCCGATCTCCAACGAGATTTGAACTCAAACCTCTCCACAAAGTAACAAAACCACTATACTGTCACGGAGGATTCCTGTTGTGAAACATGTAAAAATATAAACTGTAGAAAACATGGCAGTAATATTACAGGCACACTTGCAATATGATCAAACTACATGCGCAAAAAAATAAATGAATAAAATCCCCTAAACAGTTGTGTATATATTTATCAATTCGGGAGTCCGGCTATCCGTTCAATGCTCCACTTAGGTAAGTAAAATGTCGATGTATGCATGTTGGAATCAAGCATTACCTCTTATAAAAATTCTTACCATCCTCTAAAAAAAAATCGTTTTTGTTAAATTGCAGAATCGATTATCGTTATTGAAACACCTGAAAGGAAGACGGCAGTAGTAGATCCTGTTCCATCCATGTATTTCTTTCGGCATGTATTCATTAGTGCTCTAAATTTATAAGATGCTACTCTTTGCCACTGTATCAGATAAGCTGTTATCCTTGAACTAGAATTACTAACAGAATATTATGAAAGTGCATTTCATAATATGATCCTATATTTCAGAGGTATGCTGCTGTCCTAACATGAACAACAGGTGGCTAAGATAACCTGTTATGCCTCAAATTCTCATTACATAAATTATTTTAGTTATAGCTTCCTACGTTCGAAGAATATAAATCAAACTATTTCGGTTACTCCTGATTTAAAACAACTGAAGTACAAGTTAAATAATTTATTCAATTTCAAGTTTTGAGCAGTCTTTAAAATTTTTGAAACATGCCCTCTTTCATTTTATATATCAGACTGCTTGGTAATGTTTGAATTAAAAAAATCATAAATAATAAAAGGAAAAAACAATTTTAAAAAAAAAGTTCCACAATTAACGATTCATTCAAGGGCGTACAGGGGATGTATCCCTACCCCAAAAAAGTATATTCCTCGGCTTATTTTTCTCAGCTTTCTTTTTTTATGTAGCGCTTTTTTTTTTTTTTTTTCAAGGTTAACGTAATATTAATTAGGGTTACGAAGCTACAAATAGAAATTTACGTTTTTAGTTAGACTTGCGGGAAAAATAGCATCCTTGACATCTTGTACTGTTCCCAAGTAGTGACGTCTAGTTATTTTCTCTATTGAGCGCTACCATTCAGAATATATCTAATAATAATAATAAGACCATTCATTCATTAATTACACACCATATACAGTCTCAAGTTCATGTACATCAAAGTATATACACGATTTATATATAAGATATATTTACTTATATTTAGATGCTCTGTACATATCATTAAACATGTGTGTGTCAGGGTGGCTCCAGGCATAAGACCAATTCCACCCTTGAAAACTTGTAAATGTGTAGAATCTCTACAAAGCAGGCCTGAAAAAGTACGTTGAATCACCTGGGTCTGGTTTTATTGTAGCGCAATTCGCGCATGAAATCCCGCACCCACTGGAGGTAGTGCAATACCAGTGGGTGCCAGCAATCCCGGTTGCCCATACCAGGGAGCCAGCAGAAAAAAAAAAAAAAAAAAGAAAGAAAAACTAATAATCAATACTCTGGATGGCACAACTACAAACTTCAAAACAGTTCAACTGAATATCGCCTCATTTGCTGTTCCACAAGCACTGGAACCTCAAAACCCAATAAAGATACTATCCAACTGTCCGCCATGGAAAAATAGAACCATTAGAGCATCATACTCGACTCAATGAATCAGGTCTGGCACCCCAGAATTCAGAAGGAAGTATTCATGATCACAGCACAAAACACAACTAACCAGAGCACCAGACTCAACAGTATGAATCAGGTCCAGCCGCCAGCCAGAGTTAAAATCCAATAGTTGAAGGCAATGTTCTCCAAAATCACAGAACTGACAAATGGAATCGGATTCAACAAGAAACTCCATGACGACAATCCAGTCACCAGGTTTGCCCCTCAAAGAAAGGCTCTGCGAACAGTTCTTCTTGCAAAATCAGCAGCTGAAAACTCCTGAAATGAATTAAAGCAATCACGATTTGCAAAAAGTGAATATACTGTATCATACGATAAGCCAGGAATATCTGCCATCAAAGTCTGCTTTTGGTCTTCATACTCCCGGATCTGCCTCCAATCCTCTTTTCTTGTAATTTGGCCTTAAGTGCACCATGTCCTGTTAAAAAAAAAAAAAAAAAAAAAGGAAGTATACATAGAAGGCGCAAATCAAGATGACACGGATTGTAGCAATGCATAGTTCACCTGGGGAATACATTTCCTCATGACAGCTCCAACATCACCATTTTTCCATCTGGTCTGCCAGAATTACATTAATTTATTCCATATTCGTTGTTTTTCTTCTTTAATATTTATTATTCTCCAAATCGATTGTAATGTCCAAAAACATTAACGACATACCTTTATTCAATTTGTACAAAACACCTCTATAGAAAATAAATAAATCCAATGGCATGGTACCTGCAAGTACCATGATAAAAGTTTTGATCGAATCCTAGTTTTAGTTTACCACAGAAAACCAAGAAACTGCCGCATATGCCACTATCTGGATAAAAATGGCCTTATAATACAATAACAACACCCTCTTATTCAATCCCTACTTCTTACGAGAAATCCTAGCAATTAGGGCAATAAAGTGTCTTATAATAATAAGAAGAAGACCACATAATCAACACCAGGAACTAAATAAAATACATTGCCAAGGATCAACGAATAAAATACATTGCCAAGGATCAACACGACGAGGCAGCCAAGATAATACATCAGAAACTATCGAGGAAATACTAGTTGATCAAAGAAAGTGTACCGCATTAAATTATGATATTAGGGCCCCCTCCCCGTAAATAATTACATCTACCTATATATTTATTTTTTCTGTAAATTGCGTGTGCTCTCTAGTCAATTTGCCGGATTTGCTGGACAAAAAAAAGCCCAGTTTCTGTGGGAAAAACCTTGCTATCTACACCTGAGACCGACAAACTCAGCCACGGAGTGAAGTGTACCGTATTACAAGTACGAATCCCAGGCAGTATTAGAGACCCCAACCCACAAGCTGTACTGGGACTGCTACATAATAACGGACAAGACAATCCCGCACAGCAGACCGGACATAATCCTTGTCGATAAGAAGGAAACAGCTACCTATCTGATTGACATAGCGGTACCCAACAGTGGCACCCTCCAGACAACAGATGAGATAAAAAAGATCAGGAAGTACATGGACCTAAGACAGGAGTTGAAAGAGATGTGGCATATGCAACAAGTAAGGCCCATCAAGATCATCATAGCAACCACCGGTATGGTGCCATAAACTTTGCACAACCCACCGCGAAGGGCAAAAATTAAAAAATAAATAAAATTCGCGGTAGTGAAAAAAAAAAAAAAAATCGCAAAAGTTGCCTCAGAGAACCTACTGTCCCCTCCCCAAGGTCGAAGTAACGGCTGAGGCAGAGAGGGGCGCCATTCTCAATAATTACCCACTGGCGGATTTTGTTTTTCACATAGAAAATTCATACAGCAAATACACTCTAGCGGCAGTGCTTCTCAAACTATCTGTGGTGGAGGACCAGTTTCTTTTATTTCCAGTCTGCGTGGTAGCACCGTGGCATCGTTACCATCCTCCCCACACCGGGTGGAAAAGGCCCGTGTTCGAATCCCATAGATGACGACAGGAATTTTAATTTGCTTTTTTCACTCCGTGGCTGGATTAGTTGGTCTCAGGCATAGATAGCAAGGATTTTCCCACAGAAACTGGGTTTTTTTTGTCCAGCGAATCCGGCAAATGGACTAGAGAACACACGCAATTTACAGACATAATACATACACAGGTATATGTAAGAAATTAGGGGTGGTCCTAATGTAATAATTTTAATTTTAATTTTTTTTTTTTTTTAATTTTATTTCCAATCCGTCGCGGACCGGTACTTTTGTAAAATATAAACCTCGCGGAACGGTAACGGACGAATCGTCAGCACCGGTCCCGTGGACCACACTTTATTAGCACTGCTCTAGCCATTTACGTGGACTTTTAGGGTGCTTTTGACTCCCTTTGGTGGGGCAAGTGCCCTCGAACATCTGCGTCAGGAAAAATATGTTAATTTCTACTTTTTAATTAAAAAAAACTTTAATCAAAAAATTGTTCTGGTCAAGTCAAAATTCTCTCAGATTTGCAAACAAGTACACTGGGGTTCAAAATTTAAGGACCAGTCAGGTTTTCACCTGTAGCTTCTCATAGGAGTGGCCTGGATATAGCAAAAGCATACCAAAGGAACCTCGTGAGGTACAGAATTGATGAAGGAAACAACACCGACACAACAACGGAAACAAAACGGTACAGAGGGACTTTATTCAAAAATGGCAACATAGCACTGGCTGCCATGATACAGATGCATCACTGCCAAAGATGGAACAAAGGGAAGAGGTGGTCCTCAGTAGGAGATATGGCCACCCCTAATGTCGATGCAGGCTTTGCACCGTCTGTCTGTCCATACTTAGAACAATGTTGTTGATAACTTCTTGCAGTAACATCGTCCATTCCTCTGTCAGCACCATCTTCAGCTGGTGAACATTTTCTGGTGGGTGTGGACGTGCCGCTAGGCGTCACCCCAGAACGTCCCATCCGGCCTTCCAGTATCTGGAGTTGTGTGCGTCCATCCATGATAACGCCTCCCTAGACGAGAACACCTCGACCGCCATATCGATCCCTTTCGGTGATGTTTGGGGCGTGATACCGTGTGCCAACCTCTCGCCAGATTAGCTGACGTCTAGAATCGCTACTGAGACTGAATCTACTCTCATCAATAAAGAGTACCTTAAGTAAAGATTTTGTGATTGTAACCTTTAGAAATAGTGTTGGTCCTTAAATTTTGCACAGGAGTGTATATCGGGATGCCCGCAAGGCTCCGTTCTGGGACCACTATTTTTGGAATCCAGTTCTTCACGTGTGGATATCTCAATCTTTTCACAATACAAAAATTATTGCTTATTCGGACGATTTAACAGTTATAATTCCTGGTGCTACAAGAGCAATCTTAGGACAATAGTCAAATAGTATGCTTCAAGATCTTCTCAGTTGTCAGTCAAAAACAAACTCAAAATTAGTCCTACAAAGACCAAAATGATAATTTTGCAGCTATTCGACATCCTCCACGATTAACAAATTCCTATTGTTAAAGTAACCAAATTATTAGGTATCATTATTGGCTCAAAATTAAATTTCATTCCTCATCTGACTATTTTAGCTGGAAAAATTCATAGATTTACAGGATTTTGAGGATTGTGAGGATCTCGCTCGGAATGGGGGTTTGTCTTGAAAAACTTTGAAGATTTATTATCAAGCTGTCTTTCCCCCTATGACAGGGTTCGGCAACCTTTTCTGATTGAAGAGCCATTTTTGGTTTAATTAAAAAAAAAAAAAAAAAAAAAAGAATCCGAAGAGCCGCACCTCAGCTCAAGCTGGGATGAGTGGAGTGGTTAAAAAATGAAACAGAGTGGGAAAGTGTTCTATTACAAAATATATTTTTGAAATATTATTTATTAATACTGAACAAACGTAACAAACATCCAATTAGGTACGAATTAATGTGACTTTTGCTGCTAAACTTCTTGAGCGAGTCTCTCAACATCCAACCCAGGTCTCTCACACCTGCGGTGGATGAGATCTATCGAGTTATATAAAAGGAGGCGGAAAAGGACGTAAGCAAACCCTTAGCCATAATTATGAGAGCATCCTTGGACTCAGAGGAGGTCACCACTGATTGGAGATGTTGTTGTTGTTTTGGTTTTTAGGAGCATTAGCAACTAAGGCCATATTGCTCCGGGAATATGCGGTGGTCATTCCATAACCTTTCCGCATCCTCCGTATTTGGTGGTGACGGGTCGAACCCCGGTCTAATCAAGGAGCATGTGCTACGCACTGCTGCTCCTTCCCACCTGTCTACTGAGGCGCCTGATTGGAGATGTGCAAATGTATCCCCAATTCACAAAGTGGTTCTAAGGATAATAGAGTCACTGGTTAAAGATGCATTGCTGGATCAACTAGACAAGACTGCAGTAATAATTCAAACACAGCATGGGTTTGTTAAGGGAAAGTCTTGTCTGAAAAATTTGACTGGATACTATGGCGTGGTTACAAAGGAACTGGATGCAAAAAAACAATTTTGATATCATATACTTGGATTTCAGGAAAGCTTTTGACATTGTTGCGCATGGAAGACTACTGTACATATTGGAGCAGAATGGTATTAAGGGTAAGTTGCTACAATGGATAAAAGGATGGTTGAGTGGGAGAAGACAGAGGGTGGTAATCAATGGGTGCTGCTTTTAGTGGACTAATGTTATTAGAGGAGTCCCACAGAGTTCGGTGTTGGGTCCACTGTTGTTTTGTATATTTATCAATGATATTGATGAAGGTATATCAGGCTTAATGTCGAGGTTTGCAGATGATACAAAGGTTGGCGGGGTTGTTAAGACAGTAACGGCAGTGTGCTACTGCAACAAGATCTATAACATTTGAGCAGATAGGCTGAGAAGCGGCAACTGAAGTTTAACATTGACAAAGGCAAAATACTGGATATGGGTAGACGTTACCCCTGAGAAACGTACCAACTGTGCGGTACTAAACTTAGGGTGGTAGAAAATGAGAAAGACCTCGTAGCAATTGTGCAGTCAGATGTGAAATTTTCTGAGCAGTGCAGACAGGCTGCCAGAGCAGGTCATGGAATATTGTCAATGATATACAGGAATTTTGCTAGTAGGGTAAAGGAGGTGATTATACCTTTGTACAAGGCAGTGAACATGGGTAAAGTTTCCATGTTCTTTTCCTCGCCTCTACTTGTCCAATTAAATCAACCGTCATATGTACACTGTTTTATGGTCTGAGATATTTCTGCTTCTGGGAATCTCGACATGTCGTATCATTTGCATGATGCTATTCCACATGTCTCCGTGGAGGTGGGGATCTACGAGTGTCGCTCCTCACATATTTGCTTAAAATAGCGAATTCCACCAGTCGCAAAGATGGAGCTTTCCTTAGTGGATAGTACGGTGAATATAATTGCAATCCTTCCCACACTGAATGGAAAAGGTCTGGTTTCAAAACATGTCAATGACTCTCGATGTAAATGGGAAATTTTTATATGCATTTTTCACAAAGTGGCTGAGTTAGTCGGTCTCAGGTGAGGGTTGCAATCTTTGTGTGCCAAGCTTTAGCGCTTGGCACACAAAGATGAATCCCTTTCAAGAAGAATTTTTTTACACCAAAGTGCATTGTGGTGTTCTTTAAACTATATCGTATGCAATTCCTTTTGTAACTTCTAACATTTAGTACCATAATTATAGTCTAGTACCACTAATTTTGTCTACTTTTCGTAACCTATTTGAACAACACATCTTCTGCGTCTTCTTTCACATTTTATATTATATCCTCCTCTGATGAGGCAATGGATACTCTGTCCATGATTGTTTCGACATATGCAAAACGTCCGACGTTGTCAACTGTCCTAGTCCATTACTGTCCACCCTATTTGTTTTATGAAAAAAAAAAAAATTAAAATACTGGTTCTCCTCATGGTTGAACCAATCCGTCATTTTATCAAGATACTCTAAACTTTTTTTCAAATTTACTTCTATTACTCACTGAATACCTTTGAACTTCGCAACGTGTTCATTTTCCATTTCTAATCGGCTCTGTTTCTATTTCTGATGAAGACTCTGGCCTGATTGATTGCTGTCGTTGCTCTGCCTTACTAGATTTTCTTTCCACTTCGTACATCTCTCCCCCCCCCGCCATTGTCTGTTCAATTTCAATATTTTGCTTTTCCTGCTTAATTCCTCATTCTAGTTCTCGTTATTTTTCCTACATTGCAAAACTGAATATCCTCTCCCATTCTTGCTTCATCTTCTTATTCCCCGGCTTTTTAGTTTTCTACATATTTATGGTTTTCTTTTAAGAAAATCATAAGCATGCAGAAAATCCGCGCTTAGAATTACTGCTGTGCACCACCTTCCTTCCCTTTTTTTGCTCACCGCATCTCATCATGTACAACTTTAGTGGTGCAGAGATAAAGCCACCTGGAATGCAGAATAGTGACAGACTATATTGATGTGTCTAGGATCTATTTAGAGAGTGACAACTAGAGAATCCATGTATGGCAACAAGCTAGTAAAGTTAAGTGTCATATCAGGGCCACCAGAAAACTAATTCATCTATCCATGTGTATTATGTCCTTAAATTGCTTGTGTTCTCTGGTCGATTTGTCTGTTTTGCTGGACGAAACACCCTAGTTTCCTAGAGAAGAAAGCTTGCTGTCCACTTCTGAGACTGACTGACTGACTCAGCCACTGAATGAAAACAAAGCCCATAAAAGTTCCTCGAGTCATTGATGGGATTCGAATCCGGACCTTTTTCACCTGGTGTTAAGAGGGTCGCGATTATTACCATTGCGCCACCTGCGCGGACTCACTTTAATGAAGGTGTTGTTGCTGTATTCAAGAAAGGCATACAAATTGAACACCAGAAAACGTGATATGGAGTACCGTCTGTTTTGACAGACGTTTACCATTGGTTTCTGTTCAAATTAGTCTCACAAGTCGACGCAACATTGAAATTGCACTCCTTTTTCCAATTTTGGAACAGTTACGTATTCCAACAAGGCAATGCTGTCCACAAAGATGGTTCAGCATGAGGCAAGAAGAATTGCTGATGAAAAAGAAGTTACTGATTTCAAAGGAGGACACAATTGGTGCTTCAGGTTCATGAAACGGAATGGACTAAGCATGGGTACACGCATCAAACTTGCCAAAAAAAATATACCTGAAAGCTATGAGCAGAAGGCCCTTGAATTTCATCGTTTTGTCATTCAATGTCGGAAGACACATCAGTTTGAGTTGGGACAGATTGCAAATATGGACGAAGTCCCCCTTCAATTTGATGTCCCAAGTAACAGAACCGTTGATAAGAAGGGGGTGAAACTGTAACTGTGAAGACAAGTGGACATGAAAAGAGCCATTATACAGTTGTTCTAGCTTGTTGTGCCGACGGAACCAAGCTACCTCCTATGCTGATTTTCAAACGCAAAACAATGCCAAAAGAAGACTTTCCTCAAGGAGTGATTGTCCACGTTCATGACAAGGGTTGGATGGATCAGGATGGGATGAAGATCTGGGTTGAGAAAGTTTGGAGCAGGAGACCAGGTGGGCTCTTACGCAAACCTGCCGTATTGGTGCTTGATCAGTTCAGGGCACACATAACAAAAAACACAAAGAAGATTGCTGCAGAGCTAAAAACAAAACTTGCCGTCATACCTGGAGGCTTGACATCCCAGCTCCAACCACTTGATGTCAGCATTAACAAACCCTTCAAAGCTGCCATGAAAGACGAATGGAACCAATGGATGAAGGCTTCTGGGGACAATTTGACACCAGCAGGAAGAGTGAAGAAACCAACTATATGAAAAGTTTGTACCTGGGTGAAAAGATCCTGGGATAATATCAAGATTGAGATCGTTGTCAAGTCATTTAAGAAGTGTAGCATTTCAACTGCCATAGATGGAACTGACAACGAGGCAATATATAAAGACAATGATTCATCATCAGACACAGAGGAGGACAAGCTAATGGATGGGAGTTTTGACAGTGATGAGGAGTTGTATGAATTTTATGATGAATAAAACTTGAGTTCAATAACTTTATGTAATACATTTTTTTTTTTTCAAATTTCGGGCACCAAAATTAAGATGCGTCTTATACATGGGGAAATACGGGTAAGTGGCAGCCATGTACCAAAGATGCAGATGCAAAACAACAAATTTGCAATATTATCTTATGCACTCATCCAGAATAAACCAAAAGATTTTCTTCATCACAACGGCAACCAATAAATTTCTGTTTCTATAGCTCAATCTATTAGTTTTTTTAAAAAAATAATACAGTTATATGAAAATCTTGAATTTCTTGAAAAGATTCGGTATAATAAATATCGGTGGACTGTATATTATTATTATTATTATTATTATTAGCCATATGGTGCAAGGAAGCCTGAGTCTTATGCTGCACCAGCAAAAAAATTCTTGGTGATTCCTTTTGCTGCACCAGCAAAAGGAATCACCAAGAAAGAGAAGAATAATGATAACCAGCTCAGGACCCTGGGGTTTTCCAAGCCCATACTCATATGGAAAGTTGAGAGTCCTATGCATGTTTCTGCCACGTTTATTTGCGAGATTGGAACAACAAGACGAAGAGTTAGCATCGGAAGATGCTGTGGTCATCTAAACTCAAAAAATATCATTGAAGAAAAGATAAATGACCTAATCAAAGTGCTGTTACTATACTACATAAACCTGGGCTTGTAAAGACATTGCATTCAGAATAGCGATTACTTAAACAATAAGGATTATTTATTTTACATTTATAGAAGACTTCTAGCTCCCACTACAAGTTTAAAAGGATCTTTGTGGGATCCGAAATCACGAAATTAACATTGGATGAAGTTTGAAGGAATAATGAACACAGTTGAAAAAGAGTCGTGGACTCAGCTTCATAAATGTCATTCACAATTTTTTGGAGAATAAGAGGGATCTAAATTTCGAAATTATTATTCTAAACGTTATAACTAAATTCTGAGTTTGAGAAGACAGTGTTCGAATTCTTTTAGAAGTTGAAGGAATTCTTAAAGGCCTTTCCTGTTGGCGCTGCAGTTTTCTGTATTCTGAAGGAGAAATTAGGGTTTCTCTTAAGTTATTTCAGGTTGTTTTTCGGCCAGAATAATCTGAAAATTAGCCAATGAGCAAACACACAAACCTGTAAAGACCAGTAAGATGATAAGATGATAATGAGCCGTAAAATTAACAATAACAAACTCTTATATTCGGGCTTGAAGTATCAGAAACATCGACAGTGTCAGGGATGACCAAGGAGACTGATTTCATCAGGACATCAAGATAGTGTAGAGGAGATGTTAAGGAAAACAGAATGTCAAGATAATGACTGATTATTGCTCATCACTGAAAAGAGAGATATCTGGCGAAACACAACCTCGCGGGTAATCGGGTGGCCAGAATCGCTGCTGTCTGACAGCGTCCTGAGTTTGATTCTTGCAGTTGGACGAAGTTGAGAAATATTCTTGATAGGACGGAAGACAATTTTATTATCTTATTTCATACTACAGTCGAATTTGACGTTTCATGACTCTAGCTTCCTTTGCGCAAATCCTGAACTACTTAACAGATCCGGCAAAACATAAAAGCAACCCAATAAAGTTTGTTTCATGCAATTGAGAAAATGCTCACTAAATACTTGAAGTAGTTTTATTACTCTATTTTATAAATAAAATTAAATTAATTTCATTATAGTCAGAAACGTCTGTAATTTCAATTTCATGATACTGATGCTTTCCTCATTGAAATACAATTCTTTCGAATACGGCACATTTCATAACATGTGGATTATACTTTCAGGATCAATTCAGGATCTGAAAAGAATGAATTTAAAAAAAAAAGTCCATATAAACATGTGTCAGATACCCTCTCCCAGAGACCAACTAACTCAGCCACGTTGTGAAAATTTCCCATAAAAATTCTTTGCATCGTTGACGGGATTCCAACTCAGGCTTTTTTCAGCCGGTGGTGACAGGACAGTGATTATATCAACGGCACTACCGGCGTTGTTGTTGCTGTTGTCTTTTTTAGGAGTATCAATGACTAAGGCCATATTACTCAGTGTATACTGTTTGTAAATTGCGTATGTTCTGTTTGCTGGACGAAAAACCTGAGTTTCCAGGAGAAAAAAAACCATGCTATCCTCGCCTGAGACCGACTAACTCGGCCACGTTGTGAAAAATGCCTATAAAATTTCCTCCTCCAATCGACGGGACTTGAACTCCGGTCTTTTCCACCCGGTGTTGGGAGGACGGAAATTGTATTAACTGTGCTACCCACGAGGGCGCTACCCGCAAGGACACATATTTAGAAAATGTTTATTTATACTAGATACATGTTTTTTTTTTTTATTCTTATTTATTATTTTCATTATTTTTAACCAGTGAAAACTCGACAACCATTTTTTTTAAAGTCAAACAGCCATAGCTCTGTAGCCGTTCAGAATCATAAGCACACTTACGTGACCTTTTTTTTTTTGTTGTTGTTGTTGTTTCCAGGTCCTGAATTGATCCTGAAAGTACAGCTCACTTGTTATGAAACACTGTGTACACGTATAAGGATACAAAGAAACATTTAAGAAATCACTGGAGAAAATTGTATTAAATAAGTCAAGCATGACTCGGAAACACTAAACAGGTTTTAATGCATTTTAAAATGGTTAAAATGATTAAAATTAGGAATTCAACAATAGTTGAATTCCTAATTTAACTATTCGCAGGAGGGCGTTGCAGTTACTGTTATAGAGCTCAAAAACGCAAATGGCAGATGTGCAAGATTATGTCAACACAATCAAATGGAGAGAAGTATTAGAAATATTTGAAAGATAAACCGAATAGTGACAATAATAATTGTAGAACAGAAATAAGGAGTAAGATATTTTAATGGTATTAAAACTAGCAGTACGTAGTGTTCATATCATTTTCCTTATTTTAATAAAACTAATGAGAATTAATAATATGAATAATATTAATAAAGGAAACTGGATATTCACCAGAAATGCCAATTTGATAATTGATAATTTGTTTGAAAGTACATAAGAAGCCATATTCATGAGAATCAATTTATGGACATCTGCTGATTTGTATTCTTGGGTATTCAACGTACATTCTGACCAGAATTGTATTTGTCACTAAAACATTTTGCGATTTATTTGTCAAAGATTATGGTCCAAACAGAAGGAGTAAGTTCCGAGATCAACTTGTAGAGATTGTTTGACTTCTTTGTGAGGGGGAAGTGGTTATCTATGCTCAAAAATCAAAACATGAAACTGGCTATCTCCCTCGCTCTCCTGGACGTGTTTAGTCTAACTCTTTCAGCAGTCTGAAGCAGCAGGAAAATGTGCCAAATATGTTATCGAAATTTCTAATCACGTGAACCGAACTGAACTTGTCAAAAACTTACTGCTCTGAGATAATGAAAATAGGCCAGTTATAGGAACATTTTATGTAACCATGTTTGGTTGTTTACAGTGCTGGCTGATCTAATATATCGTTCCCTCAATGATCGCGTTTCCTACTCCTTGGGGCAGATCAATGACTAATAGAGGTTTCAGTATTAAAAATGTTTGTATGAGATGGAGAATTGTCTTGAACGTGTAATTTCTTTTTGGAAGAGTGTAGGACCACTGCAGCGCTTATGGCAGTTGAAATTCGAAAGAAAATTGGCCACAGCTTCCCACCAAAAATAAATAAATAAATAATAATAATAAAATAAAATAAAAACGGGTTGTTCTAGAGATTATTGGTAGGGTTACCATAATTTCCTCTTCAATATGGGAAATAAAAATGTACCATTCTGTATTTCTGGGAACATAATTAAATGAAATCTTGCATTTATTTCATTAATAATTAAATTAAATTACAGTTATATTTTTTAATTGTATTACCAAAATAATAAATAAAAAAATATTAATTATTAAATTATATTGATTTAAGAAGACTTAAATGATTTTTTTTTTCTTTAAGTCCAACAGCATTTAAGCTACTTAGTTAATATAATGATCTTAATGCTGACAGCAGAACAAATTTTATCTTCACAACGAGTTGAACTGGTATTGCACTACATATAAATGATATCTTTTTTTTTCTGCCATTTTGAAAGGTTAATTTGCCATTAATTTAAAAGATGAGACAATGGCTAAATAGCAGATTAGCAATACAGAGCTCTTGAAGATTTAATGTAATATCTAAAAGCAGTAGCGAAACTACAAAACCTAGATCCACTGCGAGATTCACTAACGGGCCCAATGTGCTCATTAACAACCAATCCAAACCAACCGCCCTGCCCTTTTCAGGGTAGCAGACTTGGCGGTGTGGTAGTTTTGTAGCAGTTTAAAAGGTTAATCTGCCAATTTCAATACCCACAAGTTTCAAAAATGTGTTTGAAAGCAGTGCAATACCTGGATAAGTCATTGTGAAAGCAAAATATGTTCTGCGGTTAGAGACCACATTTAACATACCAAACTTACTCCACTCATATTCACATCAGTGCAGCCGCAATGGGTTTATGTTACCGTTGACCATTCTGAGAAAACTCATTATGTTATGTGCAAAGCGTAGTCTCAAGTAAGTGATGATTTGCAATTTTTGTGATTCACGTTTAAGTGGACCTATTCTAAAAACTGGAAACGTTCCAGGGGCAAAAAAATTTCTTGGGATAGGTACTGTATTGTATTGTGTAATTTTCGTGTGGTTCCGTGATTTCCCATAAAACCGTTCCCGGAAATTGAGAATGTCTGGTAACTCTAATTTTTGGTGAATCTACTGTACTTTGGCCATCATGCGCCAGCTTGGATGGTTATAATAAATAAATAATCATTTATTTTAAAGATCAGACAAACCTATCGCGACTTTGTAGCTAGAAGCTACAAAGAACACACAAGTTATAAAGAACCCCAGTATCAGCCATTAATAACAAAAGTGGCAATATATAAATACATAATCCTTAGCTGGATTGAAAAGCAAAATTTTATACATAGTTGATAATGTTCAATGGCATCGAACATTTCCATTAAATTCATACTTGGTTGGCGTGCTGTTCCGAACCTCCAAAAAGAGGGTTTCTCTACAATGTTGTTGGCTGGTCTGGAAATTCAGAAAACGGTGGCATTTTTCTGAAAAGGTTCAATGCGATGAGATCTTCAGTTGTTTTTGATCTGGTTGATGATCTGAGTTCTGTTAGGCTCTGCTATTTACAAATTGTGGTTAACGCTGTGTTGGTAAATTAGTTGAAGTGCGGAGTTCTGGGAATTGTCTGTCCATTTGTTGGATCTATGTTCAATTTGGAGTGTAGAGTTGCCAGTTTCTCATGGGCCTGGTTCCATCTGGAAGAAGTGGTAGCGATTGTAATTTTGGGAGAAACTGCCAAGTCATCCAGGAAAGAAAATCATGTTGTACTTGCCTAAGACCGACTAACTCAGCCACGGAGTGAAAAAAGCTCATAAACGTTCTTCACATCATCGACGGGATTCGAACCGGGGCCTCTTGCACTCAGTGTAGGGAAGACGGTAATTTAACCACTGTGTCACACGCGAGAACTAATTCCTATGACAGATATCCACAAGGATCTTACAAAGGCAACCTAAAACAATAAACACTTAGTTAATTTCTTTGGGAAGAATCGCTATTGTCAACAATGTCCCCCGCCCCCCTACAAAAGACAGGCCTTCAACAGTTGCCTCGTTTATCTAGCAGGTAATCTGGCTCTGTTTTCCTGATAAAAATGCGTTAAATGTGACAATAGAGTTTGTAATAAATGAGTAAACATTAATCAGTTTTTTCCCATTACTTTGGCACTGTCACAGACTTTTAATTTTATTTCTTCTTATTATTTTTTTAAATATGCAATTCTGTACAGAAATGTTCAATCTAAAGTCTTTGGCTCGAATATACCAGTGTAGTTTGTACACTTCTAAAAATTCCTTCAAAATATTTTGGACAGCTTCTGCAGTCCAAAAATGTCATTGGTAAAAATAAATATTCTTCGCATTATCGACGGGATTCGAACCCAGGCCATTTTGCACCCAAAGGGAGGGCGGTAATTAAACTGTGTCACCCTCGAGGCCTAATTACAATGACAGATATCCACAAGAATCTTGCAAAGGCAACCTAAAACATTTACTTAATTTCTTTGGGAGGAATGGCTATTGTCAACAATTTTCCCCTACAAAAGACAGGACTTCAGCAATTGCCTAGTTTGCCTAGTAGGTAATCTCGCTCTGTTTTCCTCATAAAAATACATTACATGGGACAGCTTCTGCAGTCCAAAAATGTCATTAAAAAATCTCTTCCACGTTAACCTCGTTATAACAAACTATACTCTTGGTTTTATGAAGGATAGTTTATTTTATTTATTTTTGCGTGAGAAAGCAGTACTCGCTATTCATAAATCTGTTCTTTAAAGTTGCAACTTAATAAAACGAACATATTAACTAAAATAAACAGTATTTGATTCATATTTACATAATATCTTCTGATAGATCAAATAAACCTAACTGAAATTCATAAATGGTGTCTTAAATATTTCTCCGGCAAAGCTATTTTCGTTCACTTCACGTTGTAGCTCTATTTCTTTGTGTCGCCGGACATAGCCTCGCTGAACGTATAACTACTAATGTATCAGTGCGCGCATCGGCAAAAAGGCGACTGTGCAGTACGGCTGATGCAAACAAAGTCGTCTGGTGATCACGCTTTTCACGGATCCGGCGAAATCTAGTCTGACGCTAACCATATGTAGATAAACCTCTACCTTTCACTAAATCATTCAGGTAAAATCAGATGAGGACAAAGAACCCCGCAAAGGGCACCGGTAATAATTTGAATTACGCTTACGAATACTGATTTTTTGATAGAGTTCGTACTACGGAGACACAATGAAACACGTGGCCGACAAACGGCAGACCGAAAACATTGACCTTGATAAAAATGACAGCAGTGAAAGCGATATACAGCAGGTGAAGTTTAAGAAGGAAATTACGCTCGTAAATGGTATAGCTATAATTATAGGGACCATCATAGGCTCTGGAATCTTTGTTTCTCCCAAAGGTGTGTTTGAATATGCTGGATCAATAGGATTAGCCTTGGTAACGTGGGCATTGTGTGGTGTGTTTTCCATGCTCGGTGCAATGTGCTATGCTGAGTTAGGAACCTCCATAGTACGTTCAGGAGGTGATTATGCTTATATCCTGGAAGCTTTTGGACCTCTTCCTGCTTTCTTACGACTCTGGGTAGCTCTTCTGATAATTCGACCAACATCGCAAGCGATTGTCGCTCTAACTTTTGCACATTATATTATTGAACCAATCTATCCCGAGTGTGCACCTCCTGAGAGCTTGCTACGCCTTCTAGCTGCAGTATGTTTATGTGAGTATCTTAAAATAGTGTAGCAATATTTAAACTTCTGTTTGTCCAATGTAAATATTCTAATAGTTGATTAAGTAAATATCGATACAGCGACCTTTGTTATAGCGAACTTTAGTATAAAATACCTTTATAGTAGAGAGCTTCGTTATAACAACTGTACTATGTCAGACTTTGTTGTAAGGGTTGCATTTGGCTAAAACGTTTATAGGGGGGGGGGGAAGGCCGCCGTAGCCTACTGGTCAAACGCTAGGGTACAATAGTACACGCGTTTCAGTTGACCATGGTTCAAGCCCTTGTGACTGCTAAATACTGCGCTGTTCTTGTATTTGTGTTCACTCTATCTTGTGAACTCCTATAATCCATTGTGGTCATCCGGGAGTATAAACAGAAAATTTATTTACTTAAAAATCTAAAAAAGTTTAAAATAATTAAGTGTTATTGGATTTTAGGTAAATCTTCAGAACAGGGTGCACACTCCAGGCTATCATTAATTGCTTGAATCTGTCTCGAATTAGTGGCGTAACATAACGTAACCTTTTTTTCACTAATTATTAATTTCTTTATTAATCATTAAGCGTTACTAATCATTAATTTCTTGAATCCATCGCGAATTAGTGGCTTAACATAACCTTTTTTTCACTAGAGTGCGCATCCTGTCCTGAATTTAGCCGGATTTTATTTTTCAAATATATATTTTTAATAGTTTTATTAATTTATTCTCCTACCGCATTGTAATTGTATTAACTTTTTTCGCATAACTGAAAAACCCAGCCTGCTACGCGGAAAATTGGGTTATATGCAACTAAATTGTTCCCGGCAAACTCTGTAGGTATTTATTTTTTATTTGTTGTTGTTGATGCTTTATAAGCGTGCTTTCTTGCGTTATTTATCACAAAGAACTGCTTTTTGCCAAGTCGATCCTTAGTTTTCTCTGTGAATTGTGCAGATTTCGAAGTGTTTCATTTTTGTCTATACTCAGTGTAAAATGATTTATGTGTGCTCTGGATTTCTGTAGGTCCTACTACTTTCTGACTCGAATTTCTACTGATGAAACTTTTCTATAACCTTATTTCTTACACATATGCATAGATTTATGTAAGGGGCTGTTCACAAATTATATAACACAAAATGCGCTAGTTCCAGTCATTTTTTTTAATGAAAAAAAAAAAAAAAACTTGCGTAACAGTCATGGGGTCGATCTCCCACCATAACACACTTACGTAATTTAATTTGTGAATGATCCCTAAATATAATTACTCCTAGCATGCTCTTATACGAGAATATGCAATAAATTAGGGTTCTTTCCATACAGCACATAGGAACAGGAAAAATGCTATGGCAGCCGATACAGTAGCGCTCCAATTTGTGTATTAGCTCCTCTTCGAAAACGATTAGAACTGTTTCTTTCACAACAGTTCTTAATCGCTTTCGATGAACACTCCAGTATTTGCTCACGATTGTGCTGACGTCATACGTACATGAATATACGTGGAGCCCTCTGCCGGCTGTTACTCCCCAGCATTGTGAGTAAATGACGCTTTCTATTGTTCGCACCTGTTTCCTGCCACGCCCTTCCGTACCTTACTTTCCAGAACACCTCGTATAAATTACCGAAGTACAGTTTAAGCTGCCGTGATGACCTTTAACTTCCTCAACACTAGCCGAATTCATATTTTATGGGTCAGAAAATTGTGGCTCCTGCTGTCATTTGTAATACAACCGGTTTATTATACATTATCAGAACCTACTTAATCAGCTATGTAGAAAGACTGGATTCTAATAGTGGCTGCTTATCTGATTTATCAAATGGAAGAATGAAAAAAAAGAAGAAAGAAGTTAATTGTGGACTAAGTATCCTTGCCCTATGAATTTTGTGGTCAGTTGGATTTTAACTGCCATGACTTAATCCGATACTTAGCTATGAATCTCCTAGAGAATCAGACTTCTAAATAAATAACAGAATAGTGTTTGGCAAAAACTGACCTTCACTTTGGAGGAGGGAGGGTATTAGAATAGGGGAAGCGAAGAAAATCCAATCTTAGGGGAGATTTACAGCATATTAAGATTATTCTTTTCATGGATACATAATATGAAGGAATAAGCTTTTGGAATCATAGGGAACAATTATCCCTATTACATCCACCCCGGTTCCGCCTTTGTCTCAAGGTAACTTATGTTAAGGAAATTTATTTTTCTTTGTGTATTAATGTCAGAGATTTGCGATGACAAGTGTTTGAAGGACACTATAGTTTTCAATTGGCCCAAGCGCAAAAGAGAAGGTCAAGAATCTGCATCCACTCTCAAAGACTTATCAAGAAATGGCTTCCGGGATGCTACGAGTGGGTTCATCTGTGGTTCAAGTGTATGTGCGCTTCAAAGGAGATTATTTGGAAAAGGTGAGAGTACTGCAGACCGCAGCAACGAAGATAAAATTAAAGTAGGTCAATTCCGCGAATAAAATGATCAAGTGTGTAATGATCTGCTAAAATTGAACGCTTTCAGAATTAGGAATACGCTTCTCACCTAAAAACTCTCTTATATTTGATATGAAGGCTGAAATGCGATGAACTTGATCTGATTATCAGCAGTAACTCTTCATGCAATAAGGATTTGCAGATAAAAGAACAACTAGGTGGCAGTGATCGCAGTGTATTGATGATAAATTTACTTAATGATGCTACTACCAACAAGGGTAAAGGGATGGGTTTTTCTTTCGCAGAGGAGACTACAGTGGTCTCAGACAGTTTTTAAATTCTGTACATTGGAACCAATCAATGATGTTACCAACAACACTAAATGAGAAGCATTCAAAGAAATAATATAATCACAGAAGCTAATAGGCTTTTCATACCAACTAAGCTATGCAGTTAAGGATGTCATCTAAATGGATGTCAGATGAACTGAAGACTTGTGGCAGAGATTAAAAAATGCATGGGATGCATATAAAGTATCAGGTGATACAGAAGCCAATGGTAGATATAAACTAGTTTGCAATCAAGTCACAAAGGCGGTTGGCAAGCTAAGGCAGATTATAAGAAATCTCTGGCAAAGAATGAAAAGAAAAGCAGTAATGATTTATTTACTTATATTAGCAGTTGAATCACATTGGTCCACTTGATGTCTATGGTTTGACTGTTGATGATCCTGCTCAAGTTGCTGACAGGCTGAATAGGTATTTTGCATATCTCATATTCACATATGAGAAATTCCTGGGAAGGTGGTGCCAGAAGTTGATCAAACTCTAAGAGGAAGCCGAATGATTTTGTGATAACTGAGAGCAAAGCTGAAGAGAAATTGTTGCAGTTAAACATAACAAAAACACCTGGTAGGATGGGATCTATACAATATTAAAGGAGGCAGCAAAGGAAGTCACCAAACGCTTACCCATAATTATCAGAGCATCTTTGGATTCAGGGGAGGTCCCTTTGGACTGGAAAAGTGCGAATATATCTATATCTAAAGGGGGAATCAAAGGGCGATGCGTAATTACAGACCTGTTAGTTTAACTTGTGTTGCATGGAAAATAATGGAGGCACTGGTTAAACAACTAATGTAGGACCATCTAGACAGGATTGCAATTATACTTCAGACACAGCGTGGATTTGTTAAGGGGAAATGTTCTTTGAACAATTTGATTGGATACTATTATGCACTGACAAAGGAACTGTATGCAAAAAATAATTTTGATATCATATATTTGGATTTCAGAAAAGCTTTTGATACTGTTGCACATAAAAGGCTGCTGCTCCAATTGGAGCAGTGTTGCCTTAAGAGCAAGTTACTGCTTTGGTTAAAGCGATGGGTGAGTGGTAGAAGACAGAGTGGTTATCAATGGACACTGCTGTCTGTCGACTATTGTTATTAGTGGAGTACAACAGGGTTCGGTGATGAGGGTATATCAGGCTTAATGTCTCAGTTTGCATGACACAAAGGTTGGCAGGGTGGTTAATAACAGTAATGAAGGTATGCTGCTGCAACAGGATGTAGAAAAGTTAGGCAGATCGACTGGGAAATGGCAATCGAAGTTTAATATTGACAGTTCCAAAGTATTGCCTATGGGTTGCAGTAATCCAAGAGTAACATATCAACTGTGTGATACTACACTCAGTGTAGTGGGAAATGAAAAGGACCTTGAGGTAATTGTGCAGTTTGATATTAAGTTCCCTGAGTAGTGCAGACAAGTTGCCTGGACAACTCATGGGTTTTGTCAATGATATACAGGAATTTGTTGCAGGCATAAGGAAGTGGTTATCCCATTGTGTAAGGCAATGGTAAGGCTACATCTTGAGTACTGCGTACAGGTCTGGAAACCTCATTTTAGGGAGGATGTAGATCTGTTAGAACGGCTATAGAGAAGGGCAATGAGATTGGTGAGGGGAACAGAGGAGTGTTCTTACCAAGGCTTCAGTTCTGAAAATGGCAGCATTTGGAGAATAGGCACGTGCAAGGTGATCCGATTGAGGTGTTTAAGGATTGGAATGGCTTGAGCAAACTCAATTCTGACGAGATTCTTCCTCTTGCGTAGACTATGCACATGAGGTGACATAAATTCAAATTGTGAAGGATGGTTGCAGAATGGATGTGTGGAAATTTGCCTTCAGCCAA
Source organism: Mastigoproctus giganteus (assembly GCF_048544385.1). Lineage (NCBI taxonomy): Eukaryota > Metazoa > Arthropoda > Arachnida > Uropygi > Thelyphonidae > Mastigoproctus > Mastigoproctus giganteus. The sequence goes on along the minus strand of NC_143576.1, from coordinate 204,945,388 downwards.
TGTGTGGCTTATTGCTGGAACAAACTTACATCCGTTGTTTTGAAAGTGGACAGTTTGAATAAATTCAAAGAAGAACTAGACAAATTATTGGAGGGGATGGATAGATAAAATAGGATTATTTTTTTCTCGCTGATGCTATATATGCCTGCTTTCTTGCGTCATTTGCCATTATTAATACTAACACTAATTTGGTGTGGGTCTGTTTGGGCTGAATGTCTTTTGGCATTGCAAAATGATTTTGATCTAAATCTGTCCCAAAATAAATATAATTGTGCTGTCTAAACTGACCTGAGCAACCTGTCGATTATTCTATAAATTGCAAAATACGTTATTAAAATTTTGTTGCTAATGAAAACGTTCTGTGGTTGTTTTTGTGTTGGTTTTAGGAGCTTTGGAGACTGAGGTCATCTTGCTCCGTGTATACTGTCTGTAAATTGCGTGTGTTCTGTGGTCGATTTTCTGTTTGCATGACGAAAAATCTGAGTTACCGGGAGAAAAAGCCATGCCACCCTCGCCTTAGACCGACTAACTCAGCCACATTTCGAAAAGGTCCGTAAAAATTCCTTCCGTCATCGACGGGATTCGAACTCAGGTCTTTTCCACCTGGTGGGGGGAGGACGGTGATCCTACCAACTGGCTTTCCACGAGGGCTGTTCTGTGGTGAGGGAGTCTGTTGATGGGCATACATTGTTGTTTTGCTTTGTGGTGAACGTTGCCTTTGTCTGGTTCGCAGACTAGGAAAACTTTATAAGATTATTCGACCAGTGCAGAAACAGGAGAGTAAAGTCTCTCCCTCCAAAGTAATAAAACAGATTTTCCAAAGAAAATCTGTTTTATTACTCAAAAGTACAAACAATTTCCTTTAGAGCATTGCTCAATTTACCGATTAAACACATCACGACTTGAGTTGCCTTTATTTAAATCTAGGCAGCTGTGTTAATAACCCATCTCAAAGAAAATTGGAAGAAAATAAAAGTTAATACAGTATCGAAATCTGTATTTATGAATTGTGAACAGTCACAAGTTAATACAGTGGACATGGACATGTGTTTTTGTAATAGGCGGCCCTGGAACTCCAGTTCATCTCCGCCTCGTATCTCTGTGAAGAACAGTACCACTGTAGAAGGGCCAGAAATGAGTAGTGTATGTTTGTGTGTGTTCTGTTGTTCTGTTCTGGCCTCTTGGCTACCCACAAGCATCAGTCACGTGAACCGATGATTCTGGGTACTCGTCCACACCACGGGAAGGTGGGCCAGTCCCAATGGAGCTCGCGCTGTCTCAATTTGAGGCTCTGACCCACCTGATGTTGGCAAAAGATGGGTCAGATTCCTCTGGGGACCCACTCCAGAGGAGGAAAAGAAAGTTCCCGTGGTGTTATTTAAAAATAATAATAATAAATAAAATTTAAAAAATTATACATGTATATAAAATAAATAAATAATCAAATAAATAAAATAATAAATATACTAGGGAGCTTTGCTCACCCACCCATGCGCACGCTTTTCTACGTAAAATACACACCTGTCGATACACACTGATCGATATCTAATCAGAAAATGACCTGTGCATTTGTAGTGCTCGGCATTCTCAAGGCCGAATAAATATCACCACGTAATTATTTACCTGCATTTACATAGGTCACTTAGGAAAAGACCTTTTGCTTCAAGTTCCATAATACCCGAGGAATATTGTTGCATCCGAAAGAGAATTATTAAAATATTTAACTGAAATATTTACAAATACTGTATACAATATTCATTAATTATACAAAAAACATTACAATGGAACATCAAATATTAGACAGGGAAGCAAATGGTTGGTGAACGTTATGGTGGCAGTTTAATTAATTTTTAATTAATAAAAATTAATTAAAAATAGTAATAATAAATAAATAAATTAAATTTAAATAATAAATAAAACATCATACTTCACATTCGTAGATCCTATAACAGTTAATCCTTTACGGAAGACAATACCTTATCATCAAACCAGGCTTTGTACAAATAAATAGATGGCTTAAGTTAAACTGCGCCATATAAGTATCCTCAGCTTGTAAAGTACAATGTTCTGTATCACAAACCAGATCAAAGTCAATCCAAATGCATGCAGTTCAGTTCAAGTTCAAAGCCAAAACATTAATGTAAATGGCATCCCAAGACATCTACTGGCCCCTAATACACAATGTGCACAACCTCCAACTGAGGAATGTTGCTCCCTATTAATTAGCTCCACTAGCCAAAGGAGTAGCATTATTCGTTGCCGTGTAACTAATTCTTCTTCTTGTGAAAACATCAGACGCAAACTGCTGAAGAACAACATAAGAATCGTTGTCTCCCACCAGCAAAGTTTCATGCTCATGAGAGAGTTTAGAAACTGACAAACATCTCTAAAGTCATTATATAGCGGACAATCAAATAAAATATGGCTCCAATTTTCATTTTCTCCGCATTGACTAGCTTCCGTCCTATAAAGACCAAAACGACGTAGTTTTTCGTTAAGAGATCCATGTTCCGTTAAAAAGAAGGATGTATACACTGTGCTGCCACTTTATTAGGTACACCTACCTAGTAGCGCGTTGAGCTTCCTTTAGCCTTCAAAACAGCGTGAATTCGCCTAGGCATGTATTGAGCAAGATGCTGAAAACGTTGTGCAGGAATGGAGTACCATGAGTGTCACGCAGTTCGCTGTGTGCCTGCAGCGAACAGCCCTTTCCAGCTTATCCCAAAGATGTTCAATAGGATTCAGACCCGTGGACTGAGCGGACCACTGCAACAAAGAAAATTCATTGTCATGTTCCTGGAACCATTCCATAGTGATTCGGGCTTTGTGCACCGGCGCATTATCCTGCTGGAAGTAACCATCTGACTGAGGATAAACTGTCAACATGAACGGATACACTTGGTCAGCAACGATGGTTAGGTACGATGTGGCATTAAGACGAGAATCTGTGGATATCAATGGACCCAACGTATGCCAAGAAAACATTCCCCACACCCTAACACTGCCCCCACCACCTTGCACAGTAGTCGTCAGACATGACGGGTCCATGGATTCATGTTGTTTTCACCAAATTCTGAGCCTTCCATCAACATGATGCACCAGGAAACTTCGACTCGTCAGACCAAGCAACTGTTTTCCAATCCTCGATAGTCCAGTGCTGGTGTTCCTGTGCCCATAGGTGTGCTCTCTTGTTCTTCATTGATAACAAAGGTAGGCGATGTGGCCGTCGGCTATTGTAGCCCATTCGCGACAAAGTGTGACTAGTGGTCCGTTGCGATATTTTGTTCTGTCCACCAAGGTTGTATTCTGACGTGATGTTCGACATTGTGTCCCGTCTCTTTGCTTGCAAAATTCTAGCCATCCTCCTCTGACCTCTCTCATCAACAAGTGATTTTCTTCAACAGGAGTGCCGTTGAGAGGATGTTTTCTGTTCGTTGCACCATTCTCGATACACCCTTGAAACTGTGATGCGTGAAAAGTTCAGGAGAACTGCCGTTTCAGAGATGCTTTGTCCAGCATGTCTTTCATCTACTATCATGCCACATTCAAAGTCCGTTAGATCACTCCTTTTCCCCATTCTTGCTACGGTTTGTACGCTTAACTGATACTAGAAAGGTTGTTCTGCTGCATTTATATCCACAACTGTGGTCATGTGACTTGCAATGTTGTGGGACAAACCATTTATGTGCACAACAGGGATGTACTTAATAAAGTGGCAGCACAGTGTATAAGTCTAAACAGAACCAAACAGGTTTCTGCTTTACACAAAAGGTCACCTCAGGTAAAAAAAATCCTAGTAACAGATCGGACAGATGACGTATCCCAGCGGGTCTGCCACAGATTTCTCATTTCATTCCACAAACGATTACGTTCTTGCATAACATCTGAATAAATATTCAGAACCAAACCCATAAATTCAGTTGATATTTGGTTTTTTAACCTATAACAAAGACCTCTCTAAGCTACCAATGGCAATACACCTGCAAGAACTTGTAGTACAGAAGTTGGAAAAGTACGACAAGCTCTTAATGCACATAATAATATTGTACGTTGCATAGTAGCCAACTTTAAGCGAAATTTAACAGTTCTAACCCTGTGAAACCATACACCTGCAGCATAAGTGGCCATAGGATGGAATACGGCGTCATAATAGATTCTCATGGTACGTCTAGAAAGTCCCCGGTCTGAACGAGAAATTTTTACAATAGCACCAGTGAATCTTCTGATCGTTGTTGTTACATCATTTAAATGAGAGACAAAATTAAGCTTTGAGTCTATTGTAATCCCAAGTAATTTAGTTTCAGAGACAAGTGGAATCCTGTTATTATTAATATTCACTGAGAGTTTAAATGTGATCCAAAGATTGCCATTTTAGCCTTAGACGAACTTATTGTCAATTTATCCACTGTCCTTTGAAATAAATTTTGTAGCAGATCTGCTATCGAAAGTAATGCCAATGATGTTTTACAAAATTTATTTCAAAGGACAGTGGATAAATTGACAATAAGTTCGTCTAAGACTAAAATGAACCATGAATTAAGATAGTAAGATCGTCAGCATAAGCAGTGATTTTAGTACTACTGAAACAACGGAAAATCCAATCCTGTAACACTGTGTTCCATATAAGAGGCCCCAAGATAAACCCCTGGGGACACCCTCGTGAAACTTCTCCTCCTGAATTTTAGCCTTCATTAAAATCTGATGCACTTTGCCACCATAGAGAGTCAAAAGCGCCCTCGAAATCAACAACGTAGCTAATGTGTACTCTAACGTTGAACTCTCGATGCTGCGAACAAATTCAACATGTGCATCTTCACAGGACTTTCCTACACAGAACCCATATTGATTAGTTAATACAGTATCGAAATTATATATACATATATTCGATACTGTCTTAACTTAATATATATTAAGTAAATACAGTATCGAAATCTGTATTTATGAATTGTGAACAGTCACAGGATAAAAACAAAGACAAGGACAGTACTAAGGTCGGGTTTAGAATTAGCGCTAAGGCGCTTGGAGCCGTGTAGCATCAATTATAAATTGCATGTATTGTATAGTCGGGTTTCTTGATTTTTGGGATGACAAACTCGAATTTGGGGAGAAGGAACACGGTATCCTCACCGGAAACAGATTAACTCGGTCACTTCGTGTGTTGGGATGGGGGTGAATAAAAACAAAGCCTCTTCGGCTGATGACGGGAACCCCAGCGATAATGGTTCAGTGTGCCTACAGAATTCGATGTACCAAGAAAAAACATCCCCAAACAACCAACTGCAGTATAATAAGCATGTATATATGATCTTTAAGTAATGGACATGGGTGATACGCAGGAGTCAGGGTTACTAACAGTCCTATTAATGTGAAGGTGTAAGTAAAAGCCTATTTTGACTAAACGACAGGACTATTCCGAAATTCCGACATAAATTTCACATGCGTGGTCAGAATATCAACTCAATCAACGTTTCCGACCTCGAACTGAAAACCTGGTTAGACATTGTTGTTCTTGGCTGACATTATTGGAAAAATATCAGTCATTGAAGTCGATTTCAGGAACCGAAGAGTTTACTCCTTACGCCTTCTTTCTCCTAAGTTGAAAATTTTCAGTGAGCGGGGGAAATTCAAAATTGATGACATTAAAGAGAATACAATGCATATTTCAGAAGGTATGTTTATTATAAAATTAGTCGCATTAGTCCTTAAGGCAATCAAGAGTAGTATATCAAAAGTCATTATGCTGAAAGATTCCGGTAATATCGATTTAGTGAAAATTGAATTGAAATATTTACAGGACTCAGATAGAGGTAAACAGAGTGCACCATAATAATACGTATTGCATGCATTCAACGCATTTCAGATATCGTCATTGTACACTGCAGTCCCTACTACCTGAATTTTCAAGGATAGATCTCTAAATAAATAATCAACATCAGCAAAACTATGATAACATAAGAAACTATAAAGTGTATATCGCTAATGAGGAACTAAACATTTTAAGTTCTCAATTCTCCAGGCGCCACTAAGCCGATGTCCGTGATCATTCGCTGAAATTCAGCTTTCATCGCCGTTTATCGCACAACAAAAACATCCCTTGAAGTGGATGTGATATAATAATCCACTGTCACTAAGTAGGGTGACGTAAGAAGTCTTGTGTGCATTCCTTGGCTATTGAAGATGGGTAACATTTAAAAAAAATATATTTCATAACGGCCAACTACTGTTAGTACCATTTAACAGACTGTGAACAATACAGATCAAGTGAATTAAGTTATCATTTCAAATAAGGATAAGTGGTATGAATAGGCAAAAAAATAGTGCCATTACTTATGAAAATATCTTTCACGGCTATTAGGAATGAACTTCGCAAGTGTTTTTGTAATATTTGTTGAGGTGCTGTTACAAAATTATGATTTGAATGACAAAATTATGTAATAATTAAAAAAAAAAACAAATAAATAAATAAATGAAAACCCGTTGAAGCCATAAAGCATTTATTGCAAACAATATTGATATTGTACATTTAGATTTTAGTAAAATCTATGATTCGGTTCCCCATGAGAAGCTAATATAAAAAATGGAGCATGCTGGGATTTTTGGAAAGATACTCAGGTGGATTAGGGACTGGCTGAGTGAAAGTAGACGGAGGGTGGTAAGTAATGGGCGTTTTCAAGGTGGACTAAGGTTCCACATGGTTCATGTTGAATTTTTCTTGTTTCTGTTTTCCCTCAGTGATATTGATGAGAATATACAGGGAAAGCTGTCAAAGTTTTCTGGTGATTTCAGGTATTTGGGAATTGGCTGCTTTAGAATGATTTGTTGATGTTTTAGGAGTACCAGCAACTAGGGACATAATCCTCTGTGTATACTGTCTGTAAATTGTGTGTCCTGTGGTCGATTTTCTGTTTGCTGGAGGAAAAACCCTAGTTTCCGGGAGAAAAAAACCATGATACCTCTCGTCTAAGACCGACTAACTCAGCATGTGAAAAAGACCCAAAAAAATTTCTCACGTCATCGACGGGACTCGAACTCGGGTCTTTTCCACCCGGTGTGGGGAGGACGGCAATTCTACCAACTGTGCTACCCACGAATGATTTAGATCAACTACACATATGGTTTGAAAGATGGCAACCGATGTTTAATTCTGCTAAATGTAAGGGTTTGCATTTGGGGGAAACGAAATCCAGAGGTGGAATACAGAGTAGGGTATACAGAATTAAAGGTGGCTTAGGACGAGAAAGATTCAGGGATTATGATACAAGCAGATACAAAGTATTCCTTGCGATGTAAGCAGGTTTGATTATTGATAATCCACCCTGGAAGACTCAGGGTTGATTATCAATAATCAAAAGGACCTTTGCTAGCAGAGAGAAGGATGTTATTATTGCTCTTTATAAAACGATGGTGAGATCTTGTTTGGAATATTGTAGGATTCATCACCTAAAAGGGACATAGTACTTCTAGAAAGGGTTGTTGTTGTTATTTGGTTTTTAGGAGCATTAGCAACTAAGGCCATATTGCTCTGGGATATACGGTGGTCATTCCCTGACCTTCTAGAAAGGGTCCAAAGAAGTACAACTAGATTGGTTGCGAGTGATTATGGTTTTAGAGCCCGGTTTAGAAGACGTGGACTGCAGAAACTGAACACTTCAGGGGTGACTTGATAAAGGTGTTTGAGAAATAAGCAGAATGAACAAGGAGAGGATAATTTTTTCTCTACGTTGGCTGGTGGAACAAGGACACACATATGTAAAGGTGGGAGGCATTAGTAGGTTAGATTTCAAGAAATTCACCTGCGCTCAGCACGTTGTTAATATCATTGGAATAAGTTGCTTCCCAAGGTAGTTGAAGTAGAGAATCTGATGAGGTTCAAGGTAGATTGGATTGTTGCGATTAGAAGTGGACAAAATGTGATCGACTCAGATTTTTTATTATTTGTTCAGTCGTTGCAGCATAAATACATATGATTTTTTGGGTATTATATTCTGATTATACTCTGGTATAACCACCAGGTCAGAGAAGTTTACAATGAATATAATTTTTTTACAATGAATGCAATTATTAACCGCATTTAGCAGTCATATGAGCTCGAACCGCAGTCAATTCACACGCATATGCTACTTCACTCCTGAGTTAATCATTCGGCTACGCCTGACCTTTACAACAGTGCGTTTACAGTTGTATTTGCATGTTATGTGAGCTAAATAATCCGAAATAACTCACGGGAAAAAAACTGTACTCCCTCCATCTCAAATTAGCTAATTACAGCCCCTTCCCCCCTTATCCTTATCCCCGCTGCATGACTATTAGACAATTTTCAATGAATGAAATATCTGTTTATTGTTCATTTTAATTTGTGGCAATTTAGAATAGAATCTTTAATTGCAGCATGATATATGTTGTCATATGTATATCAATTGTCATATGTTGGTATATATTTCATATTCAATTTGAGCACGCTTTACCTTTAATAAACAAGATAATCAAGTTCTGGATGCCCAACACCTCAAACTAACACATTTCAGAAACAGTTAAGACTTGAAGCAATAGGCTATAGGTTGAAGGATTCTTGAGAGAGATCATTTGTACTGTGTATATATTTTGCAAGTTTATCCCTTTCGCTTTTTAATCGATCGTATTACCTATTAGTATTTACTTGCATAGGTCCCCAAGGTCGTTAAATCTGAATTTTAATTTTTTTTTGTATAAAGTTTAAAATTTGTGAGGAATCTAAATTTCTGAGAATGGAGTATGAAAGACATAGGTACAAGATTCTACTTTTTTATTATTATTTTTGCAGCTGATGCTTAGGTTCGAAACTTTTTCGGGGGTTGGAGATCCTTGGTGCTTCCACTGCATGCTTTCTAATCTGGATTCAGATTATAAAAATGTACTCGTGTTTCGTGACCAATCACTAAATGGGATAAAAATTTCTCTGGTTTAAGAATTAATTTTAAATTCTCTTTTGATGACTCCACCCTCTGATATTTGTCATCGATGGAAAGGTTTTTAATATTTCTGCACAAATATTGGACATATCCAAATGCTCGTGTATTATTGTTAAAATGTTTCCACGAGAATTGTTAAGAGCTTTTCAAAGTTTGTACACTAACTCGTATGTTTTCTAAGCGTTTTTGTTCAACGATGGCAGTTGTTTCAGAATTTCTTAAGATGGCCGATCAGCCTATCTCGAAACACTGGTATAACTGGATGATACTTCTCCAAACACTTTAATCATTTCATGGATTTCTTTAACCTTTCTGCCCTCTTTGGTAAAAAAAAAATTTGGTTATTGGACGATGCTCCATTTGCTGAATATTCATTTTTCTTCCACTTACCAGCATAATACAATAAATTTTAGAAATTGCATAAGACATTGAGGCACAATTTTTTCATGTTATTTTATGAGAAATTGGAGTTATCAAAATTACTTATTCTGTAATTGATTAATACACTTCATATACCCTGTTTTCAGAACTTTTTGACCACCCCTCGTATGTAAAGCTAAGTGTTTATATTTAAAAAATGTTTAGCAATTATAATTCCTATTTTAAATACTACTCAATCTCACAGGAAGAAAGATGCTCTTCCGTTGCATGTATAAATAGATTCTAGTAAAGTTATTCGGCCTTGATTTCTTCCTGTTGCAACTACTGTTTTTCTATGTGTGTGGGAGATGCCATTGCCCATACAAATATGACAACATTTCATCAGTCGTCTTCATGGAACTTGTAATTGTGTAGTAGTCAATCCCTTGTCAATCTGTCAGCATATGTTTTAAGTGTAATAGTGTCCTGCGTGGCTTTTACTTGCGTCCGTGCTGTTGCTATGCGACTGGAACACGCGATTGGAGATAGAAAGAAACCAGGACAGCAAAAATTATCTCAGAACGTTAACAACAGGAATTGACTTCCGTCTTTAGTTTTGAACTTTCTTCCCGAATTATAACTTAGAAGAGTTTTATAATCGTTTTAATTATGAGAGACGCAATCGGTTTTTATTCGTAAACCGAACAACTGCTTTAATTGGATGCTATTTTTCGTTTTTATGGTGATATTATTATTCTTCTATTCCAGAGTTCCTCCAACGACTGGAGGAATTTCTAAAGCCCATTTCTTCCTGTGCTGTGAGTTAGTCCGTGTTTTTGAGCCCACACAAATCAGCCTACAAACACACTTCTACAAACATAATACCGTTATGGTTATGAGCGAGCGCTTAGGAGCCGTTAATACTAATATTCACATTTTAATAATTCTTTTCGATTTGAAAAGGTGACAGTTATATGGATCAAGATGTGGTGAGGGAGAAGTTCGAATTTTAATTTTCGAATCATTTCGACAGTTGCCTGCTACCACAACGGTTGCACGTTGTCATGATGCAAAACAGTCCCTTTTGAAAGTAATCCCTCCCGGAGTTTCTAAGGAATAATTGGTTTCTTCTCCAAGATGGCCCAATATGGTTCATTGTTGACAACCTGTTCATGATCCTGATAATGTTCGAGGACGGGTCACTTAAAGTTCCAGAAACCGTTCCCATGTCAGCCCCTCTTCGTCTTTGTCTGGAGACGAAGATTTGAATTTCTTGGTAGGTGGCCACTCCCGTTTCTCTGCATAATACAGTTTTCCCCATAGTCATCCACGTTGGTAGCACAGTGGTTATAATCATCCTCCTCCCACACCAGGTGAAAAAGATCTGAGTTCGAATCCCCTCAATGACGCGAAGAATTTTTATGGGCTTTTTTCAAAATGTGGATGAGTTAGTCGAGGTTCGTCCACCAAAGAGCAAACTGACCGAAGAATGCACTCAAGTACGGACACGATATACTGATGATCATAGCCTTAGGCGCCATGACACTTAACAGAGGCCTAGCCTAATACCTATTTATAAGCCCCTACTCTACAGCAGCAAATGTTTTTACGATTTCGTTCTTATCGAGTTGGAAAATTTTCGGCGTATCTTCGAACACCAACTACGGAATTCTTAATGAACCTCACCATAAATTAAAATCATATCAATTAATTCGGCAAAAGTAAATAGATTTTTAGTGCCTGCCACATAATTTAAACAATGAGGCAGTCGTTGAGGAACCTGAAACCCAAATAACAGCTGTTGTCACTGCTAGTATGTACATCACCATAAAACTGAGTATTGGTATGATTCATGTAGGAAAATGCAAATATTTTCGGTGTTGGAATGCAGGTTTTGTACTGTTTAAAGTCCGTTTTGCACAGTCATATTTTTATAACATATATTTGAAAACTTTGCACGTTTTACACGTTTGTGTAATTTATGATTGATATTTAATATCTCGGAAATAAAGACTTTGGAGACATATTTTTATAGAGGTGTTTTTTTTCCTTATTTTCGTTTTTCTTATTATATTTGATTGGTTTTTTTTCCCTTAAGACACACCGTCTCACTTTTTTGGAGTTTTCTCTTGTTTACTTTCTTCGGGACGATTTTTCACTCATCATATAATTTTATTCATTTGAAGAACAAAAAATATTGTTTATAAACAGAAATTGACAGTTTAACTACATTTAGCAGCGTTGAGAAATTCATGTTACAACATGTTAAATGTGCGAGAAACATTTCCTTTGATAGAAAAAAAATTTCATCTTCAATTGCTTTATTCAGTTCAGGACTGGTTTGTGGATTCTTCTGAGGCACTCTGTCTTTGAGATAATCCCAGAGATAAAAATCACATGGGTTTCAATGTGATGAATGACTCCAGTCCTTTGCCGTACACCTCATACTAACGCTTAGAAACCACCCTGTTGTCACAAATTTCATCCTGAACAACTTCTGCAGTATGGGGCTTCTCACCTTCCCGTTGAAACCAGTTGTCATCTACGTCAATGCCATAGTTGGTTATGACGTTGACGTGGATGACAATTTATCCCTAAAACGGAACAAAATTGTCCCTAATAACACTGACGAAGACGACACTTGTGATGTTTCCACCGACAAACACTGGTCCCAGAAAATTAAATGCAAAAAGTGAGCACCACACAGTGAATCTTTTTGTGCGTGTAAAGTGTGTTGTTGTCATACGGCTCCAGGGGTTTCCCCCATCTCCGCTTTGCTTTCATTGTGGGTGTACCAGTTGACTGGAAATGATTTTGAATTTGCATGCATGCGTCATGGAATGTTGGGGTATCGCTTAGAATGAACAGGCCGAAACTGGGCGAAACTATACTTTGAGCGAAATTTGATTTGGTGTGTGGGGCATCGCTTGAATACAGATAGAGTAACGGGGGAGGTGGAAGACTGGGGGTAAAGGCAGAAGTATGGAGGCGATAGGGAAGGTGCCCCCAGATGATCGGTAAGGCATGCCCATGCCCCATCAGGTGAAGAGAGGGTTGATGGGAGAGTGAGGAGACAGAGTGTCTCCTCCTTCCCCCACCAGGGAGGGGAATAAAAAATAATCAAGTCAGAGTGCTCGATTCATCGCCAACAAAGCCTATCGGCAGCGAGGCTGCGTGGTCTAGATCAGTGTGTTCCAATCCGGTCACTGGTTCAGTTCAGTTCAGGATTGTGGTCTTTAATGCAGTTGAGTTCTGCGTCCGTTTCTATAGATTCAGATGTAGATGTTGTTCTTTGTTAGAACTGCATGGTTACATTTTGTGATGGTGTTTCAGCTTCAGTGACCCACGGGCTTAATTCTGGTCTCCGTCCTTAGTCTTGTCATAATATAGTGTTGCTTTGTTACTCCTCTGCAGTTTTCTTTAATATTATCTAGTTTATGTCTCTGAGTCTTCATTTGCGTTTTGATTGGGTTGCGAGTTCATTTGTTGAGATTGTATGGTTCGACGCCTAGCGAATAATTCCTCGGCATAATCGGTGAAGGCTGTGTATGATTCTTTGTCATCCAGGATATATTGTTCCTGGTCTTTGTGGGAGTGTTTCAATTTTGTCACCAGTTGACAGCGGAGGTCGTCATATTGGTGGCAGTCAAACATTAGGTGAGTCCACGTTTCTTGTTCTCCGCAGGTGCAGTTTGGATCGTCCGCTGTTCCCAGTGCGGTTAGTTTGGCATTTAAGGTGCCACGTCCTGTGAGCAGGTAAGTTGCAAATAGACCTGGTACATACCAAGTTGGGAGCTTTGGATGGAATCTGTTCACAGTGGGGAAAAACTTCCTGGTTATTCGGCCTTTTGTAGAGGTGTCCCACTGCGTTTGCCACACCTCAGCCAAGTGAGCCTGAAGCCTGCTTTTTTCTGCCGCACGGTTGTTTCCTGGGTTTGCATCAAAGTCCTGGTGCCTGCCAGCGGTACCCTTACTAAGCTCGTAGAGTATGCCTCCCCTAACCACCTCGAGGTCTATGGGGAGGGTTCCAATGATGATTTGTAGGGCGTGAGTACTCACCGTGCTGCAGGCAAGGGTGGCAGTGAGGAGCATTATTCTGTGTATGGAATCTAGGATTCGTAGGTTGACAGCAGTGTTGGCCTTTTTGTACCATGCACCCGCTGCGTAGGGTACAATTGGTAGAAATGCTGCTTTGTAATAGAGCATCATTGTTCTTTGTTTTAGTTCCCAGTCTCGCTGGGCAATCCTGTTTATCATAGCGGTGCAGCTCCGTATTTTTCTTCTGAGATAATTGAGGTGAGGTTTGAATGATAAGTGGGTATCCAGTATGACTTCCATATTTAAGTTCTGTACTTAGCCATATGGTTGTGGCGCCAACCTTTATTTGGGGTGCTCTGCAGGTGTCCAGTGCTCCCTTTAAGAGTATAGAACTTGTTTTTGTTGGTGAAATCTGGAGTAGGTGCAGTCTAGTCCAATCCTGGAGGATTTTCACGGCGTGATTTGCGAGTGTTTCTAGTTGTGCTCTAGAATTAGCGTCTATTGTCAGGACGAGGTCGTCCGCAAAAGCCTGCAAGCGGACCCCTTCCAGGTCTTTATGTAGGAATTCATCCATCAGGGGGTTCCACAACGTTGGTCCTAGGACTGATCCCTGTGGGCAGCCTCTGAAAATTTTCCTTCTTATTTCTTTGTATGGAGAGTTGACCTTTATTTCTCTATCAGTGAGGTAGCTCCGGAGCACATTGAACAGGCTGCCAGGCACCCCTGCTTGCCGGAGCCGACCCAAGACGCTCGGCCACCATAAGGTGTCGAACGCTCCGGCAAAGTCAATGGATATGGCAAGAAGTATTTTTTCTCCGTTCCTTGCGCTTCAGTAATTAAGCTTTTGAGGGCGTCAACAATGGATCGATCTGATTTAAACCCGTACTGGTTTGGTGAGGGTAGGTTTGCCAGTTGGTAATGATGGTTTATTCTTGATAGTAATAATCGTTCAAAGAGTTTGCTAATGAAGGTGAGGAGAGCTATTGGTCTATAGGAGGATGGCTGTTTTGGTGGTTTTACTGGATTTTTAATTATTAGTTTGACGTTAGCCGTTTTCCAATCCTGCGGGTATGATCCGGCTTTCAAACACAGGTTGAAGAGTTGGAGCAGTAGGTCTGGTTCTGTTTCAGCAATTTTTTGATGATTTCCGGCTCCAGGAGGTCTGGCCCAGGACATTTCTTTGCTGTTATGCTTGAGGCAGCCAGGACGAGTTCGTCTTTGGCGAATTGTGGTTCTTCATTCTCTGTTTGGTAATTGTCATTGCTTATGCAGGTCTGGATTTGTTCCTCCGTTTGTGGTTCTACATGGGGATGGATGGTGGCATCTAAGATGTTGTTTATTGATGCTTCCCACGAGAAAATTTCGTCTCTTTGTGGTGTGACTGTGGTTGTAAGTACCTCCCCTCTGGGGAGTTTGTTCGTGACTACTTTGTACACGACACCCCAGGGGTCAGTGTTTCCCGTATTTGTCACTAGCCTCTCCCAGGATTCTTTTGTTTTTCCGTATAAGGGCTGTATAGGAGTTTCGTGCCTCTCTGTATAGATTTCTGAGCGCTTCTACCTCCTGCGCAGGCCATGACCGTCTAGCCCTTTGGAAGTTTGTCCTTTTGTTCTGTACTTCCTTACGAAGTTGTAATTCATGGCTCCACCATGACACAGCCCCTGGTTGCGGCCGTTTTCTTTTGATCGAGATGTTGGCAGCCTCTGTAACGATTCCTATGATGGTCCTTTGTAGGTCATCAGGGTTTTTGGCAGTGGTTAATTCTTGTATTCTGATATTCTGAAACGCTGTGAGGGTTTCCTGGAATAGGTCCCAGTTTGCCGTTTGCAGTGCATAACGGTGAAGAATTCTTTCTGCAGGTGGTTGTTGATGCAAGTTCCTGTTGAGTTGATAGGTCAGGACCCTATGGTCGGATGTAGTCCACGCGTCCTGGACTGTCCAATCAGTGATGTTGCTTGCTATATTTCGGGTGGCGAGGGAGACATCGATTGTTTCGATACACTTCGATAAATCTTCCTTACTCTCCCGTAAGACATCCTCATTTGCTGTGAAAGTTTACGCAAACTTTTCCTTGGGATTCGTATCAAGATTCGCTAAACTTTACCACCCTCTCTGGATTCTTAACGATGGTCAGCCTGCATGGCCTTTCCTTTCGATGTTGTTGTAAGGTTTTAGACACATCATCAACTCAGACTATATATTGCACCGTATATATATATAATCAATCTGTAAATTTCATGCGTTATGTAGTCGAACTGCTGTTTGCGGGACAAAAAAACTCAAATTTCTGGGAAGGGGGAACCATGCTTCCCTCGCCCGAGACAGACTAAATCAGCCACGTTGTGGAAAAGGCCCATAAAATTTCCTTCTCACGTCATTGACGAGATTTGAACTCAGATATTTTCTACCCGGTGTAGGGAGGACGGTAATTATATCAACTGGACGACGAATTTCGACGAGGGCTACGTCAACCAGAACAAAATGTTTGTCATGAATATTTTATTGTGTACAGTATCGTCGAAGGCGAATATTTGATATAATAGGCATCCTGGCATGCAAATTCCAGGTGTCCATTAAAAATCGATCTATCCTTAAAGAGCCGTACATTGTGCAAATTATTCAAGCCTGTAAAAAGAAGGGTTGCGGCCACATCTTCATTCGTGTTTTTTGGCTCGTTCGGTGGGATAGGCACATCTGCAGTACTCAGGATGGCAAGTCATCGTCGTTTAAAACAGTTCGCGGACCGGTCCGGGTCCGCGAACTGTTTGTTATCGGTCCCCGACGAATTGTAAATTGGTCGCGGACGTTACCGATCCCCGACGATTCGTCCGTTACCGGTCCGCGACGGATTGGAAATAAAATAAATGGTCCTTCACCACAGATAGTTTGAGAAGCACTGGTTAGATGATTCTTTAAGATAGCGGGCCGTTGGACGACTTGAAACCGGCAGTCGCGGGCTGAGGTGGCGCGATGGTTTAATGTCTGGTTCTGACAGCAAGACGGAACCCTACATTGTCCTGTCATCAACTGTTCTCTTGAGGTTGCTGCGGACACAGTTGAAAACATTTCAACCGTAGTGTTTTAAGAAGTCTCAATTCAAGTGGATTCTACGCAAAACTGTACCCCGTTTGTCAGGGCTCCAAGTCACATGTTCATGGCACCAATTTCGACGAACTCTGCGGTTGTTTGGGGTTAATGGGATACAAACCTTTTGCTCTCTAATGAGGCCCGTTTTAGCCTGCAAACAGATTTTATACGTTATTTCATCTGGAGACAATGAGGAATGCAGTACCATCCCTCGAACATCAGATAAAGGGATACTTACGGTGGAGGCAGCGTTCTCGTGTAGGGCGGAATAATAATCAGCTGCCGCACTTCTCTTCATGTTTTTGATCGAGGTACCATAAATTCGCAGAGGTACCGAGAACAGATCTCGAATTCTATGTGCTACTCTTTAGGGGTGCAGTTGGATATCCAACCGAAAGATATCTAACTACTGCCGTGGTCAACCCGATCACCAGACTTAAATCCGATGGAACAGGTGTGGGACTCCCTTGGGCGTCGCATTGCACGCCGATGGCCAACTCCTTGGTCACTTGATGAGCTAAGGTGAGCTGGTGGAAGAATGGGATTTGTTGCCACAGAATCGTATAGACACTCTTATATCGAACATGGTTCCCTTCTATCAGGCCTGTTTAGCTGTTGATGATTATCATACGCCTTACTGATGTCAAGTGACCATGTTTTCGAGTATCTTGTATCAACTTCTGTAATATGACCTTTTTGGTAATTCTTATACAACCCCTATAAATGTCCCTTATCTGTCCGAAGTTTCTCTCTGTCTCTTCATTTCATTGTAATTCTACGATACACCACCACACCAAATTTTGTCCAGCTTCATCGCAAGCTGCACGAGTCACGCCAATCTGTTAATTTGTCGAGCAGTGTATAACAAAGGTCGCGGGTTGAATCCCGCCTCCGGCTTGGATATCACGATGATGCCGCACTATCCGGTTGGATCTCACGGCCACGATACACGAAGGAAGCAGGAAAAAACTGGTTCCTTCGTGTATTGCTCACATCATACGATAAAAAAAAAAAAAAGTTAGCTTTTTTTGTTTGATTCGTATTTGTGCCTAGGTAACTCAGGTCATGAAGTGGCCGTAGTTGCATCGTGTTTTGTGGGATGAAAATCCTGAGTTTCCAAGTGAGAGAAGGAGAACATATAACTCTCCCTCAAAAGAGACTAAGAAGAATGCCTTAGTTGCTGATGCTCCTAAAACCCCACTACAACAACAGAAGGAAAAAGAATAAAAAATAAACGTTCCATCTGTGTAGCCGGTATTCGAACTCAAACTTTTCCGCACGATGCGAAACTGATAGTATCTTTGGACAGTGAATCAGCAAGCATACACTGAACTCCCAACACTGTCCTTGAGTTGCACTTTGGTTCTGTCCTAAGACGTATCCATGACTTTTGTAGCATTTCGGCTGCAATCCATCGCAAAAATACCACTGGAGAATTCCCATTGTGGCCTAAGGCTACCACATCCCTGTGCCACAACAATCATAGACTACACCTTCAGACACGTTCATCTCGACTGAGATCGGTCTCAGGCCAGGGTAGCTTGGTTTTTTCTTCCGGAAACTCAGGTTTTTAGGCAGCAAATAGAGTCCACCACAGAACATACTCAATTTACAGACAGTTTACAGTTTACATGGAGCAATATAGCCTTAGTTGCTGATGCTCCTAAAACCCCACTACAACAACAACAGCACCGACTGAGATACTGTTCTAGTGCAACAGCTGGATTTTGATCTGGTAAGATTTTCCAAAGGGCCGAGGTATCGCATAAAAATTCTCACAACAACTGAATCACGATGCTCATATCCATGGTTGAGTTGTTTGAGGATTCATTTTAGTTATCATTTCTTTACATCCGATTTGCGGATATCATCGGCCGTCTGCACCTTGCCACTTCACTGTTGAAGAAAATGCAGAATTTCAGTGAAATTATATTTTGTATATAATATCACTTCTGTTCTTTTTTGTCATTTAACATTTTTCGATACGCATATCTGTAATAAAATATGTAAATAGTTTCTCTGTAAATAGAAATGTAATGATGATACTTATCACTTGACTGTTTAGAAAGTCATCTTTCCTCTGACTTTCAAAATCTTGATATGAACTCAGGAAAGTAGGTTCGTCCTTTTATTGTGTTCTTGTTTCATATTTATGTGCCCTAACTCTATTTTGTGTTATTATAATCCATTTAATTCTCCTTCTGTACTGTCTTTTTATAAACAGAGACAATGAATAAAGAATGTAATAGACAGCCTGTAATGAATAGTATACAAAATTATTGTATTTTACAGAAGATAGTAATATTCCATAGCTTTCGATTTGAAATAATTTCTTTTCTCTAATGGGGGATATAATTTGATGAACGTACATTCTGTCCCTTAGACCTAATACAATAATACAGCATACTTCACAAAGCCACCCGGATGGACACTGCTGAGTGAGAAATTTTAGCTGAAACAAATGGAAGGTGTCATATTTTATCGGATTAGTTGCTACTTATTTATACATAACAAAGACCCGCCACCACCTCTCCCCCCCACCTGACGAGGCCTTCGAAATACGATATCTTACGGACCTTGTGTGAAGTTACAGTGACACAGAGATCTAGTTTAGCCAGTCTTTAGGCCATACTTTAGATTAGATTATATCACGTTACCTTTTCAAACACTAATTCAAGGTGACGTACCGAATACACATGAATGTATAACCACAGAGTTTATTAGTTTTAATTTTATTTTCAACCGACTATCCTGATTGATCAGTATATTTCTGCAGAATTGATAGATACTCGGTATCTACCTGAACGTCAATTCAAATACTAGTTATCCGTCTTCGATAAAGCAGCTAAGCACATTAATAATGCAAAATAGCATTAAGAAGGTTCATAGATATTCAATGTTTGTGTTCTGCTCGAACACAGATCCTTAACTCCCGAGGAATTATGCGGAAGCAAAAGTTTCAAGCCAAGGTTCAATTGTTTGCAACAAGGTCATGTTTTCAGTTTTCTAGGACTCTAAAGGTATTATCTTTACAGATTACCTCCCAAAAGGCTACAGCGTCACTGGGGAGTACTACAGAAACTCCTGGGAAAATTAAGAGAGGTTATCAAGCTGAAGAAAAGCGGGTAGCTGAGTGGTCAAGCACGAGAGTGCAACAGCATCCGCTCTTTGAGTGGACCGGGGTTCAAGCCCGTGACTGCTAAATACGATTAATGTTTGTATTGATGATTTATTGTAAATTCCACTGACCCGGTAGTCGTGCTAGAGTATAAACAAGATAATTTATTTATTTAAGTTATTCAAAAGTGTCTGCTAGCCGACAATGCTCTATGTCACAAGGGAGATCACACAGTGGATTTTACAATGAGGTGTGGCGTTGAGAATCTGCAGCATTCACCTTATTCTCTCGACCTCTCACCTTCAAACTTCTTCTTCCCAAAATGAAAAAAACCATTACGGGGCTGCAGATTTAAGATTAATGAGGTGGTAATTAATGAAATGAAGCTCCAAGAGCAAGCAGAAAACCAAGTGGTTTCTGTTCCAAGTGAGGAGTTCTATTCAAGAGGCCTGAAACAGCTTATCCACAGATGGAAAAAATATGTTGTTTCAAAAGGTAGCTACATAGAGAAGGATGAAACTGCTAGCCAAGTTTCAAATACTTAACTCAAACATTTCCAAGTGACGGTAAATACGAATTAGTCGCCCCTTGTACAAACTAATGCGATCATTTTCCACTGCTTTCAGTTCTTGTATGTGTACAAATTAAAATCCTGCCTCTCTATTTGAGATTGAATAACTGAAACCTCGTGAAAGGGTGTTAGCAATTCCACCCGTCTATGACGGGACCTGAATCTGTATTTTGCCAAACGGTTGCTGTAGCAGAATCAATATAGAACAGTGGCTGACAATCCAGTGTACCCATAATATTACTCTTTATCTCAATATTACTCCTTACAATTTTAAGAGCACTTAAAATTGTAAGGAGTAATATTGAGAAAAATTAGTTTCAAATTTTAATATTAACTCTATTTTATCTAATTAGTGTATTCCAAGTGTACTCCAATTTTCATGAAATGGACTGCTCTTTCAATAAGAGCACTTGTTCTTGCCGTGTGATATAAAGCAGGTAGTATGCAGGCAGATCAATCTTGCCTTTAAACGCTGCATGGTGATCGGTGCCATACACGCAGAGTATAGTGTGTATAGTATACCCTGCGTGTATGGCTCCATAAAGTGGAGCCCTGCTGGCGTTTTCACATAACTATCTCGGGTGCATCGAGATTGATCCAAAAACCAAATAACACCTGGCCATTGGCGATCCTGTGGTTCAGTAATTTCAATCGAGATTAACGGTTATTTGAATTAATTGTCGAAATAATAAAAATATATACAGATATTGTACCATGAAAGAAGGGTTCGTTTCTAATTGGTCTCCTTCCAGTTATTTGAATTATTCTAATCTAGTTTCTGAAATTTCGATAATAGTGAAATAATAATCATGACTTGGCCACTAATTTTACAGGTTTTCTGACTTATGTGAATTGTCGAAGCGTCCGTTGGGCCATGAGTGTGCAGGATATATTTACAGGCGCCAAGTTACTCGCTTTGGTCATCATAATTATCGCTGGAGTGACTCGAATTTTTCAAGGTAAGACATTATGGATTTATTTTCGGTCCTTGCAACCAACATTTATTTCTTGTTTTGTATTTTAAATTACTATAGATCGAGAATGGTTGCATTTCATTTCGACTACGGTCTATTTTAATAGTCATAAAACTAAACGCTTGAACTGTGGCATTGTGTTTTCATGACCTCATTCTAATAAGTCTATTCTCATTACCTTTATTTATCAGGAAAACAAAGTTAACTAGAATATATTGTAATGTGAAGAAACCAGTACCACAACCACCTAAGAAAGACCTTGTAACATGCCCGAAAGCATTGTATGTATATCAACGAATCAAACGTTTCGAACTCTAATTGTCATTCTTCATCATCAGTGGTTAACAACGACAGACTATAAATACCAATTTCTTCGACGTTCATGTAATTACAATTTGTTGACTTTAAACAGTCTTTGTAGTTTTATTTTATATTTTACTGGTCAAGAACTAACTCTGTAATTGGAGTTCGAAACTTTGGTTCTTTCGTACGAACTGCGCTCTTGCGCACGTAACGAGATCTTTGTAAGGCGGCCGTGACCTCAGTTTAAGCATCCCGTTGTTTTAAAACGTATGAAACCGTGTCTCCTCTTTGTTAAATTAGTAACCCTAGGTCAATGTCGTGCTTTGAAGCTATTCTAAAGTAAATGCGTAATATAAATGCCAGGAACATCACGTGTTTGTGAACAAACGATTGGAACAGGCTGAGATATTTGCTTATTAGATAATAAGTACTGCGAAATTATTCCAACGAATATGGATGCCTTATTGGTAGGAGAGAATTTCCAAGACTTTTATGAAAAAGTCGATCCTCGACGACCATCAACAATGCGGGAAATACTTGGTCGTTATACCAATAGACAGTACTCTCATGGAAGGGCGTTGAGGGCACCAATACCAGTGGTTTGATCAAAGGGTACGATTCACTGGATTTATTTTTTCGTGTGGCTTTATACACTGAAATGGGATAGGTTTATCACTTTTATACTGCTCCAGTGACCATTACCGCCGTTGGCGACATCACTACAAACAGAAGTCTGTTCCACTCGGCTCGAGAGGCTCATGGAATGCCATAGAACTCCATAGATACTTAGCCCACGATGTGCCATGCTAATTAATATAAATATTTCCTATTCGGCATAGGAAGTGTACATAATATAAATGTATAAATTGCTTCAATAAGACATTCGCAGCCTCCTTAGCCGCAATGTACTCCAACAGTTGTCCATTCCACTTTTCTAAGAGAAAAGCAAAGCATTTGCCATTGGACTCAACACATGTCTTCTTTCTGAGATTTCTGTGGACTGCTCTTCCTCGGCGAACAACCAGCGCATTCATTGGATCGTTTCTTCCCTCACTAGGTGTTTAAATGCGTTCTGGAAATCTATGATGACCTCCTAAAATCTGCTACCATTTGCTCCTACAGGAAGCATAACTGCAGACTCGAAGACCATCATGTCACTCAATTCATGGATCAAAAACTTCAGCACATCACCAGCGTCAATCCCCATCATCACTACCTGATTCTAAATAGGACCTGGAGATTTACCGTGCAACATGCTTTATGTGATGTCTACGTTCCAACGTGCTGCCCTGCCATCTCGATATCAGACAAGACCGTGACTTTTGCACTACGAGGATACATTACAAATCACTGTGCAAATCTGATACAGTTTGATCACTCATCACGGATATCACGCCTCTTTTACCGCCCCTTGAAACTATTTTATAATACACTTGATAATTTCGATATAGCTCCACCTATGACTATAGAACACCAATCACAACGCATTCGGAGATGCGTACCGTCCCTCATACCATAGACGTACATCGAAAAAGAAATAACAGGGAGCTTTCGGAAGCTTGGTGATATGTCCTGGCTGTATTGAAATTGTTAATTGTATAATAATTTTCGTAAATCCATGTTGGGGAAGCATCGATAATTTTGGCTTGAAAGTCGAGGAAACAGATCAATGTGTCTGAATTTCTTGTTGTGGATGAGCTGACAGATTTGAAAATATCCGGACACATAACAGTTTCGAACGACCAGTAGCGAAACTATCATATCACCAAGTCCAACCCCGCGGGTTGGGGGGGGGGGAGTGAGAAGGTTCCAACATCTAGTTTGGTATGGTTGTTAAAGATCCCCTGAGGACCATTCGATAATCAGGCAGCAGTGAATTTATAGTTTCGCCGCTTAGATGAAGGTATGGAGGAAAAAATCGCTACCGCAGAGAGTGAACAAAGGAAACTTCTATAGATATAGAAGGCGCCTTTATGTACATATATTTGAATCTATAACAAAATTTATAGAGAACAGTACTAAGAGAATAGAATTTCCCCTTGACCAAGGGGAAATTCTATTCTCTTAGTACGAACCTTACCAATTTATTGTTCTCTTGATAAAGATCAACACCCCCTATATTTTTCGGATCTTATAGAAGTTGCCATTTGTCATAATCCTTATTAAACCTTTTTAAACTGACATAAATTCCTTATGAGTCTCTCTCTCTCTCTCTCTCTCTCTCTCATTGTCACCACTCCATAACCGCCGTCTTCTGAAAGGTCACATTATTCTACGATAAAATTATCCAACCGTTCCGTCAGTTAGGAATAATAATAACATTATGCAACTTGTGCAGTGTGGAGGCCCTGGAGATTCGCGTCATAAGTCACGGCGCTTGACCGCCTGTCTTTGTTATCGGAACTTGCGAAGACGATAACAACGCCTTGAATCGTTTGGGGTTGAATATTGCAACCCTTTCTCGGCGAGAGGAGGCTTTCGCTCTGCGTAATAAACAGGAAACGTCTTGACGTCATCACTTCATTTGTTGCAACGGTGAAAAACTTGAGAAAAATACGCTCACAAATACTGGTTTTTCTGACACTCCAGAAGTGATAGTTGTTTGTTTAATTTGGTCTGTATCTTCAAGTTTTCCGTGTCTAGAAAATCCTTAATTTAGTATGTGTGCGGGTTCTAAAATCTGCAGTATTAGTGGTGTATCCAGGATTTTAGTTGGTAGGAGAGGGGAAGAAGGGTACTTGTGGAAGAAATTCGAAATATAGAAGAAAGGAAGACTGTGTGTAGAAATTATAGACAGAGATTAAGTGTTCGACCTATTTCATGAGTAAATGGAATGTAGATGGCTATGGAATGGTAAATGGAAAAAAGTAGATGGCTTAAGAGAGATCATAATATTCATCTATATGGCCCTCCTCCTCAATAACTCCAGTGTTCGCAGTCTTATCTAAACCAAATTTAAAGTTCATTTGAGGGAGTACGGTATCCGAACGGAGGTGTTTTTGTTTTTACTTCGATTCGCCATCTTGAAACAAGTGGACGTCACTCAAATTGTTAGCATCACCCTTTTCCAAGTTTGTGTGTTTATAGTCCACTAAAACGCAAAGTAACAGTTTCAGTATGTGGAAGGGAGTCCGAGGGGTAGGGGAAAGAGTATCCGGACTGGGGTATTTCATTTAGATCCACACTTTTTAGGCCCTCGGAACAAGACCGGAAATTCACCGTTCTAATTTATCATGTTGAAAGAAGTGGAAAATAAGCTCCATTATTTCTAGGTCAAACTTCTTGTTAACCCTTAGTCAGAGCCGATTGGTGGGCAGAGCCAATGAAACACTGACCTGGGATGAAAAAAATTTAGGGGCCGAAAAAAACAGTGAAAATAAACAAACTGTATTTCTCAAATTTGCTTGTTTAAGTTTCCCCATATCTAAACGCATTTTTTAAACTTGGGCCGTACTCAGGGTCCAGTTTCTCGAGCAATAGGGAGAAGGGGGAGTTGAAGGGAGGAATTCTAGCAAATATTGTCTTAAAGGGGCGGAAAAATTCAGTTATGCCTCAGACAGGAAAATACTGACGCTATCACTGCCTTTGAATAAAACATTAATGGGTTGATATAGATGTAGGTTGATTGAGGAGGTACAGTCTCGTCTTTTGTTCTCTTCAAGATGACGACATCTCTGCGCAGTATCTTTTTCATTAATTAGGAGCACGAAAGTAAACAGAAACACACTTTCTAGACATTAATCATAGCAATTATATGCATGCACGCAGAAGAAAGAAACAACTGTTGAATTGTTACCACATTACCATTTCAGAACGATACTATTGTAATACTTTATAAGCTTAGCCCCTAAGTTATGAAACCAAACCATTGTGTTCTGATAAGAACATAACATAATGCTTTCTAAAACATACTTTTCTTTAGGCCAGCGAAAGTAGTACACATTGACTATTCTAATAGTGTCCTTCTGAAATGGATGACCTGGTCTTGGCGCATTATAGCCTTAGTAGCTAATGCGTCAATAAAAACAAAACCAACCAACCTTCTGAAATGGCGTGTGGTAACTTGTTGAGTGGAAGGGTAGTTTTTGAGGCTGGCCGTGGCAATCAAAACATAAAATACCCGATCCATACATATTAAAGCAAATACTGTACGTATTTTCCGTACAAATCAATTAAATTATTGCCTTTTAACAAAATTTTGAATAGATAATGATATTTGAGCTACATTTTTGAGCGTACAGTTAGCTTCCTTATCTTCTTATATCGCCGATCATAACAAACGTTGTGGGGGTGTATTTTGAGGTAGTTCTACAACTGAATGCTATTTTAAGGATAAAACCTTATTAATTCGATCTGGTTAAGGAGTTTCGAATGTATTTGTATCCGCCCGTTTAGTGCTGCGATCTTGGGATCCTAGGTTCTCTGATGATGTTTTCGATGTTGAGTCCATTAATTTGTCCGACGATGATTTTAAATGGGACAGCAAGATTTGATTTCTCTCGATGAACATTTGGCCGGAGAACAGATTTGAGTATGGTCAGGGGATAACCACACGGTTAAGCTACCTGATGAACCAATATTCAAGTCTCGTGTCTCTTAATTTTGGAACGGATGATCATATGGGGACACCATACATTGATATGGATTATTGGTACTGATTATCATCAAAGTCATTTATGGATAGCGCAACACGCACGCATTTTGTAAATATTTATGCAGCACAGCGGATGACCCTACGGTTCACTTAGCCACCTGTATTTATATAAATGTTTCTCACCCACTGGACACGCAGGTTCTAAAACTCAGATAAGGAAGATTACTTAGAATAGTGCAGTACTTGGAAACTGTAAAATTTCTCGTTTTGTATAACGAAAGAGAGTGAAGATATTTTTCTTATGCACACAATATAAGTTAATCAATCTGCTGTCTGTTTATTACCTGATGGAAACGGAATTGAGTACTAGCAGCTAAATTATAAGTACGAAGGATAGGCAATTAGAGATAAGTCTAATTACGTAATAATATGGTTTTAGAAAACAAGAAGATTCGAAATTTCAATGTCGCGTTATACCATATCTTCTTAATAACACTAAAGCCGGGAACTCTGCAAGTCATAAGAGGGAAGAGGATGGTTGTTGGAAAACTTTTCTCCTTGCTTTAGTCTTCTGTGACATGACATTTTGCAACTCAGATTCTGAGGGGAATTTTTTTATGGTGTGGATGTCAATCTACGTTGCAATAAAGCTCCTGTCTATATACACGTGGAAAGACAAAGATTTGTAAAATTTGATCAGTTTTTAACGATCTCAATAAAATTATGTCTTCTGAAGTAGCCAGCCATTCATAAAATCTTGTAAAGTTCTGTTGGCTATGTAATCCTGGAACCAAAAAGAGGTTTGTATCCGCCGAGAAGAAGTAACATTAGTCTTCACTACTGGCGAAGCGTTGCTTATTCGATGTAGTGCAATATTTCGACAACTCGTTGTAAAGGCATTGACAATATGAGATGTAATAAAAAACGATTATTCGTCCTGGAACCAGCTTAATAGGGCTTTTATAATGACGTGGGACTCAAGTTTATCGATTAAAATGTCATCTACAGCCGAGTCGAATATTCTTGACAGGTCAGCGTAAATTAAATTATGTTTTTGGTAAGTTATATTTTTAGCGCTTTTCGACGGTTTTAAATACTGGGGGCTTCTTATTTCATGGCTTGATTTATGGCATCGATGATCAGTCACAAATAAAGTCTTTCTATGATTAACCATGAGCGTTGTCCATACTGTAGAATGTTATAACTGACTTCCTTATATACACTTAACAAACACTTGTACGAGATCCTATGTATAGGATCTCGTACAAGTGTTTGTTAAGTTTCTAGCCTCTCGTAGAAGGGAGATGTAATAATTTTAACTATTATAGGAACGCATGCAAAGTTATAGCTCATTACTTGCAACTTCTTTTTGGGTCATTGGAGATTGAGTCTGCATAAACGAAAAAAAATGAATATCAGTGATAAAATATCTTAAAAAAAAAGGGATTATCCACCAAGGATATTCATGAAAATATGTAAATACATTAGGAGAATATGCCCCATCATATGTAATTGTCAAAAATGAGTGGCTGAATTTAAATGTTGAAAAACCAGAATTGAAGATGTCCATCAACAGCAAATGCACTCCATAAAACATGGATAAAGTTTATGACATGATGATGAAACATCAACAAGTAACTGTTGGAGAAATAGTAGAGGCTACATGCATCTCAACTAAACGGTGCAAAGGTTTCTGCACGATGGATCTCTCCGCCTTTTGACATCCGATCAGAAACGCCTTCGATTCAAAATTTCAAAGCAGCTTTTTATTCGTCATCGAGCAGATCCTGAAAACTTTCTGACCAAATACAAAACATGACTTTATCACTACCAACAATAGTCGAAATTACTTTCAAAATAAAGAAAACATGCTGATTCACTATCTCCAAAGTAGGCCAGGTCAGTCCCATTGGTAAGCAAAGTCGTGGCATCTGTCTGAGATTCAAAATGGATAATCATGTTTATTTTTCAGAGAGACAAACAAACGGACAATATTATGCCAACTTAGTAGTTAAATTAAGAGATTCTGTCAAGTCAGGGAGGCTAGGAAAGCTGATTAAAGTTGTTCCATTTAACAAAGCACTTGTTCACACATCGACTGTTGTCACAGGCTGGCTACGAATTTTTGCCCCACCGATCGTACTTCTCAGATCTAGTCCCATCTGATTTCCACATATTCTCAAAACCAAAAACCAACTTGTTTGAAAGGGCATTTGAGTCGGATGATGAGTTTATAGCGGCAATGGAGTTTAAAATGGACTTTACATCGAAAAACGTAAATACAAAGTAACCGGCGGTCTTTGAATAGTTATTCAACTATAAGTGTCATCGCTTACAGTTGATCTGGCTTGGAAACACAGCAATACCTAACGCCTTGTCAAATCGTGTAGAGTCTGCACAATGAAGAACAAGTCCATGGTAAGATCCGCATATCCTGATTTAATGATATATTCCTGTTTTTAGAAAGCTGGCTTGAGTCGCCAAAAAATGTATTTAGAACATCGTCCAAATATTAAGACAGTTGTAATCTTTATGATTATCGAACGTATAATGCTAAGTTTTGAAATTTTTGGAAAAACTTTGAATTTTTAGTATAATTTTTAAACCGCAACTGTAATATAAATTCCAAAACGTAAATTTGTTTACAGACTATCATAAAAAGGGGAGTTTATTTATAAAATGAAAATATGAGAATGAGGTTAATATGATGAATGTGTTTATGTTTCTTAAACATAAGTCAAAGTGAGAAATCCGAAATAATGGAAAACTTATAACTGAAAAGGGCAAAAAGTAAAAATTTAGGCAACTGCATCAGCAAATAGTAAACTGATGTAAAATTGGTGTTTATAAAAATATTTTTCTTATTTTTCATTCTCTGAAATTTGTGTTTTATTTTTAATAATTTTCTTTGGGAGAAGCATACTGTGAAGACTTATCCATAGCTTTTTAAGTTATCCGAATGATGAAATATTAAAAAAAAAAACTATTTCAAAATTAAAAAAAAAGGGATTAAAAACTATTTTGGTGATTCAATCGAGACAATCTAATGATACAACAGAAATATTACGTGAATGCGATTAGAAAACTTGGAAAGATTTTCTCCTTAAACTTTAAGGAGAAAAATTTACATTAAAAAATCTGACGAATTTCTTAAAATTGATTTTTATTAAATAACTAAAGATTATTTTAAAAATGGGTCCATCGTTGTTACAACAATATAAATCTTTAAATCGGATGACTTTTAAAAAAGTTCCAAAGTGGGGTGACATTTAACATTCTATGTCAGCGGTCTCAAACTGTAGTGACATAAGGACGACCCATTTTGGATATGTTTTTTCGGATCTCCCACGCTTAACAATATTCTTTCAAGCTCTAATTTTATTTATTTATTATTTACTTTTTTTTTTAGTTTTGAGGCACGTTCGCATACGCATATGCACCTGTTGTCTTCAACGTGCTTGTCCGTCCATCCGTCCGCATGTAACAATGGGACGGAAAAAGTCATTTAGAAGGAATAGTCGGGGTGGGGGGGGAGATAGCCCGACGACTGATTTTGTACGGTTCTTAAAGATCATCTGGTGGCCGTTTGGCTATCTGTTGGGAGAATGTTTGGAAATATGTTGGAAAAATCCATTTGGCAATCTGTTCTGTTCCACCAAGGAATAGAATATAATTAGAATAATTCGCCATTGTAACCAAGCCTTGTCACATTTTAAATGTAGTCATACTATAGCAGTGTGTACATTTTAACTTTTCTTTTCCGAACAGGAGAAACAAGATACTATGAAAAACCATTCCAGGGAGAATTCAATTTCAAGCGGATATCTTTAGCATTCTATTCGGGTCTCTTTGCGTATGGAGGCTGGTAAGCAGAAAGCTTTAAATGGTTAATATATGTTACATTTTTATAGACTTTTCAGCAACATTTTTATTTTATGAAATATTTTAAATATTTATGCGATAAGCCTAGTGCATGATCGTACGATAGATGGCGCCACCACATGCGAATATATTTTTGTTAAAGTTTCGTCTGACACAGAGGAAAGGGAATGTGACGTCAGGTGTGGGGGGGGGACTCTAGAATTTGAAGTTATGCCTCTGATCTACAAACAGGATTGTGTTAAGCCTTTTTAGCGCCTGAATTTGAAGTTATGCCTCTGATCTACAAACAGGATTGTGTTAAGCCTTTTTAGCGCCTGGATGCAAAAGGAAAATGCCTCACTATATATAAAGGCCCTATGACCAATGATATTTGCTGATCCTGAGAGCTGGAACAATAGCTTAAAGTTTTCCATATTAATGGTCTTTTTGAAAATAGTTTTTAACATTGAACCCCCCCCCCCCTTCCAATTAAGCTAGCACAA